>NC_143018.1:34416177-34788677 GCF_055824585.1 Amblyomma mixtum | reverse complement strand
GCTGTCGCATACCCTAACATGAAGGAGTAAAAAGGGCAGAAGGTTTGAAATGCGGGCTAGTTGGTACAATATAAACTGAAAAAAAAAACAGTCGCAAAAGAAAGGGGACAAGAGAAGGAGTGTTCACGCCACAACGACTGGACTGTCCAAAATAAGTGAAAAAAAAGGATTATATAGGGATTAATTAAGTAAGGGATTAAGCTTCCTTTCAACGCACTCCCTTTTATAAAAGACAGTGCGCTACGGAGGACAGCTTACTTCCTCCCATACAGATGTATTCGTGTTTAGAGTGTTGGCGAATCTGGAAGTCTTGCTTGCCAGAGGGCTTGATTTGTGGACTTTTTGTGGACTTTAGCCCGCAAATATGCAAGGTTGGTCGAAGGTTCTCTGGCCCATTGGATCGGTTTTTGAACCTTGGGAGTGTAGTATTAACGTCATAACGCTAAAGGCCCCGTTACCCAGAAAGTCCGGCGTTGGCGTTGTGAGGGAAAAATAGGGTGGCGTAGGAGAAACAACCTAGGGAAGACCGCCTAGGTCACGTGACCTTGTGACGTAATCACAACCTGCCCATCGGATTGTGAGCAAACTGACCACCGTGGCAGGTGGCTGTTTAAATCAATGATTGATCGCGAGAAGTTGCTCGGGACGAGCAACCTGGGTCGCACAAGCCCCTCCGGTGGCAGTGGCTGTCGTCGCAGGGCAGTGGCACATCCCTTAACCGCTGCGCCATTGTGGAAGGAGTGGTGTGAAGACTTTACGAGGGGGTGTGTCCTCTCCAGTTTTTTTTTTACTGTGCCACCCAAGCTCAAAATATTTGTAGAGAGAACTTTCCTCACACCCTGAGGAAGGCTTCGTTTGCGCCATGAGTTCCCTACTGTACTGCTCGAAAGCTTACTCTGTGGCCTCGGAAATTTCGAACAACCTTGTACCTGCGAGGACAGTGGAAACCTAGGCAGGAGAAGATGACTGAGGGACGGGCGACCATTCATATTCTCACGCGCCTGCCTTAGCGTCTATATATGCGTTCATAACTGAGCCACGATTTTGTACGCATGGCGTCTTCGATTCTCCCCATGATGTCTCGAGCGCCTTCAACCACGTGGGCTGTGCAAACGGCCTCCGCGAGGCTACTGAGGCGTGACGTGCATCCACGTGTGGATGGAGGCAGACACGTGTCCGTACCGAGATCGCGATTCGTGACGCGAGACCGGCGAACTGTCTATGAGGCGGGCAAAGCCGATCGATAATAATCAGAAACCGGTCCGCGTCAGTCGTCAACCAGACAGGACCCTGTATTGAGTGATACGCCTTCGCCAGTGCAGTGACGAAACTGTCAGTGCACGCGCGGCCGAGAGCTGGGGTGGGGACGGGGGACTGTTAACTTCGGGAACGCCCCGGCTCATCGGTTTTCCCCCAGTGCGCCCTACTGAGTTTCGTGTCTCGCACGTGCTGGTAGCATGTGTGTCGTCAGCATGGAGCTCGATAGAGGACTCTCTGAAGTGGTTTACCCTGCTGTTCAGGGGGGGGGGGGGTATTTATTTATTGATACTGCAGGCCAGAAACTGGCCCAAGCAAGAGGGGCAGTACAGTACGAGGCGGGACGATGCAAAACAACGATAAAAACCTAAGAACAGGATCCCGGCTGTAGCAATGGTACTGAAGATGTGTAATTTTATTCACTAGCACAGTAACTACAAAAAGAAGAACCGCACATGTGAAAATACGTACAGGTGGGCAAATTGCTGTGCCGAAGAACAGAAAGTGAAAAAAAAATATCGCGAAATGAAGGAATTTGAAATGCATACAAAGAAATGGGTTGCAAACACTGCTGATGTTTAGCCTAGTTATTGGGAGAAAAATTTTTCTAACTCTTCTGCAAAGTTCTTTGATTCTAATACCTGTACAGGAAAAAAAAAATGGCTGAGGCTTAGCTAAGGTTAAGCCTAGTCAGATGCGAATCATATTGATGGCTAGGCTTGGTAAAGTTCCTCGCTTTGTTCTTCAGTTGTTGTAGAACGTTGTCGCCGTGCCGCATATTGAGCACGCCGCTTAGCCAGACGTTCATCCCGCTCTTCATCGGTCTCTGTGGCACGCTGAAGCTTTCGCTTCTCGTTCAAATCAGCCCTGCTTCTAGGCGGCATCCCAACACCTGGCCGCCTCGTAAGTGCCCGGAGAGCGAGGCAAGCTCAGCTTTATACCGCTGCTGTAGCGTCACGTGGTCAGCTGCAGCGCCTCTGATGTGGAGCCTCCACCGCCACGGCCGACCGCGCGAGCCGGCAGCCCATCTCTCCTCTGCTGTGACGTCATGTTGTCACGTGGTGTCACGTGGTCACGCTAAAGGTCAATGGCAGCTCCACCGCCGCGCTCGACGGGCTGTAGTGTAGCTCTAGTAATATGCTTCGCATAAAAAATCTATTCATGTGGGCTTTTGTGTTAGAAAATATCGGCGTAAGGGAAAGGTTATGTATGTGTCTTGTTCTGCATGTACTTAGAGGTTTTGCGTAATGAGGCAGCTGGAATTCGATCTTGTGAGGCTTCGATTTTACGAATGGTGCTATGCGTGTGCTTCGCGTGTGTATGTCGTGCAGTATTTTCCTGTCTACCTCATATACGCGCCCTCAGAGCAACGGAGTAAAAAAGTGATACGGATTTAACACAGCTAAACCCAGTAGACGTGCGAAAGCTCGTGGTTTTGCTTTGTTGGGTCGTCGGTACGTCTGGCGAAGATATTACATACATACATACATACATACATACATACATACATACATACATACATACATGAATTTTATTGCGATATATATATATATATATATATATATATATATATATATATATATATATATATATATATATATATATATATATACACACAGTACATAGCGTGTGCCCGCAGAAACGCAAGCGCGTGGGCGGGCCACGGCAGTCACAACAGAATGCGGTCAGTAGAAAACGCTGGAAGCGCACAATTTACAATCCGAAAAGAAGAAGAAAAAAAAATACCAATAACACAAAGCCGAAATATTACATATAGTTCAGTCAAGAAATTTAGCGATTGATAATTATGTAAAGCAAAGAAACTCTGCAGTCAATAAATGGAACAGAAATTTCAAAAACAAGATAGAAATTACAATGCAACTCAGTATTTCCTTTTTTTGAAACTTTAAAACCACGCTTGCAGTCCAGATTTCACAGCCCTCAAAGAATCACAACCAAACACCTTTGCAGGTAGTTTAGTCTGAGGTTAAACTCTTATCGAGGTTAAGCCGATCCGATCTGATCTGATCTTATCTTATCTGATCTTATCTTATCTTATCTTGTCTGGTCTTGTCTGGTCTTGTCTGGTCTTGTCTGGTCTGGTCTAGTCTGGTCTTGTCTGGTCTTGTCTGGTCTTGTCTGGTGTGGTGTGGTCTGGTCTTGTCTTGTCTTGTCTTGTCTGGTCTTGTCTGGTCTTGTCTGGTCTTGTCTGGTCTTGTCTGGTCTTGTCTGGTCTTGTCTGGTCTCGTCTCGTCTCGTCCATCCGCAGATGGAACCTGATGAAGACGACGATGTTCAATGCACAGCGGGAGAGTGTTTTGCAGTTTAAGATAAGGTGTGTTCGGCTGTGGCGATAGCGTAGTGCTCTCGAGCAGTGGTCAGCGAAGCTGATCTGTACGGGCCGCCACGGGTTCGAAACTCAGTAGCGGCAATGTTTATTATGCGAAGCATACTACTTTAGCTCAGGGTGTCGAACCGGCATTCTTTCGGGTTCGGTTCCGGTTCGGGTTCACGCCTTTCGGGTTCAGTTCCGGGTTCGGCTCCAGAGGGCCATTCCGTTCCGGTTCGAACCGGTTCGGACCGTCCCGAACCGGTTCAAACGGGTTCAAACGGGTTCAGGACAAAAAAAAAAATAGAACGCAGATGAGTTCCAGTCAATTTGCTATGCGTTTTCTTTTTTCTGGCACATCGGTATAAAAAAAATGCAAAGATTTGTTTACGAGAACATAAAACTGTGCCAGTTTGTAAGGGTTCATGCTTAAGAAGCGCAGTAAACAGGACAAAAGGAAGACTGGAGACGACACAGACGCTGACTAACAACAGGTTATTACATTTTCGGAAAAGTATATGAAGGCGCAGGACACAGTGAACAATCCAAAAAACAGAACAACAAAGATTAAAAATAAAACAAATATACTGCGCATGCACATCAATGTCGAGTCATGACGTCTGTTTCAACGAAATTCGAAGACTATCTTCCATAGTAGACAGCACTCCCCTATCTTCTGGACCTCACACAGTTGCCAAGAAAGTCAGACTCCTTATCTACGAAGTTGATGGATGGTGAACAAGCACGCTCATCTGCTTCCTTCCTGATCATAAAGGCCTCCAACATCTCGCTACCAATTCGATCAGGGTGAATAAGCAGGAGACTTGTCTTTCTAAGTGGGGAAGCAATGAGCATTTGTTCGAGCATCACAGATGGGGGGAAAAAGTAGCGGTGTCGTACAACTTGGCTTTGCATTGCAGCGAGTGCAATAATTGATTCCCCCAGTAGATAAGACAAGTGTCCTGTTTAATAACCCTGTTTGCATATGTAGGGAGTTGGTCAAGGCCTATGTGATCCGGAAGGAAGCAGATGAGTGTGTTGCTTCACCATCTATCAGTTTGGTAGATAAGGAGTCAGGCTTTTTTGGCAATTGGGTGAGGTCCAGGGGATAGGGGAGTGCCGTCTACTATGGAAGATAGTCTTCGAATTTCACCGCCGCGGTGGCTCAGTGGTTACGGCGTTCGGCTGCGGACCCGAAAGACGCGAGTTCGATCCCGGCCGCGGCGGTCGAATTTCGATGAAGGCGAAATTCTAGAGGCTTGTGTACTGTGCGATGTCAGTGCACCTCAAAGAACCCCAGGTGGTCGAAATTTCCGCAGCCCTTCACTACGGTGTTTCGCATAGCCAGAGTCGCTTTGGGACGTTAAAATCCAATAAACCAAACCAAAGAAATTGGCAACCTGTTTGTTTGCGACCTTGAGCTGCAACATTCTTGCAAGTGCAGCATTGTGCGAGGAAGAAGATATACTTGCACTACACCGAATGTTTGCGACTTTTCTTGGGGCGCTGTGAAAGGCAACGTTTGCGTCAACAGAATTTTTTGCGCCCTTGATTGAGTGATAAAGAGTGGTTAATCTGGCATGCACCATTTGTCCACCAAATTGTTTCAGGCATTTATTTTCAAAACTACAAACAACTCCTTTCTGGCAGCTATGCTTAATAGGCGACTAAGTTCTTGCCTGTCTTTTTTGGACGTGCTGGCGAGAAAACTTTGTGTTGATTCATTCGGTTTTCTCACTCTTCGCTTTCACTTACCTGTACGGCCTCTCCACAAGGCAGATGACAAATGTTGCGATCGGCCATTACTTCCTCTACTCATACATCTGCAGCCCTGCCTGGACTTTCTTGATACCAGTGTATTAAAGCGAATTCCGCGGATGTGCAGCTAGACGAGCCCACTTTAACGGACGCAGATATAACGAACCCTCGTTTATTAAGAGCGGATGCGGTGCTACCGTCAAAATATGCATTTCCATTATTCATATATGCATAATGGAAATTTGTCGGAGATGCAACGAACAAGTCTGGCCGCACCACGCGGCTATAGCGAACGAGGAGGCGCGGTAAACCACCCTCGAAGTTGAAGAGGTCGTGCTTCCACTAAGCACGCAGATGAAAAAGTGTCTCTCAACCGGAAAGAACATGTCGACCCAGAAGTGCAATTAAAAGGCGGCACTGCCCTGCGCAGCGCTAACCGCAAACTCCAGCGTCTGGTAACAATGTAAATGATAAATTAAACACGGTAACGATATGCTATAACTCTCTATTGAAATAGTAAGTAACCGCCGGCCAAACCCGTGTCGATGGCCTACGAGGGCAATCATTGCCTACGCGTTCGCAGGCTCGGCAAAGCATCCCGTATGGAAGAAGCGCGGTGTGCATGAGACGGGGGCATCGTCGAAAGCGAAGCTACTGACCATGGTCGCGGATCAACTAAAAACGTTGAAATCCTGGCTTGTTGGTTCATACTTCGAAGCAATAGCGCAAACAGGACAAGGGACCAAGGACGAGTAGACACACACAGCGCTGTGTGTCTACTCGTCCTTGGTCCCTTGTCCTGTTCGCGCTATTGCTCCGAAGGATCAACTAAAAGCAGCGATTGATAATTCTGAAATCCTTGCTGGCCATGGCGGTCAAGTGGTATGCATAGCCTGCCCAGTTGTCTCCATCTTTTGCGCCGCTACCATGTGCAGGCATTGTCACACAGCGGACAGTGCAACGGATGCATTCTGCGCCACAAGCGCTGCGCTAGTTCGTCGCTGCATCATCCCACGCAGGAACCACAGAAGAAGCTCGCAAACACGCGTGACCAGACTCATGCAGATTTCTGGCAGCGCTACGTTGATCCATAGCCATGCAGATGTTTTCTCGGATAACTACGTTCCTGCCAACCACACAATCGCAGAAGTGCATGCTCTGACAGAGACGTTGAACACCATGGGCGAGTTCTCCCTACTGCCAGGAATCTCATTTATGGGGCCGACCTGCCACCAAATGCCATGCACATCTCATTCATGATTAGTTATACCCTGTCCCTAAATTTGATAGCTGGCAGCAAGGTCTCGACGAGGATTAAATGACCGCCCTAGATAGCTTGGAAAGAGCCGCGACAGGCTCTGCTTTGCACAAGCAGGCACGATCGAATAACGCAGTTTTATAAGAAATAGACGCCATTTTTAGTGGCCTTAGTGTTAATGGCTGTTGTACGACGAATCCACTTGCTACGAACATCAGATATAACGAACGGAAGACGCGTCACCATCAGGCTCGTTATAAATGGGCTCAACTGTAGTTTCAATCTGCCACAAAGGGTCAGAAAGGTTCCAAATATTCCATGCAACAACCATAAAAAGAAGCCTACAAGATAGCCGAATAGCCTAAAGCATCTGTAAAGAGAGTTTTCTGTTGCGCCGCCATTAGTACGAATCCCACTCGGAGTCAGAGGATGTAGGGTATACAAACCCTGTTAGTTGTTCTTTTTACTGCGTTAGCACTATAGCCTGCGTTCCCAAAAATAACCGCGCTGTGTGTGTGTGTGTGTGTGTGTGTGTGTGTGTGTGTGTGTGTGTGTGTGTGTGTGTGTGTGTGTGTGTGTGTGTGTGTGTGTGTGTGTGTGTGTGTGTGTGTGTGTGTGTGTGTGTGTGTGTGTGTGTGTGTGTGCAGCCTCCATCCTTGATGCGCACTCCGGTGGGCGCACATTCGGGCATTCACTGGTAAAAATGCACCTTCAAAAACTTTCACTCATCTTTCTACCCCCATCACCCACCTGTACCCGATATAGCCGAGGCAGATTGTTGTGAAGGCTCAACGTAGTCAGTCGCCCAAGCGTTGTACGAAAAAAACGCCAACAGTCATAAGCCAATCGTGTCAGACACTACGAATGGGAAGTATGACAGCGAGAAGTAGATATAAGTCGCCAGACAGAGAATTTAAGATCGAGCAGTGAGAGAACAGCGGATGGAGCCGCGCGCGGGCGACTGGCAGCAATTTTTTCTTAGAAGCAGAACGATTTCAGCGAATAGGGATAACGAAATCACTTCATCGCAGTTACATTTAATCGCAGTAGTATCTTTCTGGGCGTAATCACTATCGCATGCCAGCGAGCGCATATATTTCCGCATTGCCCTTTTGAGTATTCGGTATTTAATTTTTTTCTTATTAGTACATCTCCACCGTTGCCAAGAACCCGCCTTTCGTTGCTTATTTCCGTCGCGCACAAACAAGAATATACGGATTCTAAAAACAAAACAAGCTGCACCAATTTATACATCCTTCTTTTGGTAATAATAGTAGGAATATCTCGGGTTTAATGTGTCGAGTAGACATTGTGGCTATAGGATGGACCGTGTAGTGGAGGGCTCCATATTATCGAGGACCAGCTGGGGATTTTCGGCGTTCGAGGAAGCACGCTGGTCTTTGTATTTTTGGAATCAGCAGCCGAGCTCCACAGCCATTCAGCCTTTTTTTTCTTTGTTGAGCTACATCGTGAGGGTTTTATTTAGAACCTGCTGTTTGAGATAATGAGCGCCTACAAAAGTAAATGTTGCACTACCCACTGTGGTGGCTCAGTGGTTAGGGCGCTCGGTTACTTATTCGGTGTACGCCTACTGTGCCTGTTTCTGATTTTTCCTTCACTCCCACCTTCCTCCCTTCCTTACGGCGCGGTTCAGGTGTCCATCAAGAAATGAGACAGTTACTGCGCCATTTCCTTTCCTCAAAAACCACCGTCACAACGTTGTTGAATCCTCGCGCTAATATTTCATCTATTTGTGGGAAATGACCCAAAGAAAAGGAAGGCATTCTTAATCGGTGCTTAAATGACTGTAGACACCCAGTTTTATTGCGTGTTTTCTTCTTTCAAATTACGCCACAGATATTAGAATACATGGACCACCGTGTGGTATTCGCCTACTGCCACTAAATAATTTAGAAAACAATTTTTTCTCCCATGCTGTTCCACTTTCATCAACCAAATGATGGTTGTTACATGATTTCAACTTTAGGTCCAGTGAGGCACGAGAAAACTAATAGAAACGCTGATACGTTGTTTTGACTCACTATAGCACTTAAATCAGCCAGCTTCAAGACCTATAGTTACAACGAACGACGTATCAGCAGTTATATTGCCGTTTTATTCCACCTCACGCGACTTAATTTCCTCTACACGTCACAGCCATCGTTATATTTGTGAAACCGAAACAGGGTCATGAAGAAATTGAAATATAAATTATTTATTGTGTGTTGGTGAAATACCACGCCATGCTCCGTGTACACCAACGTCTAACACATCGTTTGAAAGAAGAAAGCACGCAAGCAAAAAATTTGGTGTCTTTAGTACTTTACTGAGTTAGAGCAGTCCTAACGTTTTGATTAAAGATTTACGCAAATATGTAAAAGGGGAGGAGTAATAACTCAAGATGTCACATAAACCTGACGCACAAAGAATTGGCGGTAGTACATTGCAGAAGCGTCAATTAGACTTTTTCCCAGGCACCAGACTTCCTGTAAGTTTGATGTCGCATATACTGGGTACCATTTTCGCACTTGCCAGCGCAGACAGCTACGGGAGGGTAAATCTACGCGCTAGATCATCTCATTTTGTCCGAAAACAAGAAGTATGCCGAGATGAAAAAAAGTGGCGCTGAACCGGGTCCCGAACCGGTTCGGAACGGTTCCTTTGAATCGTTCCGGTTCGGGTTCAGTTCCAAGATGGCGAAAAATTTATGGGTTCGGTTCGGTTCCGGTTCCGGGCGAAAATTCGGGTTCGGTTCCGGTTTAGGGTTCGGGTTCGGTTCCGGTTCGACACCCTGCTTTAGCTACCACTTCAGCCCTTCACCGTGGTTATGCGCCTCCAAATCACGTGATACATGACGTCACACCACGTGACACGATGACGTCACGACAGTAGAGAAACGGGGGCCCACCTCGCGCCGTCGCTGTGGTTGTGCGCCTCCAAATCACGTGATACATGACGTCACACCACGTGACACGATGACGTCACGACAGTGGAGAAAGGGGGGCCCACCTCGCGCCGTCGCTGTGGTTGTGCTCCTCCAAATCACGTGATGCATGATGTCACACCACGTGACACGATGACGTCACGACAGTGGAGAAACGGGGGCCCACCTCGCGCCGTCGCTGTGGTTGTGCGCCTCCAAATCACGTGACACGATGATGCCACACCACGTGACACGATGACGTCAGGACAGTGGAGAAACGGGGGCCCACCTCGCGCCGTCGCTGTGGTTGTGCGCCTCCAAATTACGCGACACGATGATGCTTCGCATTCTCCAGGCTTAACCAAGTTAAGCCTCAGCCATTTTTTTTTTACTTCTGCACCCACAAATTCAGGGATGCCACAAGATTTTTGGTTTCGTTGAACCCCGCGAAATGGTTCTTTCGCAGTGAAATTCACAGATACACCTAATGACATGTAGGACACCTAATACATCGAAACCAATGGTTGACACTTCCGGCCTGGTAACGCCACTTTCGGTCCTGGGAATTACGTGACCGAAGACCCATTCCCTTCTTGATTAGGCTTCTAATGCTATCGAATTAAAACGTGAAACTCGTGTCCTTGATGAGCTCAGTGGTGCATAATTAGCTCTCTAAAGGACGCGGCTCGCGAAGGCGACATTGTCGAGACTAAGCTTGTCATTTCTGTGTTGCTTTTATTTTATCTCTCTCCTGCGGGCCCACAAAGGACTCCCTGGTGACTGGTAAAATCATTGTAACTTTTCAGCCCAGCGCGCTCCCCCCTGACGTGCCAACCTGCCTCGGGAAAGAAAAGAAACGGGTGCGGCAGCCTGATGTCGCTGTAGCAGAGGGAGCTTCGATTTCTTTAATGGCGTTTCCATTGACTGTAATGGCATAATTCCGATGTCCCTTCGCTGCCGTCTTGAACGCGCATATATGTATGAGCTCCTGTTCTGAGTGAGTTGCGAAAGTTTCGTTTTCATTCTCTTCCAAGTATCGGTTCACGAATGAACCGGTCGTTTCTTTTTTTTTTTTAATCCACTGTTCCGGCATTTAAGCTTATCGGTTGCAGCGGAATGTAGTCCAGGGAATAGTGGTTGCAGTGGAGATTATGGTTATGGCAGGTTGTGTTCAGATACAAGCCTAGAACAAAGCGGAGGGTTCCCCTCGTAAGAGCCCCTCCGGCAAATGGCGTCCACCGATTGTCGTGACTTCGTGGTTAATACCCTCAAACCGGCTATCGAGACGTCGCAGAATGCGGTCAGGGCCAAGGTGACTGTTGTTATTAGTAGTGTGATTATTAGCATTGTTATTATTGTTAGTATCAGCAGTAGTGATTTATTTCCGAAATAAAATGTCAAAAAGGACGGAACAGATTTTTGCTGGCCGTGGCATCTGCCATCTTAACACGCAGCACTCGAGTTGCGGCGAGCGGGAGGGACGGTACACTCTAAACACGAAAAGGGTTAAAAGGCAGTAAGCTGTTCTCTAGCGCACTCCTATCTACCCCACAGCTTGGGCAGCGTACCCTCTCCCTCAAAGGGAGCGCGCTAGAGGACACCTTAGTCTCTTTTCACTCCTTTCGTGTTTAGAGTGTACCGTCCACTTCTCTTCCCTCAGTCTTCGCGGCTCCTTTCTTCTTCTTCCTCTTCACAATGAAGCATAGAGTTTCTTACTATTACCTAGAGGGAGAGCTGCCGGCGCTGCACTTCAGCCACCATGGACGCCCAAAGCATCATGGGGCGGTGAGCTACTTGTTGCGAGACAGTCGTAGTTTTTGGGGAGCACGGAGTGGCACTACTGAGATGTTTCATTCCAAAAACGCTGTTCGCGTGTGCGCAGACGACTTTGGCGCGAACGCAGTGTGCAAAAGCCATAGTAGTGAAAACGCGACGACACACGACGCCAATAAAAGGTTTCACTTTTCTGAAATGCCATTAAAAACCTCTTATAATGTTTAAGCAACAACATTTTTTTTGAAAATATATTTACTTTTAAAAGTGCGCCTGTTAATTACGAATTATTAGCTTTTGTAGTGTTCATTGCTTGGCCAATAGGAGAGCTAGCCATCCCTTATTTTGGGCGAACTTTGCACTCAAATGCTTTTCTGCTCGTTTGTTGCAATTTACAGACAGGATATTGAACGTTAGGACATTCTTGATTATCAAATAGCGTTTATTTTTGCATTGTTTTTTTTTGGCCAAAAGTTGAAGCTCCGCAACAAGTAGCTCACTGCCCCATGATGCTTTGAGCGCCCATGGTGGCTGAAGCGGTCTCGAGGGATCTCCATGCAAACTCCCATAGACGGGCTGCTAGCTTTCCCTCTAGGTAATAGTAAGAAACTCTATGCAATGAAGGGAATGAATGCCATGTATTCTGAACGAGGTAGCTCTCGAAAAACAAAGTGTCATGTTCGCGGAACCATTCGCGGAACCATTCGGCAGTTGGATGCTTTTGCGATTGGCGGGCGTGCACGCGTAGGCGAGTCGCCGCCTACCAATCATGTGCGGAGCGCTGACCAATGAGGAAAGAGTATCTTGCGTGTAATCTGATTCTCAGTTCGCTCCCTTGTGCACCTCTCGGCTCGAGTCAATTCATTTTCCGTCCAACTTGAGCCCTAACTTTTCAAACTCGCCGTGCTTTGTTTCTTGCGACGCCACCTCGGTTGTGCAACGTTCCCCTTTACGGAATAGCGCGCAAAGGCAGGCAGTGCGCAGAGCTGGTCTCCCTTGTGTCTAGCACCCTTGTGTTACGCCGCCAGCTTGCCTCCAAAGTGCGCGGAATGAGGGTATCGCTTTGAACTGAAAGGCGTAAAAAGGGCGCACCCCCTTTTATGTCAACCCCCTTTTATGAAAGAGAGCGTGCTATATGAGCGTTTACTCCCTTTATACACCCAAATAGGCGTATTTGTGTTTAGAGTGTATTGTCGTCTGTAGTGATTTGGGGTTTGTGTGCGAAGTCTAGAGGAGTAGAGAGTGAGACAGAAGGAGACCCACCTCGCAAGAAGAAAAAAAGGGGCACTGCTTTGGGCCAATTAATTAGGCGGCACGGGAGTTGGGGGCTCGCGCTTGAGAGTGATGGAGTGGATCGTTGTGATGTTCGCAGGCCTTGGCGACTTTATAGGTGAGGCAGGCAGTCGGAAGACGTTGTAGGTACAAACAGGCGTTGCAGGGATAACAGGAAGACGTAAAAAGAAAGATGAAACTGAATCCCCCGCTGAGTTTAATAAATTGGGCGATGACTTTTCTTCACATTTATTTCTCTACAAGCTCGTGCGGACTTTGTCGAGATAATACATTTTGTTTCGTGGAGTAACAAATGAACACCTTACTTTTATGTGGCAGGAAGGCTTCGAAAAGGCTTTGTTGCGTTAATAAAGCTTATTGGTGTAATAAATTTGGCAGGGACGTCGTTCTCTTTGTTTACGCGCACGCGCGTAGCTTTAGAGACAGGCTTCGCTATTTCAATAAATTAAGTTTGTGAGCTTAGTAAGTTGGACGGCGAGTTTGCTGCCCTTGGATCTGTATTGACGCGTTGCTTGAGAAACAAGCCTTGTTGTTTTGATGCTGTCAAAGGAGAGATCTACGGTCAAAGGAGAGTTCTGATATGGGAGTTGCGCCAGCCCTTCGCACTGCGACTCGATATGGCGCCATGATACAAATGAGCTCATCGGGGCTTCAGGTGAGCCGATTCTCTTCGAGGGCTTGTTATATCGGCAGGCTTAAATAACGATAGCTGTGCCTTCTTTCCTCGTGGCTTTGGAAGTCTAAACACTGTTTGGGACCTCTGGAATGTGTGCAGTTACGTGCAATAGTTTCTTGCACGCATACACACTATACACGTTACTTAAGTAGTGCACTGGCTACGTTTTCATCACGTGTCCTATTGGCAACTTTTAAATGACCGCAGAACTTTTCCCGAGGAAAAAAAAAATAGTCATGACGTGAGCTGCAGCGTCACTGTCTAGCCAGTTGATCTAATGCCAGAACATTTTTATGTATACGTACTGACACTTTTGTGAGGGACGTCGTAATCAATATAGCTGGCTTTAATTAAACTTGAACAAACAGAGGAGTGGAGTTACCTGCTGCGGCATATTATTTTCTTTTCGCCTGAGAGAAGACGCTAATTAAGGCACGAGTTCTACGCCTTCGTATTGTGTTCGCGGCTCTTTTACAGACGGACAAATTGCGTTACGTAATCACCGAGTCGCGCCCAATCCCACATGTTCCACTTGCACATGGCGTTTACATTAAAAAATACCGGAGTCTCCGCGAACTCAGTTTTTCTTTCCTTCATACACTCGGACCAGCATATTAAAGATGGTGAGAATGAAACAGAATTGCAAAGCACATCACGAATACAAAACTGAGAATGACATGAGAAGTGATTATGAAAGTAAATGAGAAAGACAAGCGAGCCCTTTCGCTCCGCTTACTCCTTCTAGGAATCCTTTCGCCAAATCTGCTGAGCGCCTGTGCCCGGTCACTTTCGACAGCTTGCCAATTTCTCCCATACCGTTACGCTGAAGCTTAGTAGAGAAAGCGGAAAAGTACCACTGGACATTGGTTACGTTAACTACGTCATGTTGGTAACCAAGACAACGGGGGTGCGAAGACGACGCCAGGTGGCATATCGCTGCCGACTATAAGGCTTCGTGCAGATAAGGAAACGCACTGAGGTCATTTTATCACAGTGTCCCTCTAGCGCAACTCTGCACTCGGCGGTATAGGAGCTTCGTCCAAATGAGGTTGAGGTAAGGACGTCCCCTGGATGTCCGGGGGCCTTTGTCGCCTGAGCAGGTTTCTTATCCTGTTGGGAGCGAGATGACAGCTCGCACGGCCGACCGGCAGCTTTAAGAAGCCCCTTCTATAAGGCGAACGCGAGCCTCGGTATCTCGCCGGGCCCTGGAGATATTTGACTCGCGTTAATGAACCCCCGAACGGAGCGACGAAATTAATAAAGCGCGCCGTGCAATATCCGCCTTCTCGCCTCGTCGCCGCGCCCAAGGCGTTGCGTCAGGACCGGCGAAGCGGTTTTAATCCGGATTAACGAACGTCTTAACGCGCTAAGACCGTGTTCTGTCCCAGAGAGTATTGGTGTTTAACAATCAGCTGTCGTAACAGGACTGCAGGCACGCTGCCGTCGCAAGACCTTATCGGAACACTGGGCGACTTTGCTGGCCTGCTGCGTCTCAGCGCGGTGTATGTGCCGAGTCGACGGATTAGGCTGCAGTGCATGCAAATTAAAAATTACCGGAAACTTTGGAACTGCCGTGTAAAGTGCGAGTTCTTTCCTCTTTTCGTGAAAACTCACATTTAGAGGTGTACGTTATGAGGATGAATTTTGTATCCCGTTACCGAAGTCACGCTTGGTTGAGGCGCAAACGTAGTTTAGAAGCGAATGCATAATCACTGATTCGCGTTTTTCTTTATTGATTTAGCTTGTTGGCTGCGCAATCGAATTATTAGCATGAAGGATCGCTTGCTGTGAACTGTCAGAACCGTGCACTGAAGCAAGAAAAGTGTGTACTGTTTCGGCGCACGTGAAGGAACCACAGCCGGTCGATATTAACAGTCGAGCCGTCCCCTATGGCGTCAATAATTAAGGAATGAATAAAGGAGAAAACTCTTAGGTAGTCCTCTGTACGTGGGTCGTTTGAATGCGCTAGCAGCGAAACGTTCGTTATATCCGAGATGGAAGCAATAAAGTTCGTTATACTCGGCGTGGTACACTTAGCGTCCGCTGTTACTGCTGCGGGCGGATCGATCCCATCGGCTCATGTATGAGGAAAATAGCCTTTAATTAAAGCCTTTTTATATGGCTCCCATGGAAGTCCAGGAAACCGCATGAGTAGAAAAGAGAATTTTTCTCCTTTCCGTCTTCACGCTTTACAGGCTGCCCTCGCGGCACGGACCTGTAGCATCCTGCCTGTCACCTTTCAGCATCCTTTTTGGTCTGAGCTAGGGGTGTCGTAAATACTCCACTCTATACGGCTCACTAGCTAATGAATTGCTGCAGAGACTGTTGACCTGCACCCACAGTTTAAATTTTCCAAAACGTAATATCAGCGGCAAAATCTTAATTCAATCCCCAATCTCTGCGGGGTGACTCTAACAAATATATGCAGCCTGATTCTGAATGAGTGCGAATTACAGAGTGCGCCAGTAAACCTCACACAATGCGTCATGCTTTCGACAGATCTGATTTCTTCACTCAAGTCGTTGCTGTAGACGCACATGATGCTGAGCGTAGGTACAGACTCATGTATAGTATATGTACGTATCCATTGAATTTCACGCGGAGCTCGAGAGCCCTCAGCAGCTCCTTCGTTTACATATAGTGCAAGGGTACTCAAGGCTAGTGTCATCCGCACAGAACGACGGACTTGGCGGAAAGAAATGGCAGGGCCCGCAGCGCCACCGTCGTCGTAGCGCGCGTATGTGTGCCCGGCGTGCGGCCTCTAAATGAGCGCCAACGCGCTCTGCAATCTGTCCCGAGGTAACGAGCTGGGAGCGCTGTAGT
Source organism: Amblyomma mixtum (assembly GCF_055824585.1). Taxonomy (NCBI): domain Eukaryota; kingdom Metazoa; phylum Arthropoda; class Arachnida; order Ixodida; family Ixodidae; genus Amblyomma; species Amblyomma mixtum. The sequence goes on along the minus strand of NC_143018.1, from coordinate 34,772,587 downwards.
TCATCAGGCAAGGACGACGAAAGCGTTAATGACGGGAGAAAGAGAGAGAGAGAAAAGCACTAAGATGAAAGAGAAGGAGAGCGAGGATAACAGAAGCAAGAGACGGGCTGATAGACAGAGAGAGAGATAGGAATGGAGGGAGGGCTGTAGCGGCAAAACGGCAAGAAGGCTACTGCTGCGCGTAGAAGCGGCGCTTTTCCGCCGTGTAGAGAGGATGAAGGGGGGGGGGGGGGGGGGGGGGTTCGTCGGCGCGCAGTATCTCCTCCGCTATACGGCGCCGGAGTAATTAGGCACTCCGGCGTGCGCGGCTGCTTATGTACGACGCGGCGCTAAAGACACGAGGCTGCCTTGTACGAGGAGGCATGCTTTATTTTACATTCCTATTTGCTTTACGTTGGTTCTCATCTCCCAAACGGTGCACGCTGTGATTCTGTAGTTGTGTGCAGCCTCGTAGAAGGTCCCGGATCGGGCTCTAGAAGTACGGTGGTCGTATTTCGATACTATTCCTGCTTGTGTGCTCGAGCAGGGGCAGAAATGCCCATGTACTCATGTCTTGGTAAAAAAACGCCTGTCTACAGTCCCCTCGTCCGGAAGTCTTTTAACTGGCTCCAAAGACTCAGTACATGAGCAAAAAGTGACTTTGTGACACAGCGTGCCGTTTATGGCCGATAGTTAAGTCTCAAACCAGCTAGTCAAGTGCCCTCTACGGCAGCCTGTAGTCTCCCATCTCAGGCGTTATATGCGTCGTTGTTCAGGGGCGCTTGACATGACGTAGTTCTCGTTGTTTTAGGCGAGTTGCTTCGTTTATTGCTACCACGTGAGGTTGTTCCTATCAACGGCATTTGAAAAAAATCTTTACGTAGTCAATATACTCCCAAAGACAATCTATAGATTGATGTCCATAGCCTGAGTAGCTTTGGACAACCTGTAGATTTATGTCCGCAGCCTGAGAAGCTTTGTGACGTTAAACCTCCATAAGCCACATAGATTCATGTCCATACACTTTTGTTAGGCTTCTCTACGAACAATCTATAGGCTGTGAATGGACAAAAGGAAATCAGAAGGCAGTATAGTCTATAAGATGTTGATAGAAATTATATAAACCATTTTTATGGAGGATCGGACTGCGCAAAAGGGCAGGCATGGCGTCGCATGGTTCCAGTTTTTCGGCTTGGCTGCACAGAAGTGTTTGGACGGATGGCGTGAGTGGCCGGATGCTGCCTTTATGGCGCGCAGTTACTTCGTTGCGTTGTGGCTCTTTGGAAAGCTTTACGACCCGCAAGTTATTTTTCTTTCGTGTTTTTTTTCCCCTCCACTTTGCATTGAAGGGCGTCTTAAGGAACACGAACGAGGAACAACGTGGCATGGTCGTTGTTAATCTCCAACACAACACGTGAACGGGCCGAAAATTACGAGCATTCGTTGTTTGCGCAAGCGGAGGCCCGTGCTGGCTTGCACGAATTTCACGCTTCAGGTGGCCCAGTCTTTATCTTAGGCTTTGCTGCTCTTTGTGGTGCTGTCTTTGTTGCTGGGTGTTTTGGACTTTGACTTGGGTGACTTTGTTTTGTTGCCGGAACTTGACTATTAGGCGGTGATAGAAAAATCTTGCGCTACTTGTGTGTTTCGTCTTACAGCGCAGCGCTTATAGTCCAAGAGCGAAACTTGATTTGCAGCGAACATTCGGGGCAAGTGAAGGAGAGCTGCCGGGTTTCATCATCCCTTGAAGCAAAAATTCAGGAGGCACTTTGGCTCTCTAAAGTGCTGCAAGGCGAAAGCGTTTCCTGGCGCACTGTTTGTTTTTATTTATTTCTTATTTTTCGTATTTTGTTTTTTCTTTTTCTTATTTTTATTGTTTTTATTTTCATTTCTTCTATTATTTTGTTTTTATTTTGTTTATTTTCTTCTTATTTTTTTTCCCTTTCTTTCACTTTATTCCTTTTATTTTATTTATGAAACCCATGCATTCACTAGATGCGCCTTTATTCATGCTCGAACCTCGAGCCTTCGTGGCTGAGTGGTAGCGTCTCCGCTTCAAATGCCAAAGGCCCTGGTTCGATTCCCACCCTCGGCGCAGCTTCTTTTTAAGCAGTGACGCCGAAAGGCGGACAAATCTGCCGACGCGTCTGTCGACACGGCTGCCGACAGCGTCTGTCGACGCGTCTGCCAACAGCGTCTGCTAACGACAGTATGAGGCATTAAAGGCTTTCTCCTTAATACGGCGCGATAACGACGGGGAGAGGGCTGCTCGTTAGTGTTAGTGTATCTGGTCGCACGCGGAACGGCGAGACTGTGGCCAATGTTGATCACGCTACAAAAGAGCGCTAGAGACAGTGCTGCTCGTTTCATGTTGGCAGTGTCTGACCGCCAGCCTCCTGATTCTCTTCGAGTAGGCGTATACTTTCTTTTCAAGTGACAACAACATTTGTAACTATGCGCCGACTGAAACGGCGTCATAGTTGACGCAGTATGCGCTAATGGACATCCTCTGCCTTACCAGCAAGCCGATAAGAATGTGGTTACAAATATTCGCACTACGTATGAGATATCCGATCGGAGTTGGTCTTGAAGCGGGCGCGCCACGGAAGAAGGGAGAGGGCGGTGAAGCCATCGTTGTCACTTTTTCCCTAAGATGGAGGGCGAAGATTCAGGGAGAAGCCTGTCTCTGTTAAGCATTGTCGGTGATGCGATGAGTGAAATGTCGTCTTCCTTGATTTTACATCGCCGGAGAAAACAAAGAACGAAAATAGGATATACATGATCGTCGATCTGGCAGCCGAACTATATAAGAGGATATGAAACGGCGCGGCACTCAGAACGCTCATGTAGTGGCACGAATACGAGTACAGTCGCGCTTCAATAATGTGGACACTTTGGTTCACGAGCAAAAGTGCCCATAAAGCGGGTCATCCGTTGAGATTCCTGTTCTGCAGAGAATACAGTGTCGTTGGTGTCGTCGTCGTTGGTGGGGTTGTGCGCGAGAAAACAGCTGGACCACCCGCCATTTGGTCATGTGACTGTGTGACGTCACCACAGCCCCTGATCACCACGGCAGGTGGCAGTTAAGTTTATGATTGGTCGCGAGAGGTTGCTGAAGGCTCCCCGTGGCCTCTCTGAAAGACAAGGCATACTTGCGCGGTAGGGATCTCTACTGGTATCGTATAGTAAGTACCCTTGAGGTTGGGTTAAGAATTACGTCACGGTGAAAGAAAGAACAGTGTCCGTGTCTGCGAAAGATGACCCGAGGCTGTTGATGGGACCCAGTACCTCTATCGCGTCGTACCCTTAAGGCGGAGCGTAATTTTTTTTTCAGCGGTGTACCCCTCTGCGTAGTGTATTAATGCGAAATATATGTCTCTGTCTCTCGATGTTTAATAAGCTTTGCTGAACAAATTGAATCTAAGCAAGACCTACGTCGACAACAGTGTATGCATTCGCTGTCTTGCACTGGCTGTGTCAAGCATTAATCAGCTCACTCCTTTTAAATCCGAAACTATACACCTCTCGTTACTAAGTCCAAAATCCGGAAATTCGAGTCGCTACGTGGTGGTACAGAAAACTAACGTAAGCCAGGTAACAAAACAAGAATGCGAGAAACAGCACCGAATTTGTCATTTCGTTTTATATATTTAATTTTCTCACGAGAAGATTCGCTACAGTCTGCTCGTCATTCCTTCACTTTCGCAAAGAAGGCTTGCCTATACCGAGAGGTCTGTAGCACTTATACGTTAAAGGGACAGTGAGGGCAGTCCGGTTCAGTTTTTGTTCTTGCGTTCCCATGGGCTGCAAAAGTTTTTTTTACCCTTCACCTTCTCATATAGACACGGACATATAGGTGGCCCGAAAGCATGGGCGAATAGAGTCGAACCTCGTTAAACGGTACGGTTTGTAACGAAATAATGGATATAAGGAAGGAATGACGATTCCCCATGGAAGCTCGGTCAGCACGGGCTATAACGAAGCTGCGGCTATTATGAAGTAGTCGCCGGGCCCCTTCTATTTCGTTATAGCGAGGTTGAACTGCACTTACCGATAGGATAAGCACGGGTATATCGAACATACGAGGTCTGTTAGAAAAGTATCCGACTTTATTTTTTTTTTATGAACACCTGATGGATTTGAAACAAGCACGCTTGCACCAGCCTACATTGAACCTTCGTGCGCATGCACAAATTTTTTCTCGCCTGCCAATAGCATCAGTCACTGGTACGCAGCGTTTGAGTGAGGCAGTGCGCAGTGCTCTCGTCAGTTTTTTATTGCAAGGAAAATGGCGGTGTGACAGGAGTAGCGCTACTGCATCAAATTTTGCCAGGAACTAGGTGACAGCCAAGTGGAAACCATTCGGAATATTCAGACGACTTTCGGTGAGAATGCTATGAGCAGCACACAGATTAAGCAGTGGTGCAATTGGTTTAAAGACAGCCGCACATCGGTGCAGAGAGAGCCACGCTCCGATCGGCCTTCAACATGCCGAAATGACCAGGTCATTGCCGAAGTGAACGCTGTGGTGACGCGGGACCATCGCGTGGCTATCCGAGAAATCATGGAAGAGGTGGACATCACGAATTTTTCTGAATATTCCATTATCACCGAAAATTTGGCCATGGAGAAAGATGCGGCGAAATTCGCGCCGAAGCTGCTCACGGTGGAGTAAAAGCAGCTTCGTGTTGAAGTCTCACAGGATATGCTGGATTCCACAAACAGTGACCCCGATTTCATCAACACCATAATCGCTGGTGACGAGTCTTGGGTGTACAGGTACGACCCGGAAACAAAATCCCAGTCGTCACAATGGCAGCATTCCACGTCATGAAGAATAAAAAGGCCCGCGAAGTGTGCAGCAATGTCAGAGTGATGCTGACTGCTTTCTTTGACTCCCCCTGTGTGGCACACCACGCGTACACACCCCACAAAGTAAAAATTGACCAAAAGAATACTACAGGGATGTCCTCCGTCGCCTGCGTGGTGTTGTGCGGTGCAAGAGGCCGTAGTTGAGGTCAACAGGAAATTGGCACCCATCATGACAATGCTCCTGCACATTCCTCGCACTAAATTCACACTTTTTTCGCGAAAAACCAGACTGCTGTAGTCCAACAGACTTCTTACTCTCCTGATATGGCCTCCTGCGACTTCTGGTTGTTTCTCAAAATCAAGAGGCCGTTGAAAGGAGCGCGATTTCAGACAAGAGAGGACATTATGGCTGCAACGACAGCTGAGCTAAACTCCATTCCGAAAGCGGCCTTTTCGGAATATTTCCAACAATGGCAGCACCACTGGGAGAAGTATGTGGAGTCCCAAGGAGACTACTTTGAAGGTGATTAGGTTTCTAACGCTCCAGTTATGCCAGTTTTTTTTCTTTGGCACAAGGTCGGATACTTTTCTAACAGACCTCGTATATGCACCGAAGCATAATTTAGGATGCCCTAGCTCATTCTCCGTGCCAGTGTCGGCGTGATGTTAACGATCTGTGGATGTTCGACTTAAACGTCCATCTCTAAGCCTGCTGCCGCTTATGGCCTCACGGCTTAAAGGCGGTGAAGTGCTAAAAGATAAGTACGGAGGCTGCCTGCAGACTTGCCAGCGGGCTTCCCAAGACCCGTCGCCTCGGTGGCAAGGCTTGCACTTAGCACTGGCGTCGGTCGACTTGGTAAGAATTTGAAAAAAAACAAAACAAAAACAAAGGCAAATGAAGGTAACGAAGAAAGAAAGCTGTGAGAGATAGATGGAGAAAAAGGGAGAAGGCGTACGCAAAAGTTTAGGATGCAGAACTACAGTGGAAAAATGCAGCCGATGGACCGGAACTGAGAGCCGCGAGCTCTACGGCATTACGTCGCGCACTTTGCCGAGATGAAAGCTGGTCTCCGCTTTCAAAAGTGCCGCATAGATGGGTGGGGCGGACGACGGCAAAGCGGAATAAAGAAATGGGGGGAGGGGGGGTCAAGCACTTAGCTCGCTCGGAGCACTGAAGTGCTCCTCACATGCTGCTCGCGAAACATTCGGTTCTTTTTTTTTTTTTTCTTCAACGCGATTTTCTTTCGTTTATTCTATCGTTTGCTACGCGCCTTTCGTTCTTGTTGTGTAGCACGCGTTAGGTTTCCAGTAGTTAGAGCGAATTTCTGCCGTTCCGTTTGGAGGGCGTATAGAAAAAAAAAAAAGAAAAGCTTCGCGCGCGCTGATATTCCGCGACGAGTACAGCCCTGGAAGTCTCGTTCTCTCTGCGTTTTTAAAGCGTCTCGTGCGTTTTCAGCGCTGGCGCCAACGTCGGGGTTCTCTTAATGAGATTAAATATGAACGGCGACAGGGGCCTCTAAACGGAAACTCGTTTTTGAAAGACCGCGCGCGTAATTAATAGGCCGTCGTCCGCGCCTGCGGGGTATTTCTGGAGGGCACGTGGATTTGAAAAAAAACAAAAAAAACACGGTTAGTAGACGTTTTTGTTTCGCAATTTCCTTTCTTTCTTTTTTTTTCGTTCTCTATCCCTTCACCTCGCTCTCCTACGACGACCTTCCCATAACGTCCCGGTAAAGCTCACTTATCGCGGGTTTTTCGTGTTCGCCTTGTCGTGCGCAAATAGACCTGCGTACTGCGTCGAGCTCTCGAGTGACTGCGCTGATGGGCTGCGGGCGTTGGGCTACGTTCAAACTGCAGTTGCAAGTGACGCAACGAGCGGAACTGCCACGCTGGGCCTCCATCGGCGAGGGCCCATTCGCCAGCGTGCCCTGACGTCATTTCCTTAATATTCAGAACTCAGTTGCGTTGCTACGAAAGCACTACTTTACTAGCAGTGCTAAATAACCTGAAATATGTGCGAAGCGTCAATCTTTGGCCTTTGACGGATTACCAGAGGTGGAGCCCCCCACCCTCCTTTATCGGCTGTCGATAGCGGCTGAAGATAAGATCTTGCATGCGCCCTCGCCCCCACCCCCTGTTCTTGGCTGCCGATAGCGGCTGAAGATAAGATCTTGCATGCGGTTGCCTTTGAGGCCGTGTTGCCCTGAATGCTTTCGCCCGTCCTGCTCGGTATAACTACGTTAAAACCCCGCCATTTTGGGGGGGCTAAACCATTCCACAACTTTTTGGGACAGACTTCGTAGCCACAGTCGCTTTTTAAACCTCTGCTAACAATTGTTTGAAGAAATTTAGGGGGTGGACACTTTTCTGTAAATCTAGACGTGTGCCGTCGTGGCGTAAAGAAAACTTAGAAAGAGTAATAACTAACGGATCAGTGCATAAATATTCCAATTGTACATCAGGATCAAGGAACAAAAGTTAATATTTTCCCATTAGTCATTCTGAATTAGTTTCGGTTGCTATGGCTACGACCGCGTCATCATCATGTGAACGTACATAGTCTTAATACCCACGACCTGCTTGTTGCTTGACACTGGTAGTAAATTTATTCTGTGCCGGCTATACAGACGTCAGCAGACTGGTAAAGCTAGAGCGGATTTAATGCCAGGCCCACAAGGGAGCAGATGCGAATAGATTTCGCTGTATTGATTCCGCACCACACCGCTTCGGCGCTATATAGACAAGGTCGCATTTCCGTACACCAGACAGCCGTGACGACAGTGGCAACATATCAGCAAGATACATCAGCTGGCGTTTGAACGAATAAGTTTTTCAGGTGGAAAATCGTTGAGGCTGTTTCGATCGTTGCACCCGAATAGACCAACACAGTGTTTTCAAACGTAGGGGATTCTGTCGTCTGCGTCCTCGTCTACGTCCTCGTCTGCTACTGAAGTGCGCGGTTTGCTTATCATGTGGTTTGAGAACTACCTTCCATATATAGGTATCTAGGCTGTCTAGCTTGAACTGCTTTATTCGTGAGGAAATGTAGCGTATACGCGGCCGCGTGTCAGGTTTCGCGAGAAGCTTGTATGATTCGAAGCATCACCCAGTTGATTGGGACGCTTGTGGGAGGTGTGTCCGGCATCGCAACACACATTCAGCCCGCCGTTTTAAGGATGTGCCAACTTCTTTATGAGGTTACATGCTTTTCCATTCTCTTCTTGAAAATACTCGACCTCCTCGGCGCACTTTGAAACCAGGAACACTGCTTCGAAAACTTTCGCTTGAATGAATTCCTATGGTTCATATCTCCAGATGTTACCCGGACCGGCGACGGCATCGTCATCGCGTCTTGCTTACGTCACAGGTCGGTGTAGTCTATTGTCTGAACATAACTATGAGCATAGAGTTTCTTGCTTTAAATAACCTCTTAAAATGTTTACGTAACAACATTTCTTTAGAACAAATTTTCTTTTAAAAGTGCGCCTGTTAAGCACGAAATAATAGCTTTTGTAGTGTTCACTACTTGGCCAATCGGAAAGCTAGCCTTCTCCTATTTTGATCAAACTTTGCATTTACGTGCTTTTCTGTTCGTTTGTTGCAATTTACAGACAGGATATTGAATGTTAGGACATTCGTAGTTATGGAACGGCTTTATTTTTCTATTATTTTTTGGCCAAAAGTTGTAGTTCTGCAGTCGGTAGCTCACCGCCCCATGATGCTTTCAGCGCCCATGGTGGCTTAAGTTGTCTCGAGGGGCCTCCATGCAAACTCCCATAGACGGGTTTCCAGCTTTCCCTCCAGGTAATAGTAAGAAACTATGACGTCACAGGTTGGTGTAGTCTATCGTCTGAGCATAACTACGAGGAAACGTCTCATTGTAGGTCGCAACTACGTGTTAACGTTTTCATTGAGCGTTGCCATTTTTAACCAGTGGAAAATGTACGCGACCTCGCGTTCCTTTCAGTTCATGCGTGCGGCGCATGCGTTAAGGGTGTTCAGGAATGTCGTCGCTGTTCGTCCGATTGGCTACCGTTTGCCTGTGGCTTTCGCCGACCTTTCGCGTTTCCTCTGAAACGGCACTTGTCGGACCGAGAATGGCCTCGCCTTGAATGTACTTTGCTCGTTTGCACCGAGAAAACTTCAGTGCGTCGTAAAAGAACCGGCACTATTAAGTCGCACTCAACTTCTTCCGGTTGTGAATGCATCTCGATACCGTGTAACACGTTCCATTCGAAACCACTGCCGCGGCTTCCCGACTTGTTACGCTTTCCCATACATGTGATCGCTTCACACTGTGGCTTGTTTCGTTCAATTCGTTTGTTTTTTGTTTATTTTCGCAGGTTTACCCTGATATGCCTCCGCGACGGACTGGGCTTGCTGAAGCCGTGGTGAGTGGGGAAATTTTCCTCAGAGTTTTGCACTTCGATGGTAGCAATACTCATGCTGCCCGTTTCTGTAGCTTTAATTATGTTTTAATTGCGCAACAACTATGAGTGCGTACCACAGCAACATTGTTTCACTGTAGCTCGCCGCTTCTCAACCATGTTATATCATGCAAAGCCATGCTATGTTTCGCTACGTCACGTTATGTTGTGTTATGTTATGTTGTCTTATGTTACGTTCTCGTATGTTATGTTGTCTTATGTTATGTTGCCTTAAGTTATGTTTTGCTATGTTGTCTTCTCTTGTGTTTGTTATGTTGTGTAATGTTATTTTATATCATGTTACCTTCGGTTACGTTATGTACGGCTTAACGTGTTGAAGCTGCACGTGGGCTTTTAGGGACGGCACAGTGGCGGGGATCCGTGGCAATTTCGACCACCTGGCGTTCATTAACGGGCGCTGACGCGCGTTCTTGCATTTCACCTCCATCGAAATGTGGCCGGGATTCGAACCTGCGACCTTGGGTACAGCGTACATGCGTCGGAGCCATTGCCACCACGGCTGGTAATGACCGTTGTGGGATATATCACCCGAGTGCTGCCGTCTCACCTGGCTGCCTTGTTTGTTCGTTATTTGTACGGTATATCCTTCGCATGACGTATATCGAAAAGTGCTACCTTATCCCCCTCCTCCTTTTATATGGGGCCTCCAGATATTTGAGGTGCCCATCGTTCATTTGCGGTACCCGAAGTCACTCATCTAACTTTTATTCTTTTCTATCAGGCAGTCACCACTATTACTACTTCTACTAAGCGTATTTACTCGCAAGGAAGGTTTAAAATTACTTCAAATAAGCAGATAGCTGAAGATCAGCGGAGGAATGTTTCTGTTCTTGCCCTTTGCAGGGCGCTCTCGAATAAGATGTCTGCTTGCGGTGTTTCCAGGTCAAAAGAGCTCAATTGAGGCACATAAAAGGATTAAAAAAAAATTGCTAGTGGCCTTTCACGCGCGCCCGCGTCTCAGCTGCTAAAACCGCAGAAAAGGTTGAATTCCGAGATAGCTGTAAATGTGCAGACTTCGTTGGAGCGAATTGCTGTAAGTACGAAGTGCTTGCTGTATGTCGATCGCTCGAATAGCGCTCGGCTGCCTTGCGGGAAGAATCAAGAAAAAAAATCTTAACGAAATCGTTCCTAAAGTTGCCGCAGTTGCTTATTATTTAGAAGAAAAAAATATTGCAGTATATTTGGCCTAAATATCGGGGGTCTGTGTCGTGAGGCGTCACCTGTTGGCAGGAAGAAGTGCTGGAAATCTGCCGCTCACCACCACTTAGTGAAGCCGTAGCGGTCAGCGTCGGTTTATACTGTGACGGACCGCTCGCAGGTGGCGCTAAGTACGTGTGCTGAATAGGGTGCCTCGATGCCAGCGCTGCGCCGTACGCGGCGCTGGCATCGAGGCACCCTAGTGCTGAATATCGAAAACGGTCTCGGACCGCTTCTGCCGGGAGTTTCGAAACCTGTAAGGTTAGATACCTATAGAGTGAGGCGTTGCGTTGCGCTTCGCTCGTTGTCAAGGCCTTTGCAGAACACTGTTGCCAGATGGTGCTGCAAGTTCCGCCGCACCATCATCATCATCGTCATCAGCTGTAGTGCCTCGCATGGATGTGTTCGGTATCCAACGCCATCGAGATGCCTCGGGAGGAGTTAATGCCTCGTAGAACGCCTCCCACACCTACAGATGCGCAGGATTGAAATCTGTTGCAGTTTTACGTACGGCATCATGCATGAGTTGGGGCTGGCTGAATCTGTAGCGTTACCAGGAAGATCATTACGGTCGTCAGAAGCTCAGTGGCCTCTGGTCTTGCAGAGGCCTACTCGTTCCGATAAATTAACGGTCACAGCTGCATAGCACAAGTGGGAAGTATCCAACAATATGTTGCTTTGCGGCAGATATGTGCTTAGCAGGTTGTTTATTAAGTTCGAAAAAAAAAAATAGACGCCAAATTTTTGCTTGCGTGTTTTCTTCTCATAAATGATTCGCTAGACATTAGAATACGTGGGTCGTCGCATGGCATTTGTCTGCGACCGCTGAATAGTTTATAACTGAATTTCTTCTCGATGCTGTTTCAGTTCAGGCTTCATCAACCGGACGATGGCTGTGACGTGTAGTTTATACTTGGGTCTCGTGAGGCGCGAAAAAGACGGCAATGTAACTGCTGATACGTCGTTTGTTGTCATTCCAGCTCTTGAATCAGGGTGGTTTAAGTGTCGTAGAGGATTAAAATTACGTGTCCGAGTTTATATTGCAGGCTTTTTCGTGCCTCACGAGACCTAAGCCATCGTTCGGTTCATGAAACCTAAACAGCCTGAGAGAAGAAATTCAATTCCCCTTTCATTTCTTTTCACCTTTCATTTCTTGTTAGCCAGTCACCATCACCAAGAACGTCTTTTGAAGACGCATACTTAGCTAAATCCATACGCGATGGAATGCAGATTTAACTAAAGATTACTAACAATCTCTTTGTTATGCGCGATGAACGTTGGAGTTATCTGGCGGTTCGGGAGAGCGAAATTGACTTAAATGAAGAAACCGACTTGGAAGTCTGCCCAGGGCGGCCCCTATTGCTACGGAATTCCTTAAAATGTGATCAGTATAAAAGGTGGCTATAGGGATCGCAGCGGGTATTCTCTGGTTTGCAATCTCACTTAGGCTGCATAGCTACTGAGTTTCTTGAAAACTCTACAAAGGAGGGGTGTAGATCATAGACGAAGGCGGGGTACGACTAGCGCATAGCGGATCCGTCCGCGTGCTCGGTCCTTCCTTGTACGAGCCACAGTGCGGTAGCCTCCACTGCGGTGCACGGAATTAGAGACGTTGCGGAACGTAAACAAACATGAATGGATGAAAAAATGGATGCTTGATGGCGGACGTGGTACGCAGACATATACGTTGTCTCTGAACAGCGAAACACTGCTTTGGAAATGCGAAGGACTGGAAAGAAAGAAAGAAAGAAAGAAAGAAAGAAAGAAAGAAAGAAAGAAAAAAAAGAAGGAAATAGAGAAGGCAAGAGAGAAAGGAAGGAGGGAAGGAAGGAAAGAAAGAAAGGAAGTAAGAAAGAAAGAAAGAAAGGAAGGAAGGAAGGAAGGAAGGAAGGAAGGAAGAAATAAAGAAAGAAAGAGAAAAAGAAAGAGAAATAAAGAAAAAGGAAGAAAGGAAGAAAGAAATCAGACAAAGCCGGAGGCGTGGACAGAAGAGAAGGAGCGAAGGAGAAAATAATCAGCGAAAGAAGGATGGGTGCCTTTCGCGCATTGCGCAATCGTCTCCCGACGAGTCGCGAAGACGAGAGGTGCGCGTCGAGATTCGTACGTGTTACGTAAAACGGCGGCGCCGCTAAAGGCGGTCCCTTCCGTTCGAGTGGAGATTTTTCGGTCGATCGGCACGCCGCCTGCGCATGTCGCGGTTGAGGAGGAAAAAGCACGCCCGCGCCGATATGACTTGTCGCTTTGCGGCGGCGGCTGACATATTGCCCGGCATGTCGTAGTCAGTCTCGTCCAACGCCAATTTCTTCTTGTCTCAAAACTAAACAAAAGTAGGCGTTAAAGGGAAACTGAATATGTTTTAGAAATCAACGAGCTTAAGAGGGTCGAATGTGTGAAACTTACAGGTAAAGCATGCGAAGTCTTTTTGGGCTAGCACTTTAAATAATGATGGAATCGCCGATTAAAATCCGGACGCCCTTCAAGCTTCTCCGCAGTGCACAACGCCAAGTGAGGGGTGCATGATGACGTCATCGAAGGTATCGGTACATTTCCAACGCACAAACGCCTGCTTTGAAGGAAAAAAACCAACGCCACCGAAGGCGAACCCCGCCGAGAGTTGTTTGGCAGCGTCTAACGCGTCAGGGCAAGGTGTGGCTGACGACAGCGGTAATTTGAAATCATACCTTCCGTGAACCCCAGGTGGTCGAAATTTCCGGAGCCCTCCACTACGGCGTCTCTCATAGCCTCAGTCGCTTTGGGACGTTAAACCCCATAAACCAAACCAAACCAACCATACCTTCCGTGACGTCACGCTGAGTTTTCTTGCACTCCTCCGGTGTACTGAGGCGAAGTGGAAATTTCAATCATCGGTTACGTCAATATTTTAAATGCTAGTGCAAAAACACTTGGCATGCTTTACCTACAGCCTACATAGATTTTAATCCTTGAATATCACGAAATTCTCAAAAAAGTGCTGCAGCTGCCCTTTAAGCTAGTGAAAAACGTGAAGAGAAAAGAAGGAAGTTCATCCTGAGATGATCTACGCAGTAATTACTTCGTCTTTGTTGTTTATTGTTCGTGTGGTGGCTCTTTAACAGTGCAGAACTGTGGTGGCGAGCTCATATTTTTTATTTTTTTGCTCAAATCAGAGAACGCAACTCGCAGGTAGCAGAACACTGGAAATCAGCGGTGCCAGGAGAAAATCAAACAAACTTTGCGTTACTTCTTGTATCTGTTTTCGTGGTTCTCTGTCCAGTTGAATCAGGCGATGCCGGAGTGAATTGACGAATGGACAAAGATGAATTGACTGATTAGCTGACGCAATAGACCTGACAGAGTCTTACGTTCATATGTCTAGGCGTACCGCAGTGTATGCATTCCGCTCGTTTGTTGAATTAAACGCCGCGAGTCCTTCGTAACGATTTTCTGATCTATCTCGACATCCGCCACTACGCTTCCAGGTGCTTGCCTCGCTTGTTGCTTGACTCTCGCACTGTGGTAGTGGTTTTCCCTACCGCCGTGGCGGCCAAACGGTGTCACATCGTTTTTTTTTTACTCCAGGAAAAGTCTCGGCCTAGCCGTTTTATTTTTACATTTAAATTACACCGTAGCCACATGCCCCGAAGTGCCGCACGTCAAGGTCGTCCGAAGGGGCAAAGAGTAAATGTTTACCCAAGAAACCGTGATCGCCAGTCTCTGCGTGCTGGCTTCAAGGACGCGCCGTATAGTCCGGATGATGTCCAAAAAGTATACAGTCTGGCTTGATTTGCAGGGGATCACTTTGGGGGTTAAGCGGTTGTCCGCGAAAGAAATTTGGTCCAAGCTGGCCGGCTTACATTGAATTTCTCTAATGCTGTTAAGTTTTGTAAGAAAGCTGACCGAAGTGCATGAGTTTAGCTGCCAGCTTGGTTGTTCTATCCTGCACCGCGACTTTTATTGGACTGGGTGTTGCGAGTATTTAATTAGGAAAATATCATTGGTACTTTTTGGTCGAAAGGAAAACGAAACTTTCAAACCGCGCTGTACTGACTGTATGTTTGCCGGTGGGTGCCCGAAGGTACAGTTTTACCCCTGAGTTCCCAACTGCAGGGTTGCGGACGAGGACGCCAACGGCGCAGAACTGAGGAAAGAGCTAAGAACATGTAACGCTGTCACCACCAGGCAGCGATGGCCTAGCGGTTAGGGCGTCCGCCTGATATGCGGGAGGTACTAGGATCGTAAGTGGGAGGCGCATTTTTTTCAATCGGTGGGTATACCCGGCGGTGCCCTTTGTGGACGGCGCCGCCGACGCCACATTTTTAGGAATCAGCCAATAACAGCTCGCGCTGTAGCGTAACTACTGGACGATTAATGTTACCAAATTACGATCGTTTCTGCACGTTTAAGAACGCGGTTGGAACTGCGCACTCATTGTTAAGGTACATAAAAATAAATCAGCAGTAAAACTGAAAATGATTACATTACCTAATAAAAACATAGGGTCACTGACCAAGTCAAAATTTTAATGAAACGTATTGACGTTTCGGAAGCCCTACGGCTTCCTTGTTCACAATCTTGTTCACATTAAAATTTTGACTTGGTCAGTGACCCGATGTTTTTATTATGCCTCTACCTGACCAGACGACGTTTCGTCAAACTCTTGACTACATTACATTACCTATAGCAATGCAGCAGTATAACCATCGAAATTTTAGGTTGTCTTGCCTTTAGGGTTGGCTAGCTTTTTCACCGAGTGTCTTTGCAGCTGGCACTTTGATGCTAGTATGTTAAATCTGCTTAGGAATGCTATTCGTGCAATACTGTGAGCAACTAACGAACTTGTTCAAGTTTAAACCAATATTATTCGCATTTTTACTGCCTGTATCGTACGCGATACGACAGGCAGTGCAAAGTGAAAACTCTTGTAGTACGTGCAGCGCTCTTCTGCCTCTTCACCACTAAAGCCGACCAAAAGCCAGTGCGCGCCAACTGTGCCGCAGCACACCTCCTCTTCAAAAAGAAAAAAAAAAGCCTCTGCCAGCAGCAGCAGTAGAAGTGGCGGCGGTCTCTCTCTCGAAGCCTCTCGTTCTCTTTTCCCCCTCTCCGGCTGTAGAGCGCGCGCCCAGCACCTCTGGGCGCTTCGCGGCGGCGCCTCGCGTGATCGATCACCGCCGCTTTCCAGGGGTGAAGCGGAGCGCGGAGTCGCGAAATTCCCGAGTCCCCGCCGCCTCTGTGCGGACGCTGTTCGTCCCGGCTCTTCCCCCTCCTCCGTCTCCTCATCCTCCTCCTCCTCCGCCAGTCCCTCAGGTCGCCGCCGTGAGCAGTTCGGTTTTCTTCCAGGCGGTCGAGCGGCTGTATTGTTCCGCCCGATGGCGTTCGTCGGTTCCTCAAGATTACTGATTTCGATGGGAACAGAGAGAGAGGAAGAGAAAGAGAGAGAAAGAGAGAGAGAGAAAGAAGAGAAGAAAGAGAGAAAGAAGAGAGAGAGAGAAAGAAGAGAAGGAAGAGAGAGAAAGAAGAGAAGGAAGAGAGAGAAAGAAGAGAAGGGACAGACATAGGAAATAGCCGGCTGAAGAAAAGGGCAGATTTATAGGAAGGAATGGGGAGAAGTAGAGGGGAAAGTTAGAAAGATGGAGAAGGCGAGAAATTAAGGGATAAAAGTGAAATAGGCCGAGATAGATAAAATGGGAGAAAGGGATGAGAGATAAAGAGCGATTTAAAGATAGGGGAATAACATTTAAAAAAAGTGAATAAACAATAAGGAAGATAGATATAGATAGCAGCAAAGAGAAATAAAGGGATGTAGAGATGGAAGGAAGGAAGAAATGAGAGAATGGAAGGGGAGAGAAACGAAAATAGGAACGAAATCGGGACCAGAGTGAGCTGAGGGGGAAAATGACGCGGAAAGAGAGGGGAATAGATGTAGATAGGAAAAGGGAGATGACATTTCAGGGAAGAAGTTACGCTGTAGAAGGCCTCAATTGCCAAACCTTCTTTTTTTTAATCGCAGCCGGCTGTCTCAAGCTTCAAGGAATGTAGGGGGGGGGGTCTAATTAAGTGATTCGGATTTCCAAATAGAAGGCGCGAGCGGCGGTCGAATGGTTGCTCCAGGAATCTTCAAGCGAGAGGGAGAAATGCAAGAAAAGTGAGAGGCGGACGAAACGCGGGGTCTCCTTCGAAAATCTAGACCGACCGGCCAGCGGAACGCGACGAGAAATATTTTGGCTCGCTTCTCGCTCGTCGCTGCTTTTTTTTTTTTTTCCTTCTCTATGGCTCATTGTCGAGAAGGGCCTCAGTTATGGAAATCGACTCTAAGTGGCGACGGAGCGATAACGCTATTTCACTTTCTCATGGTTTAAACATGAGCGTGGTCCTTTTCGCAGCGGAGGTATTAATCTCGTCTTATTTCTCGGCCTTTTCCAATTTCGTCCCTGTTCTGAGGGGGGCCCTCCTCGAGCCGCTTTGGATGGTCCTAATGACGCGAGCGGTATTAATCTGCCTCCTGGTCATGACAAACGGCGTGTCCGAACTGTTTCCGATTAACTTAAGCCGCTCTGTAAAGGGGGGGTGTTGTGTAAGGTGCGTTGAAATCTAAAGCGCGTCGCGGAGTCGTTGGCGCCTCACGTCCATTGAGATGCGGCCGGCGTTATCGGAGAACCTAAGCTGCACCCCCCCCCCCCCCCCCCCCCCCCCCCCCCCCCCCCCCTCTTCGCCCGTGCCGCCTTCGCGTCAACTGCGGAAGGAGATATCTGGCCGCGAAAGCGACATTAATGCTTCGCCCAGAAACACGAAAGAAGCCGCTTGGCAAACGACCTGAAACTCATGACCTTTGCCGACTTTCACTTTTGAAACCCCATTGCCTCTTTTTGCAACAGCGGGCTGTTCATAAATATATATATATATATATATATATATATATATATATATATATATATATATATATATATATATATATAAAAAACCAGAAAACGAATGAAGCCTCGGAACTTTTACCTTCGAATCTGAGATCTCGAGGAGGTGATATTGTGTCCGGGAATCGATAAGAAAAGAGTTTATTTGCTCCGTCGATCACTCCGCGAGGTTTTCGCGAGCACGCAAGAGTATGCGGGAAGCGAGTCAGTGTAGCCTTCGACTGCTTGCACAAACACCTCGTATGATAAGATCGCGTGATAAGACTGAATGCGGTGTATAGGCTTTGGACAAGCCCGCCGCGGTGGCTTAATGGTTACGGCGCTCGGCTGCTGACCCGAAAGATGCGGGTTCGATCACGGCCGCGGCGGCCGAATTTCGATGTAGGCGAAATTCTAGAGGCCCGTGTGCTGTGCGATGTCAGTGCACGTTAAAGAACCCCAGGTGGTCGAAATTTCCGGAGCCCTTCACTACAGCATCCCTCATAGCCTGAGTATCTTTCGGACAGGCTTTCCAACAGGCTTTGAACAAAACCTCAACCGTGTCTCTAAATACAGGGTGTTTCACCTAAGACTTTCTGCAATTTTTAAAATTAAGGTATTTGAATGAGATGCGCGCTTTTTCTGTCATAGCATTGTCAGTGGTGTAGTACATCATAATTCAACTAATACGTGCTAACTAGCAGGCTTGTTAACCAATATTTAATAGTTAACTTTTAAACTATTACCGTTGGGCTCCTTAATTATTGAGAGGCATGCAGCCCACCGTAAGTAATGTCCATATACGTTTTTAGAATTGCGAGAACGCGATTATCCTCGGCGCTGTGGCCCAACAAATTTCGCCTACATCGCGCCAAAATATATGCGGTTTGAGAAGCTTGCAGGCAAAGCAACCTCTCCAGTGAACGTAACTCGTCGAAATAGCCAAAATTTGTAGGGCCACAGGGCCTAGGATAATCGCGTTCTCGAAATTCTAAAAACGGATATGGACATTACTTACGGTGGGCTGCATGCCTGTCAATAATTAAGGAGCCCAACGGTAATAGTTTAAAAGTTAACTATTAAATATTGGTTAACAAGCCTGCTAGTTAGCACGTCTTAGTTGAATTATGATGTACTACACCACTGACAATGCTATGCCAGAAAAAGCGCGCATCTAATTCAAATAGCTTATTTTTAAAAATTGCAGAAAGTCTTAGGTGAAACACCCTGTATGTGCTTATACCGGGAAGCTCTTTGCCAACATGATTTCTCGCTGACCCTTGGCCAGGTATGTGAGAGCGTGTGCTATGGAGCCTGTAGTTTTTGTTTTGGTGGCCGAACAAAAACAGAGAATAATGAGCCGTAAATGCTTACCTCGGGTCATCTCAGGTTATCTGATCGTCGCGCGCCGCTTTAAAACACCGGTGTTTAGACTCACCCTGCTTAGGAGTGCTTTTCTCCATTACACGAGCGTAGTTTCTGCGAGGTTCAACCTTTCGCGCATCGATAGCCGCGGTGTCGGCCCTGCGTAGAGTAAACAAGGGGAGATACAGCGACGCTTATCTGTCGCTGTGCGTTGAAAGGGTATGACTTCCGCCGCGACTTGGCTGCGACAGTGCTTATCTATGTTTATCTTTCGCCGGTACTCGATGGAGCCCGATGATAAGGGGTGCACTGCTGCTGTACTACTCAGCGCTTGTTTGCCGACAGCAACGTGACGCACAGTCTTAGTCGTGTATATACATAGTGCGCGGAAGGGCGCATGTTAGCTGAGCGTTTGACAGACCATCGCTCGGGTGATGTTTGGAGGGTCACGGTTAGGCCTCGTCATGAGCTCAGCGGACAGCTTGGAGCGACTGGCTCAGAGATGAATGGGGTGATTCAGAGAGATCAAATGGCTCTTTATCTTCGGCATCGGGATCTGTATCATTGTCGACACGCAAAAGTCTCTCGTATATTTTTGTTTGTCCAGCGACCTTTGCATTTTCAGCCTGACGTAGCTCCGTGCGTATTTCTTCTTATCCTGCTGTCGAAGAATGAATGAGGCGTTAGTTTGTGACGTCAAGGCTTAAGTAATGTGTCAGTGTGTCGAAGGAAGAGTCTGAGCTTTTTGTTCTTGCTGCTGTTTCTGATTTAGAAGAGCGATTTTATCGGCATAGCATTGTCAGCGGTGAAGCACATCAGAATACAGCTACTGCTCGGTAACTAACAGGCAGGTTAACTAGTATTGAGTAGATGACTTTTTAACTGTTACTATTAGGCTCCTTAATTGTCGAGAGGCGCGTAGCCCACCGTTAGTAATATTTCATAATTTCATAAACGCGGTTACCCTCGGCGCTGTGGCCCAACAATTTTCGGCTACATCTCGCCAAATGCATGCGCTTCGAGAAGTTTGCAGGCAAAGCAGTCTCTGCAGTGCACGTAACTTGTCGAAATAGCCATAATTTGCTGGGCCACTGCGCCGAGGGTAACCGCGTTTTCGAAATTATAAAAACTGGCATGGGTATTACTCACATTGGGCCACACGCCTGTCAATAATTAAGGAGTCTAAAAGTGATAGCTGAAAAGTTTGGTTTGGTTTATGGGGTTTAACGTCCCAAAGCGACTAAGGCTATGAGAGACGCCGTAGTGGAGGGCTCCGGAAATTTCGACCACCTGGGGTTCTTTAACGTGCACTGACATCGCACAGTACACGGGCCTCTAGAATTTCTCCTCCAAAGAAATTCAGCCGCCGCGGCCGGGATCGAACCCAGAATGCTAGTTAGCACGTCTTACCTGTATTCTGATGTGCTTCACCGCTGGCATTGCTATGCAGAAAGAAGAGCTTACTCAGAAAGCCTGTTTTTCAAAATTTTTGTAAGATATTAGGTGAAACACCCTGTATATGAATGACGTTATCTTTCAACGTCTTTGGGACTGTCCCTAAAGCCAGTGAATGCGGCCACACGTCGGCATTGGTTTGGTCATGACGGACGGACGGACGGACGGACGGACAGACGGACGGACGGACAGACGGACGGACGGACGGACGGATGGACGGATGGACGGACGGACGGACGGACGGACGGACAGACGGACGGACGGACAGACGGACGGACAGACGGACGGACGGACGGACAGACGGACGGACGGACGGACAGACGGACGGACGGACAGACGGACAGACGGACAGACGGACGGACGGACAGACGGACGGACGGACAGACGGACGGACGGACGGCGAATCGGGACTACAGGAGCATTTAATGCCTAAAAAGATTATGGGTAGTCACCCCAAAGACCTTACCGTGTCGGGCGTCGCAAACAATCCGAGACGATCAGTGCTGCTGCAGCTATGGCCATGCATGGCTACCGTAACAGAGGCACGCATAACGTCCCCATTGGCTAACCTATATTCAGACCCGCCGTAACGCATAATCGACGGTCGCACGACTTTTGTTTTTTTCTGGTGCGCTGCTCGCGAGTGAACTGGCCGCGACATTTGGGCGCTCAGGGCTGCGTGAATGCTTCTTCGTGCGTCCGCGACACTTTGCATGTGTCACGCTTTTTTTCCACTTTTTTTTTCCCCCCTCGGTAAGCTACGGCTACAGCGGTCGGCGCAGATGCGATCTATGTTTCTGACAAACGGACCTCTGCGGAGGCGATATCCTTGTCCGGAGTGTGCGGCAGTTTTGTGCCGTTTTTTTTTTCTTCGCGTGTATACGTGGATGTATCGTGTGTTCTGCGTTTTGCTGCGGGAACATCTCCAACAGGTAAGTAATGCGTATACTTGTAAACTGGGCACGCCTATCAAGCAGTAACGCTTGACCTTTAAACGTACCATTAAGGGGGGGGGGGGGGACAAAATTAACAGACCCCCCCCCCCCCCCCCTCCCCCTCCAAGTTCCGGCCCGTGCCACTCTGCTTGGGGGCGCCACCGGACACAACACTTCTGGTGTCGAGACCGGCACAGGGGGCCCTTTTTGGACACCAGAAGTACGTTGTCAGGTGACGCCCCTACGCAGAGTGGCACGGGCCGGAACTTGGATGGGGAGGGGTGGGGGTCTGTTAATTTTGGTTGCCGATGGTATGTTCAGAATCATATGGAATTGATTGCTTTAGGCTTAACTTACCCTAAACAAAGCGCACGTTTGAAGGTGATTTTCCAAGAAAGCCGAACAAAATACGTGAGCTTGAGCAACTGACCGCCACACCTGGAAAGCCTTATTTGTCTCGCTCTGAGGTGACGCGAAAGCAATGAAGCTTGGTATTGATTGCTGCTGCATGCAGTACGTACCGGCACAAGCTGATTATTTCTGCATACTGTATATATCTCGGTCTACAGTTGAAAACTTATAGCATATAGCTAGCGCAGATCTGTATAGTCAACTACTTCTGTGGCTATACTATACGTGATAAGCTTGCAAGCTTGAGTCTGCGGCTTCCGCAGATCTGCTGTTCTCACGCGTTCAAAAGAAAAACTGGAACGGTCTCTGAGCGGTCACCTGACACTCGTATAACCTTTATCTTGCATGGCTTTTCGCTTATTTTCAAGCACGCCGCACTGAAACGGCGCAAAACCGCGCAAGGGAACCTTCTGCCGTAACTGTCTTCGCTTTCCCGTGCAGCCGTGTTCTCTGGACGGCGGTTGATCCGCGCCGTTTTGATCTTGCAACGCTATATCCTGTAGGGGGTAGAGCAGCGATGTCCTATTGCGCCAGATTGCGTGCTACGTCACAGCACCACGTGACACAACACATCGATCAATACGCTGTTGTGCGCATGTGTTCTCTCGTGAAATCACTGTGCTTGACGATCACGCGCGAACTGCGTATCTACAATTATTTCTCTCCACCCCCCCCCCCCCCCCCTCCAATTTCATGTTTAAATAGCGGCATACAGAGGCTCCGGGCCGCGGCGGCCGCGTTTCGGTGGAGGCGAAACGCAAGAGGCGCCCGTGTACTGTGCGATGTCAGTGCACGCTAAAGAACCTTACATAGTCGAAATTATTCCGGAGCCCTCTACTACGGCACCTCTTTCTTCCTTTCTTCTTTCACTCTCTCCTTCATCCCGTTCCTCGCAGCGCGATTGAGATGTCCACCGGGGTGTGAGACAGTTGATGCGCAATTTCCTTTCCTCAAAAACCAATCTTCATTTTTATACAGAGGGTGAGACTGTTGGCTCGCCTTTGATTTGTAACTTAGCGTAACTTGATCCGCAGCCTAACCTAACTGTCTCACTTGTCGGTGGACGCGTCAACCGCGCCATAAGGGAAGGGAGGAAGGTGTGAGTGAAAAAGAGAGAGAGAGAGAGAGAGAGAGAACGAGGTGCCGTAGTGGAGGAGCGGAGATCTAGGGAGAGCCAAGGCCTCCTGGTTGCCATAGCAACGGCTGGAGGGGCGCACGCCAACGATGGAGGGCGAAACGCGCTGGTTGCTATGACAAGGCTGGAGGAAGCGCAACCTGAGGGTGGGGCCACGGTGAGAACTCGGAGGGCGGCTAAGGCTGGGAATGCCAATCAGCTTTCGCTGATTAATGCGCTAAGCCGGTAAGCTTAGCTCTACATTTTTTTTTTGCTGATGGCTCTCTGCTACCCGAACGTGGAAATTGAATATACTATGACGCTTACAAGTAAAGAGAATGCTATAAAAAATTGGCTGGGGCTGATCTTTGGTTAAGCCTGGTAGGTTGCGAAAGCGGGTATCTTATACTGCATATGCAGCGCCTCTAGTGGGAAGAGCGCGGCGCGCCGTGCCAAGCGGCCGCCGTTACCCGACGAGCCGAGTTGGTAGCCCGTCTCTCGCTCCTGGTATGACGTCACGCTGCGACGTCACTAGGCATGGTATGACGTCAGGGGTCATTCTAAAGGTCAAACGTGCCAAGTGGCGGCCGCTGCGCGGAAGGCCGTTCTTGGGAGTAGTGTTGCTTTCGCAATAAAAGCTTGTTATATTCCTCGCCGTCCGTATTGCATTTCAGATAAACTGAGCTCGCAGGTTGTATACGTCGCATCCGCTGGCGGATACATAGGTGGGTTGAGGAGGTGTTATGTAGAGAACGTGCAAAGGCTATCACAATGTCACGAGGAGGGGGGTCTGCGGAACCTGCGAGGGATGGCTGGCGAATGCTATAGTAGGGCAGTCAGCAGTTCACGCTCCTTCGGGACGTTGCGTAACCGCCTGAAACAGGAAACGCATGGGCTGTACTTTCCGTACGTGTCACCAGGCGACGTTAGTGCCGCTCTGGAAACGATTGTCTTTCCTGTAGCCGAATGCGCGTCGACTGTACGACCGCGGCGAAACGCAAGAGGCGCCCGTGTGCTGTGCGATGTCAGTGCACGTTAAAGGTCTCCAGGTGGTCGAAATTATTCCGGAGCCCTCCACTACGGCACCCCTTTCTCGCTTTCTTCTTTCACTCCCACCTTCCTCCCTTCCCTTACGGCACGGTTCAGGTGTCCGCCGAGATATGTGAGACAGATACTGCGCCATTTCATTTCCTCAAAAACCAATTGACCAATTTTTACGCGTGACGCGTTTGCTCTTTTGGATGAGCTTGCGTCCTATTTCTGCATAGCGCCACTGTTGTTGTTGTTGTGACTGAGAGAAGGATGAAAAATGGCTGAGGCTTAGCTTAGGTTAAGCCTAGTCAGATGCGAAGCATATTGTCGCCGAGTTGCATATCGAGCACGCCGCTTGGCTAGACGTTCTTCACGCTCTTCATCACTCTGTAGCACGCCGCAACTTTTGCTTCTCATTCCAACGAGCAGCCCTGTCTCCAGGAGGCATCTCTATCCCGTGTACGCCTAGCAGAGGCAGGCGCACCCCCTTGTATACCGCCGCTCCAGCATCACGTGTTCACTACAGCGCACCTAGCGGCAGAAGCAGGAAACACATTGGTCGCGACGCCTCGCGCGACGGCGCGAGTTGGGCCCCCGTTTTTCATCTGCTGTGACGTCGCGCATCACGTGGTATGACATGGAGGTCACGAAAGGCCAATGGTAACGACACCGCCGCGCTCGAGGAGCTGGGTTGGGCTATTTTAGTATGCTTCGCATAAAAAGGAAATTGCACGGGACTGCCTACTGGCTCGAGCCAAGCCACCACCGCTGCCACGTGCAGATAGAAGAGAGTTAAAAGATCAGAGGAAAGAGAAAAAGGAAAGGAAAGACGTGCGTCGCAGCAACAACTGCGTCCGCCGGAGCGGACGCTTCTAAAAAAACAGATAAGCGGCCGAAGCCGCGCTCGCCGAAGCGAGGACAGATACTTCCCTCTGTAGCATGAAAGCTTGCGAAGAATTGTGGTTGTCATAAACTTCTAATGTACCAATATAGGCATGATACATAAACACATGCATGCTTATATACGTACAGGGTCGGTCAAAAATTTCCCAGACCATAGGGTCTGCTTTTCTTCGGTGTATCCTGGCACTTTAGATGCCGATAAAGTTATCAAGGTTTTCAGAAGCTATAACAGTGCTTCTTTTACGCCTCTACAGATATTGTGAGTTTCGCGGATGACGCAATTGCCTGACTATACTGCTCAAAAGCAGACGCTGTGTCCTGGGGACTTTTGGCCGACCCTGTACCTACAGTCTTGGTCGAAAGTCTCCGGTTCACACGGTCTGCGTTTGAACCGCGCAGTCGAGCACTCGCAGCTCAAAGACACAAAAGGGCCTTTGAAAGGCAAGGACATGGACTCGCAGCAGAAAGGAATAAAATGGGAGCAAGCTGTCTCTATAGTGCTCTAGAGCACGGCTTGATCTCTTTTTACTCACATATAGACGTATTAATGTTTAGAGGGTAAACTCGGCGTTACAGAAGCTTATAGCTTGACCGGTGCATTGAATGCTCCATATTACGTAGCTGAAAGCAAAACCCGTCGCTTGAAGCCTTTTAAAGGGGTGAACGCGCATAATATGAACGCGCAGACATGCATACATTTGCACGTAGTATTTACGTGCACGTGCATACGCACGTACAGTCGGCAGCAAAAGTTTGCGGCACATTTACTGCAGCACTGCTTGGTGGCCCACTGCATGCACACCTCCGCTCTTTGCTTGCGGGAATTTCAGGCGATCCGGTCGCGTGATTGCGCTCAGATAACGTTTTATTGCGAAAGCAATACTACTTGCACTTTCACGCCTTTGCCGTGCCGCGGCGGTGACCACCATTGACCTTCATTTGACCTTGATTGCATTAGATTGGATTGGACTGGATTAGATTAGATTACATTAGATTAGAGTGGATTACATTGCATTGGATTGTATATGAATGGATTGGATTGGATTGCATTGAAATCGATTGGATTGGATTGGATTGGATTGTATAACCGATGCATCACCACAAGACTAACCACAAGCACCACCACCAGCTACACTACCAGCTGTACCATGGCGTAGGTACGGATATTGCTTTCGCAATTACCGGGCTTAACCAAGCTAAGCCACAGCGATTTTTTTTAATTTTATGCACACCAGCGTGCCTTTAACTTTTTTCCGCCGAGTGTATAGATGCTTAAAACGAAACTATAGAAGGAGCTCTATAGAATTGGCTCAGCCTTTCATTAATTCCAACGTAGCCAGAACGGAACGCCACGTACACAGTGACAGCGTATATCGCTTCCTTGGAGGCGGATACGAAGGATGAGCCAACTCCTATGTTAACGCAGCTACGATGCGCGGGTATACGTTTCGCGCAAGTTTCCCACGTCGCAGTGGCTTTTCGCAAGAAAAAAAAAAACAAGAAGAAAACACCTCGCCCTTTGGAAGAAAAGAGAAACCTTTTTACTGTTTCTGCCTACCGTGGCTCCCCTACGAGTGGCGTGTGCACTCCATTCCGAGAGATAAGCCTACTAATTTGACCGTGGTCACGCGGCCGGCGGAACTTGCCGAGGACTTTTAATCACCCCTCGGCCGCCGCACGCCCGCGCGAACTTTTTCTGCTCCCTTCGCTCACTCGCCGAGAGCGGGGCGCTGTATCGCCCCGAGAGTGGGCTCCAATTTGCTTGGGCAATATTATTAATGAACGCGCCCTAACCCCCGCGAGAAATCATTTTCGCCGTTCGTTTGTGTGTTTTGTTTTTATTTATCTCGTAGCGCGCTATAGTAACACTGCTGGCAGCGACGAGGAAGCTAGCTCCAGCAGTGCTTTATCGCTTGCCATGGAGAGACGACCGTATAAGTTGAACGCCGTGTTTTGTTTTGTTGCTTTTCCTTTTCTTTTGTTTTTCTTGTCGCCTTTGGCGGTTATTCGAACTTGCTTTTTTTTCTTTTTTTTTTCTTCGTCTACTCTCGGCGTCACTAAAACCGTGCAGTGGTGTGAACGCTGTATAGAGGCGGGCTTATTTTGGCTTGGACGTAGTTCACTGAAGTCCTTGCTGCAAAGGAAATTGATTGGTGCATAAGGTTAAGAGACGGGAAGAGAGCAGAGTGGGTCACAGAACAAACGCAGATTTATGACATCGTAGTCGAAATCAAGAGGAAGAAGTGGGATTGGGCAGGGCATGTAATGCAGAGGCAAAATAACCGCTGGTCCTTAAGTGTAACGGAGTGGATTCCAAGAGAAGGAAAGCGTAGCGGGGGGCGGCAGAAAGTTGGGTGAGGGGATGAGATTAAGAAGAAATGAACGGCGGCGCAACAAGGACACTAACAAGAGAGGGGACACCACATGCAAGAAAGAACAAGTTTGCGGGGATACGGTGGCCGCAACTGGCAACGGACAGGGTTAATTGGAGAGACGTGGGAGAGGCCTTTGCCCTGCAGTGCGTAGTTAGGCTGATGGCGAAGGCTGATGGCGACTAGCTCGGGCCCTGCCCATCGCGATAAGCCAGTGCGTGAGTACCAACCAATCACGGCACGTTAATCATCGGAGAGCTTTGCTATCCGATCGTTGACTGGTCGGCGCGCTTTGTAAGTTCCCCACAGTTGCACGGTGCCTGTGGGATAGAGCAAGGCGGACGGAGCGCTCTATTAACGTGTCGGAAACACCTGCACAACCTGCACATTTTTTTTTCGGCTTTTCGACAGAGCTGTATAGTTAGGTTACGCTCTGTTTTCTTTTCCTACGTTTCATTCTGACTTCCACCACTTGCTTAACTGCCGGCGTGATTTTTTACATCTGTTTTTATCACATTGTCTATCCCTACAGAAACCGCTTCGGTGCTGCAGCGTCATGTTGAAACTAGTTCGAGTACCGTCATAGCCGCTCACTTTGCCTCAAGCTCATTACAAGCCGTTTTGATCGGTGTTTTAGCTGATGCACTCACCGCGCGCCTGCATGCTCTGAACTGTTTTAATTAATGAACTTCGGAAGGGTATATATGGTCTTCTCCACACCTACCATCGATCCTGCATAACAGCGCTTGGAACAAAGTTTTCGAGTTTTTTTGTGGTAGTTTAGTTTAGTGTTGGCTAGATGGTTTTATATCGACTTATAGTTTTCGCTTCCCATGCGTTGGACAGTTTTATTTTTCTACCAGCAGAGCACATCGACATGCTGTGACTTACTAGAAACCCAAGCAAATCATTAGGCGTTGTCTTGTCGTATGTGTGGTTCATTTCCTGTAAATCCTGACAGCGGCTGTCCAGTTCAAAAAAAGTGTATCGTATGTTATGTGGGGTCAGCGACTCATGGGCTTTGAGGAAGGACGCTGTAGTAGAGGGCTTCGTATTCATTTAGGCCACCTGGGGTTCTTTAATGTGAGGTGACATTGCACAGCACACGGGTGCCTTTATTAGCACTTCGCCTCCATCGAAAAGGGGCCTCTAAGACTGGAATTTCACCACGAGGCCGTTGGATCAGCTGGCGGACGCGCTAACCACTGAGGCACCGCGGCGGGTCGAAAGAAGTCGAACTTCGTTATAATGAAGTAATGGACATAACGAAAAAGTGACGATTCGCCTTGGAAGCTCAGTCAGCACGCGCTATAACGAAGTTACGGCTATAACGAAGTAATCTCCAGGCACCTTGGACTTCGTTATAACGAGGTTCAGCTAAATACTTCCAAACTGAAAAGCGTAGATAGCGAAGTGGTCTCTCTCTGCATTCGGTAGAGGCTTTGATTAATTCTCCACGGCTTCGCGTTTTAACTGAAAGTGCGGGTCGACAGATCAAGTCTCTCTGGTAGCGACAGATCAAATCGGTCTTCACTTTGCCACCGCTGCAGAGCGTGCGTGACTCGTATTAACGTGCTGACGTCGGCACCTGGTGAATTCAACGGGCTTTTTCGCCGCATGCCCCGTCCAGTTAAAGCCGCGTAGTCTTGCTGAAGCTCCATGGAGCGATATACAGTAGCGACCGGAGCACGAGATGGCTATAGTGAACGCATGTGAGGTACCGCCTTGTGACTGGCACATGCACCGCCAGTTAGTTGTAGCCAGGAATACGGTAGTCAATGCGGCAGTCACTTGTGGATCTTTGAGGACCATAGGACAAGACTTTGCAAGTGCTTGTTGGTTCTCTGGTCTTCGTGTTTTTTTTTTTTTTACTTTACTGCCGGAGTGCGAAATACCAACAAGCCCGTACTGCAGTCTTGGGAGTGTTTATTATTTTTTTTTTACCCCAGAAGCTTTTATCGTTGAACCCTCGACCAGTAGACGCCAGCCGCTGGTTCTTCTAGTGGTCTTTGTCCGCAGCAATTGGGGAACACCCCGTAGGACCATGTATCGAAATCTGGCGCTTTCAGTAGTCCATAACTCCTGGGTTCCCTGGCTGTCACGCCACCTGTAACGTACACTCCCCCGTCAAAAGTATACGGCCCAAGGGGTCCTGCTGCATGCCTCGTTATACATCCTCAGCGACGGCAAACCTCTTGAAAAGGGGATAGCATCGCTTCCTCAATCCTGCCAAGCTTTGGACTCTTAGATATTGCAGGGAGCTCCGCTAAACAGCTTAGAAGCAAGCCCCTTGGACTGTATACATTTGACTGGCTGGTCATTGAGCGTGCTGCCGAGGGCTCCTCGAAACATGGATGTCATCGGACGCAGGAAGATCGGCAGTGGGTAGCCACAATAGTTTTCTGGCCAGTTTATAGGTGGCGCCTCAGTCTGCAAAGCTGACTGAGGCGCCACAGTGGCGTTGACTCACAGTGGCGGAAAAGAACTAGAAAACTAACCAGTAAGTATGCCGGTCATGAGGACGGAGAAAGAAAGAGCATTAAACGACAGGTTAAAAACGCGGAAGTTAAAAATTGGATGAATTCAATGGAAAAGAAACATAGTGTAGAACTATATCGATTCTGGAAAAGGCAGATCAGGAAAGAAATTTTCTATGATAACTCAAGAGGCAGTGCCCTACTTTTTGAAGCTAGATCAGGGTGTCTTAGAACGCGCAGCTACAAAAAGAAATTTAACGAAGAAGATGACACATGTGCAGTGTGTGGTAGATCTGTGGAAACAATTGAACACCTCATAATCAAATGTGATGGTATCCATCCGGATGTCGATGCAGGCACAGTCACTCTTTCTGAGGCCCTAGGGTTTAAAGATAACAATGGTCATGTAAATAAATCTGCAGTGGAAGTCAGCAAAAAGCGATTGGATGATTGGTGGCTGAAAAGCAGAGATGTGGCATAAGGTTAGAATTGTAGGAAACCGTAGGCAAAGGTGATGGAGAATCTTAATGAGAATTGCCAACACAGTAAAGAAAAAAATAATAAATAAAGAAAAGCTGAGCATGGTGGCAATTGCCACCACCCCGTTTCAAAGGGGGTGCTCCTATCCATCCATCCATCCTGCAGGAATGGACTGCGGCAGGGGCTTCGGGAAAGGGGAGGAAAAGAGGAGCGCTCCTCCCCCTCCCCTTCCCCCAAACTCTCTTAGAGGGGGGCAGTCTTTCTCTAGTCTGCAGGCTTTCGTTGGGCTGTACTGACTGCGTCAGTAACGCTATCGATACCGGTAAAGCACCTAACCAGTCGAGCGTGTCTGTAGCGAGGTGCTCACTTTGTGGACCCCGAGCGCGTGACGGGATGTTGCAACACCGGTTGGAACCGGCTTGCGACGACTCTGATAGGGTTGGGCTACTCGTATTCGGCATAGGCGTATTGCAACCGGAAGTTGTGGTTTGTGACGTCGTACGTCGGCAACAGTGGGACAGCGCGTGCGGGTTGGTACAGGGATCCATTGTTATATAAAAAAAGAAAGCAATAAAATAAAACTCGTAGGAAACAGGAGGAGGCAATCCACCAGAGAGAAAACAGGACGCGTGCCTGTCACGCGCTCATGTCGCTGTTCTTTTTGTTGTTTTATTGTTTCCTTTTGGAGCTGCGCAGTTATTTTATGGCGCACCCGAATGACTGCAACCGGTGGTTAATGTGAGTCGGCAGAGATCCAGACGCTGTGGGACATTTTTGCTACATTTACCCAGAGCACTGCTTGCGAACGTCTTTGAACGTACTTACGTTCCATTTTGTTTGTTTTGTTTGCCTTTGGCATAAGTTCGCCTGTTTATTGACCGGGGACAGTGCGCTTTCATGCCCTGTTGGGCAACCACGTGGCAGTCAGATGACCGGCCATTTGTGAGCGCAATTTGCAGAGAAAAATCTTGCATTTGTCCTCTCGGTCTGTTAACTGAAATTTCAGTGGACTGGCTCAGTGGTTACAGCGTTCGGCTGCTGACCCGAAAGACGCGGGTTCGATCCCGGCTGCGGCGGATGAATTTCGATGAAGGCCAAATTCTAGAGGCCCGTGTATTGTGCGATGTCAGTGCACGTTAAAGAACCCCTTGCCTCATTGCGAGCTGCATAACGGTTATGCTGCCTGACCAAACACTACACATTTCTGTGCACGCCATGATTTTTTTTTATGCTTGTGAGTCACTCCTAGTTTGCTTACTGCTGTTGCAAATACCATTCACTACTTAAAAAGAAAATAAGAAGAACAACATACACCCACTTATCTTTTAATATATTTATTCATATATATCGTATTTGATTATATATTAGAAACCACTTTCTCTTGATATTCGTATTCTATTCGTGTACTAAAATTGCAATAATCGGAGACGCCTAGTTTCTGGGCGTTCCTGGTTGTTCGCAACAGCGCAGAGTCGTTGTGGACGTTTGTTGTGCACAAGCGAGTGCGTTCGTTTCGTTAACGTTTCGAGCGTTCGTTATGGTCTGTTGTAACGCGTGCGGCATGGTACGCTACTCGTTGTACAGAAAATCGTTCTTGTTTGAGCGACGCGATTACTTATCATGCAAATCCAGGAAAAGGGCAGAGGCAAATATGTGTCGCATGACATGTTGAAGTGTCCAGTGGCATTTGTGGGTCGAGTGTCGAGTGGAACGCGTTGTCAGGCAGGTGTTGCAATCATTTAGGCTTTGGATGATAGGTCGTGTCAGGCATAGCTGACGTGCGTAAAAGGTTTACTAGTGTGAAGTAATAATTACATTCTAAACACGAATGCGACTCTATGGCGTTAAAAACGGAATATGCTGTCCACTAACGCACCTACTTTTACGAAAGGGAGGGCACTAGACGGCAGCTTACTGTCTTTCTGTCTAGAGTGTAAGCAAGTGATAACCATTCACTCGTAGCGTTACGCGGCTTAGCGGCTTAAAAAGCCAGCTGAACATATCATAAAGCTGGTTGCTGTTGTCGCCCTACGTTGGAGGAACTTAACCCTAGTAGTGACGTCATGCCTCAAACCAGTCTCGACGCATTTGCCCCGGCTGGCCTGTAGAATTTATTTTGGAGGTGTAGCGGCTTCGCTCACGAACTTCGCTCACGAACAAGGTCCTTGTGAAAACGCGCGCGGTAAAAGAAAAGCAAAATGACAAGGAAGCATGGGACGGGAATGAGTCATTGTGGGTGTACGCTGCTTGAGCGACCAAGTTTCCCCTTCGGTTCTCGATGGCGCATTTCCAAGGGCTGTCGTCGCCTGTTCTACGCGAAGACGTCAATCTCTCCTTTGACGGAACCTGCCACCCCCGCGAATGTCGCAACGGCGTTGAATTAACGCCGTTTAATTTTTTTTTATTTTAGCGCCGCCACGCTTGATTATGATCTAAAGTGTATTGCGAGTCGGTTAGATAATTGACGATTCTGTTTCTTTCTTTCTCTTTTATTAAGGCGCCGGCCATGCGCGTGGGATATGACGTCATTAACTGCCGTTAGCGTCCAGGTGCCGCTCAAGTTGGCAGGTAATTTTTGAATCATACTTTTAAGACCCCTTTGAACTGACTTCGCTCAATTACGTACTTACCCTTTCTGAAAGATAGCTGAAGAAATTTTCATTTTATTCTTTGGTTTTAAAGACCGTTCGCTTCTTTACTTCGTAGCCTAACGAGTGCATCGTTTCCTCTCTTCTTGCCTTCTCATGCCTGTCTGCGAGCGACGGCTTCGGATAAGCGTGACTGCGTATGGTGTTGCGATAATTTTCTTAGTGAGGCCTTTTTCTGTCTCTTCTTTTTTTTCTTGCGGCGCCAACACCTGTAGGCAGACGCAGACAGCAGGATGCTTTATTTCTTTCCGCAAAGCAAGTTCTGAAGGTCATTTTTATTTTATAAGAGTAACCTGGAACGGGGCCCAAATCTCACGACAGTCTGTGGAAAGACTCTTATTCCGAGCCGACCTTCTGCTCCATAAATAGCGGTGATTGTTCGCCCCTCGACTTCCAAACAAACAAACAAACAAACAAACAAACAAACAAACAAACAAACAAACAAACAAACAAAAACAAAACAAAAAAACAAGCAAGCAAACAAACAAACAAAAAGTGGAAAAATAAATAAACATTCACCAAATAAATTGGTGAATAAGCAAACGGTTAACTAAACCAGTCCAGGAAACGAGAGGTTATAATTACATTTAGGGATTCCGTGTGCGCACCTGTAGCTGCGCGGTTCTCGTTTCTCAACTGCGAAAACGGTCAAGTTCGGAAGCGCGCAGCAGCAGCAACCGCGTCGTCGCCAGACCCTCGCGAATGACATTATGTCCGCCTCGGAATACTTCGATGTCCCCGAAAATGTCGGCGAAGCAGATGCCGTTTGGCCGCTGAGAAGGCCAGGCCCTATAGCCGGCGCCCTTATATCATCTGCATTTTGCCCGGCGGTAGAGACGTCTATAAACAAGGCAAGCTATACGCGAGGTTCTGCTCCAGCGTCTCTACGCCAGTGGGACACCCGTGAAAGGCCTCCCCGCCAGCTGCTGCTCACTGAGCGACCGCTTGGAATGTTCGCCTTCGCTGCAGGACGCAGTCGCTGCGATGGGGACAGCTTGGCTCCTAATTTGGAATCGCTGCGCCGCCGCGCGGCGAGTCTTGGAACTAATCCAAGGGTCACTCGCGCTAGTGGGGATGGAAACATTGCTGCTAAGCTGCGCGTACGCTTTTTTGGTGTTTCATTTTCGTTCACTTCGTCTTCTTACTGTACTCGAGTCCCAGTTGTCGTGCTGAGTCTCATATTCTGTTCGGAGGGATTACACTTACGCCTGATTCTGACGTCGGAGCACATGGAGCGGTGAGTATTTTACTTCCTCGCTTGGGTACCCCGCACTGACGCGGACGTTTTGTCACGTTTTCCTCAGCACTTTGATGCTTACTGATGAACCTATCGACTATGAACCTATCTAAAATCTATCGACTGCAGAAAAAAGCTGCAAGAATTATTTCAAATGAACCCAATGACGCACACACAAAACCTCTTTTTGATGGCCTTAGATTACAACCGTTACCGAACCTGTTCAATGCACTTCTGTTAAAACGTCATCATGCCTTTCATCTAAATAATGACCCTTTCCTTGAAAGCCTTGCGACCCTGTCTCCATTTGCGAAAGCATATAGCACACGAAGCAGTCAGACATGGAAGATTCCTCACACCCGTACTAACTATGGCCGCCAAATGCTGATGTACACACTACCACACGCTCTTAAATCTTCTGATAACACGTCCAAGTGATCTATCAATCAGTGTATGTGTAATTACTCAAGACATTAACACTTGCAATTATGAACCCGCAATGTTAGCCCGATCACTTAACGTGTTTTTATGATTATGTAAAGCCGTCGCTATATATTGTTACGTGCTTAGCACGCACGGGGGTTTATTCACAGAGGAGATCGGTCGGAGCAGGATGGAAGCAGGAAGCCTACCAGCGTCCTTCAGCTCTTTCTCTTCCTTTCTCCCTGCTGGTCAGTCCATCTTCTGCTTCTTCTGTCGAGGTTCTGTGGAAGCACGTGACATTTCCCTCCTCGCAGACGAAGCCCGTCGGGCGAGTTAAATAGACCGTCTGGGATGGAATCGCTTGAGGCGGGCTACATGCACCACCTGAGACTGGCGTGACCGTCGACCACTAGCAGTTAGTCGTGATATAACGTAATTAACGTCACTTATGCACTCCAACACAACAAACGGTCCAGTGTAGTGGAATAGCAGTTTATGACACAGACCACGCTTGCGTA
This sequence comes from Amblyomma mixtum, assembly GCF_055824585.1. Taxonomy (NCBI): domain Eukaryota; kingdom Metazoa; phylum Arthropoda; class Arachnida; order Ixodida; family Ixodidae; genus Amblyomma; species Amblyomma mixtum. The sequence continues at coordinate 34,737,918 of NC_143018.1, read as the reverse complement.
GAGGGGTCCACAACCACACAATATCACCAGGAACGTAAGAAACTTCTTGGTGTTGGACGTCGTAGCGGTTCTTGGAACGCTCTTGCGAAGATAAAATTCGAACGCGGGCAAGCTGGCGAGCTTCTTCAGCTCTGCAGAGTGTGGTCGCAAGAGAAGGTTCGTCGTGGATGAAAAATGGTAGAATGGTGTCAAGGCCGCAGCGAGGCGAGCGAGCATAGAGCAGGTAAAAGGGGCTGTAGCCAGTTGTCTCATGTTGCGCTGTGTTGTATATGCATGAGTAATGAACGGGAGGACGCCATCCCAGTCCTTATGATCTGCAGCGACGTACATAGCAAGCATGGTGGTGGGCATCCTATTAGTGCGTTCTACCACACCGGTCGTTTGGGGATGATATGGCGTGGAGTGGCGAAAACTGCAGCTGCTGAGGCGGAGAAGTTCTTCAACAACGTCCGCTGTAAATTGGCGTCCACGGTCGCTAAGGGCCGTGCCGAAGAATGACTAATCGAAGTAAGAAGTTAGATACTTCAGACGCAGTAGCAGCTGGTATCGCGGCTGTCTCACAATAACGGGTTAAGTGGTCTACGCACACAAGAATCCATCGATTTCCTTTAGAGGACCGTGGGAAAGGTCCAAGGAGGTCAATGCCAACTTGCTCAAACGGGGCTGTTGGAGGTGTGATTGGCCGCAGTTTGCCCGGTGGACTTGAAGTCGGCAGCTTAAAGCGCTGGCATTGCACACAGCTGGCTACATAGTGCTGGATGGTTGAACGCATGTTAGGCCAGTAAAATCGTTGTTGTGTGCGGTGGAGTGTGCGTGTCACTCCCAAGTGCCCAGACGTGGCGTCGTCGTGCATCATTTCAAGAACTGTGATGCGTAGGTTCCGATGCGTAGGATGTGATGCGTAGGATGCGTAGAATATATATTACTTTTCTTTATATCGCTATCTCTTTTTGTCCACTGCTGTATTGCTCTGTGAACGGGGTGCTGGCCTTTGTCAAGCCGTTACAGGCTTTTTGCTAGCACCCCGTAGCATCACGAGTTTTGTAACATCATTGTTGATGCTAAATAAATTTGACAAAACGCTTGCGTCACCGTTTGTCTCGCGGTCCCTGAACCAGGTCGTGAAACCGTCTCTGAGACATAAATCTGTGATGGCCTTTGTCCTAAATGAAAAGTAAACTGGACGCGGTTCAGTCATGCATGCTGTTGTGACGTACGCTTGAAAGGAAGTGCGCGTTCCTGTTGCGATGAAGCACTCATTGTTCCCGTCTCACATGCGAGCAGGGGAAAGACAGCAACTGAGGTGTGTGAAGCCTTTGGCGAAGATTTACAGGGCCTGAAGTGTTCTGGGCCACGCAGTGGGTAGCACCTTTGTGGCTTTTGAGCGCTGGAGCGGAGAGGACAATACTTCCGCTATGAGATTTGGAGAGCTGGTGAAGCGAGCCTCTTTGCACCGCCTGTGAGCAAGAAAGCCTTTAGGCCTGCATGTTTTTGACCACGGGGCAGTACAGGGAAAAATGTGTTTGATATTAAATGCCCCAAGTTTCCATTACTTCGAGATTGGGGAGGATGTTAATATATATTCCAAAAGCGGTTCAAATTAAAGACAAATATGGCCGAAAAGGAACAGTCATCTGCCCGAAGACGCATTGTTGACTCAAGGTTGCTCTGTAGTGCCAAGATGGTACCTTTTAGGTACTATAGTTAGGCTCATTTGTGGTATAGTTGAAATGACGGAGCAAAGGGCGCAGTCGAGGCTCCGTGTATTAAAATCCCGACGACTAAATTGGGCATTGTTTTCGCCGCAGCTCGCGGACGCTGTTCGCGTTCACTCTAACCAGAACGGAGCAAAAAAGGGTAAACGGTTGGTCCTTTAGTGTACACCCTTTAATGAAAGGGAGTGAGCTAGATGACAGTTTACTCCCTTTTAACTCCCATATAGGTGCATTTGTGTTTAGAGTATATCTTTCGGGACAGTGGGCGAGCGTTCGATCCCTGTTATTTACCGCACCGACAATAACGCGAGTTGCAGCGCGTCGCTCGTTGTTTTTCTCGCTGGGTGCACGTGATCGAGGGACGCACACAGGAAAGTAGGATAGAGAGAAGAGAAGAGAGCGGACGAAAACCACACGCACTAGTCAGGGAGAAAAAAAAGAAGAGAAAACAGGATCCAACGAAAACCACATGCACCAGTCAGAGAGAGAAAAAAAAAAGGAACAGACAACAGGATCCATGGAACTTGCAAATGAATTCGGCAGCTCGGCGGTGATGGCGATGTCGATGGCTGTGGCGGGTGGGGGTATTGCTGTAGCGACAGCCAACGGCGAAAACTACCACTGCGCCCAGCTTGCTGGCTTTGGTGGTGGTGCAACCCTACGCGGCTTCCTGTTGATTGGCCTTCGCCCGCTGTCTGCTCATATATATACGCGTTGCCGCGATATATGGCCCGGTTATAGCGCGCGCGCATATATATCTGCTTACACGCACGTTCGCCCGCTCGCATAACCAACCGCCGTGGCTCTCCCGAGCAACGATTCGCGTAGCGCTCGCGTTACATGCTCTGCCTCGCGGAGGGCAGAGCACGCAAGCTGCAGCGCGCGGCCATCCGAAGCCGTTGCGCCGCGCCCCCTTCTCCCTCTCCTCCCCTTTTCCCTCTCCCGGTGCTTTCTTCTTTCCTTCTCCCTTCTTCCTTCCACGCTGTCGTCGCGTGTCATCATCACTCAGCGCGTGATTTCCACTCCCGCCGACCGACACTATACGCGCGCGCGCGCGCGAACCACATGCATGCGGGCGCGCGTGTGTGCTGACGCCAGAGAGACGCGTTCGCACAGACGCACAACACCCAACTCCGGTGTCATCGCTGGGCGGCTGGCATCATTTGCATCGCGGACGCCCGGCTTAGAGAGTGATATCATGTGTGTGCGTGCGGCGGCTGCGGGCGCTAAAGTATATGATGCCATGCGCGCGCCGCTAGGAGCATCTGTCTTAATTCCGCCACTACGCTGCTGTGCTGTACTCTATCCGTGGGTCGCTTATACTGCTGGCCGTATCTCTCTGTTGTATCTCTCGCAATATGCCTCTCTACGTACCGCTTATGATGTGGCGCTGATGTGCCTTCTTACTGTTTTACTGACATGAATACATTAGGAGAAGTTGGCGCCCCATAATGGCACTGGCAACTGCTTGCCCCAGAAGCTGATAGGAAAGCACCGGAATGTACATATTTAGCGGGAAAACGCGTTTCGTCCGTTCCGTGGTCGGTGTACGCCACGCTCGGGCTATTTTTTTTTGTTAGGCCGTTTTCGGGTGGGCGGATCGCGGCTTGTGCGGGCATGCTGTGCCCGTTAGGAGGCTTGCGATCGACGAACACAAGGGTAGCTACGCGAGATAAGGTGTTAGTTGGTACATGCATTTCTTCGCTGCTTGAATGCGCTGAGTGTGGATGGAACGGGGGCAAACGAAAAGAGAAAACACGTGGTTGGTAGTTGATATCTGCTCTACGTCCAGTTGTCGTTTCTTTTCATTCGTTCTCGTTCTGTCTACATTAAGAGCGCTCAGTTATGAAAGAAACACGAGGTAGTTTACGGGTTAGGCGTTGGAGCGAAACGCGCAATTTTAAAACGAAGGTTGTATCCGACCCGACTATTGGCTGGCTGGTGACTGAACCTCATCATAGGATGCATATCGCAGGCTGTGGTGAGCCGGTGGTCGCGGCGATGATGTCAACCTTTATTTTATATTTGTAATGTTGTTATTTTGTTTGTATTGCTTTCTTACTTTTATTTTTAATTTTATTCTATGTTTATTTTTATTTCTTTTCGACGAACTCCTTGACCACTGTCGACGTGGGGATCCGCTACGTTGCGATTTCTCTGATTAGCATGCTAGCTGCTTTCGACTGATGCCGCCGTCACGCTTACGTTGCACGCTAAATGAAATGGATGCTTATAGAATACCGCTCCTGGACCCTCCTTTGAACTTCGAAACGCTAAAGCCAGGGATCGTTATCCACGCAACGTGCAATACTTGTTTGCCCTTGAATACGGAAGAAGGAACTGACGGAGTCCAAGCGAAAACGTTAACGATATACGATGCTTCCTACCGAGTACCCGGCGCAGTCTAGAAAGATGCGAGGCGGGAGAAAGAAATCGAGAAAAAGAGCAGTTCCATCGGCACACGCCCACAACAGTAACGCCCGTGGTGGCGGTGGTGAAAACTTTTATTTGGTGAAGTAGAGTTTGGGAGCCACAGAGTGGCCCCGCTACATGGTCGGCGTCCCTAGTACGGGACACCGCACGACGAGGCCCCGTCTCTCGCCCGTTCCCTAGTACGGGACACCGCATGACGAGGCCCCGTCTCTCGCCCCTTTGGGACTCAGGCGAGGAGCAGTTGAGGAGGGCAGTCTCCCACACCTCTCTGGAAGGGGGAGGTGGGGATTTCGAGTACATGCCCACACCATGTGGAAGATATCACAGGTCTCCCCACAGTGCGGGCATCGCCCATCCGTATTGGGATCGTAATGTTTGAGGAATGCAGGACAGAGTAGAGTACCTGTTTGCAGGCACCTTAAAGTTCGCTCCTCCGTCCCACTCAGCCACTTTGCTGGGGCCGGGAAAAGGCGGTGGTTGTCGCTATAATGCGTTATTATTTCCCTGAACCGCAGCAGCGGCTGGTTATTCTCCGAGCTAGAAGAGCTGGGATGAGGAGCCCGGTGAGTAAGCGCTCGGGCAGCCGCGTCAGCGGCCTCATTACCTCGTAAGCCCTGGTAGCCAGGAGCCCGAATGATTCTTTTCGGTGTTGGATCAGTGGCAGTCCGTCTTAGAATACAAGCGGCTAAGGGGGATATCTCCCCTGCCAAGTAATGATTACATGCTTTTCGGGAGTCCGTGATGATGATTCTCGAATCGGCGTGGGCGGCATCTAACGCCCTTGGTCAAGCATGGTTGTAATCCTGAACAGGCGTCAGCTCGTGCATCGCCTTAGTGATTAGGTGCGCGTATGGGTCACTTTTTTTCTGTTTCTTACGACAGATCGCACTTCTTACGATATAATTTGGGCGTCACGCTCACATTTTTCATCTGTGCGCGCTCAACATTAATCTGCGCTGCTACTTACAAAGAATTGTGCACTGGTTAACTAAGGTTGCGGTTTCTATCGTCTCATTGAAGCTATTCGAGTCGAAACCTTTGAAAAAAAAAAGATGGTTTTCTGGGACGGATACGCGCATTTGTCTCGCTAGTCGGTGGACACCTCAACCGAGTCGTTGGGAAAGGGAGGAAGGTGGGAGTGAAAGAAGAGAGAGAAAGGTGGTGTCGTGGTGGGCTCTTCTGTTTTCTATATTTTCTTTCAGAACGCATGTTCCTTGATTAAATCGGCTCTGTGCTTCGTTCACAAGCGCGTCATGCGGACGTCGCGCGAAGGTCTATGTTGTGCAAGCTGTTTCATAGTAGTGTGGACAGATTTATGGCGTTGACTAAGGCTGCGAAGGAAAAAAAAAGGCCAGAGCGCAGTTTTTGTGGTTTACTCCGAGACGGGCTCGTTTCTTAGAAAAGAGGACGATGCAAGGAAAAAAAACGAAACTAGAAAACTGGGTGGAGTTGGGTTACTCAGTGTAGATTGCACCCGTCTGGGTTACTCACTCGGTGTAGTTATTTTTTATTTTTTTTTACGAAGTTTTCCTGTTTTCCTGTTAGGATTCATCGCTGTACGTCACCGAGGGCTGAGGAATGCAACTCGTTTCACGTTTTCTTTCTCTCTCTCTCACGCGCGCACACACACACACACACACACACACACACACACACACACACACACACACACACACACACACACACACACACACACACACACACACACACACACACACACACACACACACACACACACACACACACACACACACACACACACACACACACACACACACACACACACACACACACACACACACACACACACACACACACACACACACACACACACACACACACACACACACACACACACACACACACACACACACACACACACACACACACACACACACACACACACACACACACACACACACACACACACACACACACACACACACACACACACACACACACACACACACACACACACACACACACACACACACACACACACACACACACACACACACACACACACACACACACACACACACACACACACACACACACACACACACACACACACACACACACACACACACACACACACACACACACACACACACACACACACACACACACACACACACACACACACACACACACACACACACACACACACACACACACACACACACACACACACACACACACACACACACACACACACACACACACACACACACACACACACACACACACACACACACACACACACACACACACACACACACACACGATAATGGAGTACCCGATTTTTTTAAGGATTCGCCCTTGTACGCCAAAGTAAGAGACACAGTGGTAAGAAGTCACTAAGCTTCTTCCAGCTATCTATTACCACACAGGTTACTTCAGACGATATAGTGTCTCCGTTATTTCACGGTAACAGGAGCATCATTCCAGGGCTGACAGGAATATCTCGACGGGAAAAGATATTTCACATATCATAAAAATCCGAGGCTTCTCTCCGTATGTAGCGAGACGGCTGAGCTCGGGTATGTATATTTTAATAGCAAGTATTTTTGACTGGTAATATTTGGACACCAGACATGCACGCGACGCTAGCACTGTGAAAGCGGCCGCGTAATCGGATCGGTTTGCAGCAGCCCCGAGAGGAGGCGTTTCGTAACCTGCCTCGCTCGATGGAACGGTGCACATAGAACGTCAATGACTGCTTTGTATATCCATATATATTTCGAGGGGGGGGGGGGGGGGGGGGCAGGCGAGGAGGAGGTGCGCCGTGGGTTTCAAGGTTGACGCGATCGCTCGTTTTTTTTTCACCGGCGACATAATCTGCTCTCAGATGAAACAGACTGGGGGGCGACATACTGCGCGAATTTGATAGCTATCCTGTTTCGCTTAGTACTTAAAGCCTCAAGCGTTGTTCGTCCATGGTACCAGATATTCGAACGTGCTTCTAAACTGGCTATGGAATGACCTCTACCTTTTTCTGTGGAGTACAAGGCTTGGTACCCCGCGGCAGCCAACGGTGAAGGGTGAAGGCTATATACCCAGTCTGACAAAAGGGGAGCGATACGTTGTTTACTGCGATCGCGGGCATTGGCGCAATTCTCGGGTTAAGAGGAAGTTAGGCGGGAGTGTGTGTTGTGGTGCGACTTGTGCCTCTCTCTCTCTCTCTCCCCCTCCTCTCCGCTTCTCCCGTTTGTGGCGGTGCCGTTGCGCCGATGTGCATATTATGTACATGCGCATGGCGCGTGGCCGACCCCTGCGTTCGCCCAGGCGTGACTCTTTGCCTGCTCGGCTGCGGACGGCAGGGGTCGGTGTGTCGCGTTTTCTGCCGCACTGCCTGCCGTATCCCGCCTCGCCCCCTTCATCTCCGCCGCTGTTTCATGCATGCATGCTATATACGCAGGCACTGCCCTATTCTGTTATTCGGCGAACGCGCCCTCTTATTTCTCTTTTCTTGTTTCGTTTTCCCATCCGGATGTGAGAGGAGAGGGGGGGGGGCAACACGGAGGCGCCAGGGTAACTGCTCGATCCCCCCCCCCCCCCCTCCCCTTCCAGCATCACCACCACTACCCCTGCTCCCTTGCTCCGCACCAGATCGTATCTGCATAGTCGACTGTGCGCCCGTGCCTGTGCGTGTGTCTGCCGCGGCGGAGAGTCGCCACCGTTGGTTTTCTATTGCTGCTGGCAGTAGTGTTGGCGCTACTGCGTTTGGGGAGCTCAACTGGAGGCAAAATCACGTTTCGTGCTTGTGCCGCGCGTAGCACCGTGACTGCCTTCTTCCCGAGTTCCGCGTATACGCCGCGGCTTTTTGGAATAACTCTCGGGGATTTGATTTCTGTGGTGAGTTTGCTTTTTTCTCTTGCTTGTCAGTTCTAGTGGGGAGCGAAAGAAGAGGGCTGGGTTTCTTCATTGATAAAAAAAAAAAAGTAGTGCTTCGTTCTAACAAAGCTCTTCTTTTGCGTGCCGTCGTACAGTTGTGAAAGCGTTTTGGAAATCTCGCCTGAAGTGGGTCGATAGCTTTCGTGTTTGGTCTTACATGACTCGGGCGGCGGGATCGCCGAGATCTCGGCACACCCGCGCCCATGGTGTACGTCTCTGTCGGGAGCTGTGTGCGGGGGTTACATTGGCAATTCAGTACGGCGCCTACGTGAAATATGTTTGGTAATTTTTTGTCGTTTATTGTTGTTGATTGCGTGTGGCCGAATACGCTGCCAACGACAATGAGGATATTTTGGAGCGGTCGTCTGCTGTTGGAATGTCCGAATTTATACCATACGGTGGGGGTATGCCAAAAGAATCAGGAACTAGATATTATCAGAACTCTGCAGTTAAGCAATTGGAGAGGATGCTGGCCATGCTTACGCCTTTAGGATCAGAATTTAAGCACTGGTCCAACGGGCGAGACAGGCAGACGTGTCCAATGGATCTTGGACTATGACTCCAGTGACAATTTTTTGCTCCGTAATTAAGTTTTATTCATTCGTTCATTCCTGGGCGTACCTTTTGCAATCTTTTGTACTGGAAAGGCGGACAGCCGTGCCCCTTCACGTTCACCTGTGCAATGAACGGCAACTGTAGATAAGTTTGTCGACGGTCTGAAGGAAATGTATGGAAGGTCCGAGATGAATTGCAGATAGGAAGGACCAGTTTCTTTGAAGATTTTTCTCTAATAAAACCAGCAGCTGAAATTTTGTCACACTTCTGGTATCAGAAATCGGTAGTGGTGTTTGTCGTTGCAACTATAAATGTCTTCCGAGTTGTGTTAATCTTTAACCTCTGGTCATGTTCCCGCCTAAAAACGGACTAAAAGAGGGTGAATTGGCTTCTACGCAGGAGAAGGGTATTACGTAAGGTCTATTGCAGAGGCTTTGCCTCAGTTTTGCGTGACGGTGGAGGCATGGAGGAAATGTGATTCCAGAATTTAAACGCCCAAGTCTCGCGTCCTAATCGGGAGATGTGATTCTGAGCGGCTTTCCGGTTTAAACACGAATCATTTTTTACTTAACTGCTAGAAGCTGCTTTCATCTCCACGGCTGTACACCCAAATGATCAGAGGCGTTGATTCTCAATCGATCGCATTTGTTTACAGCCTGTCTTCCAGAGCCGAAGCATTGCAGCAGGATAGTGGGTTAGAAATAGCAATAATAACAATACAAACAGGCAAACAGACGGAACATCGATGACACGGCGACTATAAAGCCAAGCAGTCTCATGTTCAAAACATGTTACACAAGCCACAACAACAGCAGAATGCAAGAGTAAAAATCATCATCACATCATCATCATCAGCCTGACTGCGCCCACTGCAGGGCAAATGCCTCTCCGATGCCTCTCCAATTAACCCTGTTTTTTGGCAGTTGCGGCCCCCGTATCCCCGCAAGCTTCTTGAATCTCATCCGGCCACCTAACTTTCTGCCGCCCCCTGCTACGCTTGCCTTCTCTTGGAATCCACTCCGTTACCCTTAAGGACCAGCGGTTATCTTGTCTTCGCATTACATACCCTGCCCAAGCCCGTTTCTTCCTCTTGATATCGACTAGGATGTCGTTAACCCGGGCTCGTTCCCTCACCCACTCTGCCTGCTTCCGGTCTCTTAACGTTACACCTATCATATTTCTTTCCATAGCTCTCTGCGTTGTCCTTATTTAAGCTGAACCCTCTTTGTTAGCCTCCGCGTTTCTGCCCAATAGGTGAGTATCGGTAAGATGCAGCTGTTGTATGCTTTCCTCTTGAGTAATGATATTATTACTAATTATTGATCAGTTGAGCGAAACGGATGCTGTTAGCTGCGACTACATCCGCCGGTAAAACGGTTCATTCGGATATTGTTTTTGCAAATAAAGAGGGTTTCATATAATTTGTGGGACATTTAATTTCTACAATTGTACTGCTGTGATCACTCCTACCTGAGGTGTGGTGGGGAGTCTTAACGTATTGAGATTTTTCTAAACGAGGAGTTGAGTTATTGCAAATCGCACCCTTCCTCGAACGTGATCCAACTCGGCGCTCTCCTCCGTCGAAATGGAAGGCACAATATCCGTCTTGCCAACACTTCTCGCTCTCCTCGCCTCTATCGCCGCTCTGACGAGGCGCAGAACTCGGTCGCGCCAAACTTGTGAAATGCTTTCTGTTCTGCTTTTTTTCTCTGTTGTGCTCCGTCTGTTCTTTGTTCTGCGGCTGTCACTGACTTCGCGCTCTCTTCGAATCGTTTACACTGCGCGAAAAGAAATCGGCGCTGCTTTTCAAAGGCGAAGGATCCCGTCTTGCTAAACGCTAAGCAGGGATTAGTCTGTATAGGAGTAAAGAGGGAGTAAGACGCCCTTCTAGGGGCATTGCATGCTACCCGAGTCCTGGGGTAGATTTACATCGCTAAAAATCCTAAATACTTAAAGGGGCCCAGAAACACAATCTTAGTTGACTGTTTTGCCAGTTGATCGCATAAAGTGAGTTACAATGGTGCTATTAGTGTCGGTAATACCGCGTATATTCCGTTTTTTAATATCTTAATGTCCTCCCAAAAACAAATTGATGGCTCTGATGGTGTCCCCACACAGTGGCGGGTTTTAGCAGCGGATATGATATCACCTGGCGCGAGCTTGATGATTGAACAAATAGTAAATATACTGCAAATTGTGTGAATAAATACAGACACATTTTGTCACCCGTCGGTGTTTTATATTAGATCAACAAAAACAACTTGCTCGTCTTAGATAAAAGCCCTGCAAAGCAAGTAAAATAAAAATACACCACCAGAGGCTCTGGCATGGAAACGACGCTGCCAGTCTCAGCAGGAACGAGTTACAGAGAGCAGGCAACCATGGAGTGCAAACTTCCGCGACGTGTTCTGGCTGGCTGTTTTGATTGGTTGCGCCAGGTGCCGTCATTGGGAGAGCGAAATAGGAGTGGGAAGCGCCGCCAAAATCGAGTTGAGGGCAGCATTTTGTTTGCTTGTATTTTGAAATTTCTTAATTGAATAACTCCCGTTCCTGTGCATCGATTCCTGTAATTCTTTTTAAGTCAGCATCTGTGTGACATAAAGAACCCACCTGAAGTATAGCCGGTATTCCCCCAGGCAGTGTTTCGCAGCCCCTTTAAGGTTGGCAACGGAAACAAATTCCAGCTTCAGCTCATGCAGAATTCTACCACTTAGGAAGATTTTTAACCGAAGCTTCAGTCTCCTCTATTTGCTAATTTCACGACTTCTGGCGTCGCTTTTAAGAGCCTCTTCGCACTGCTAACTGCATAAAGTTATTATGCTTTGCAGTGGGAATATACCTACATTGCCAAGAGTAAGCCTTTTGTACATTTAGTGATCGAAATCTACTCCGGAACTTAGGCAGCGTACGCCGTCGGTAAAAGGGAGTGCGTTCGAGGATAACCTTATTCATTTTCCACTCCCATAAGGCTTATTCTTGTTTAGGGCGTATGACCCACCTCTGTCTCGCTTTCCCACGGTGACTTTCGCCGTCTCGGTCCGGCGTTCACGCAACGCCTTGGCTGGATGACATTCCACCCTCTTGCGGCGATGCGAAACGGGCACGCATGCGAATTGGCGCGCGCTCCTGAGGTTCCGGGGGTGTCGTCTCCCGTGCTATCGGTGGTTCCTCGCGGAGGGTTGCACTGCCGCTCGCCCGCCTCTCGTATATCCCGTATTTTCGCGCCTAGTAGAACTAACAACATCGCTATTGAAGAAATGAGCGCAATGGCCGGAGTTATAAAAGCCTGTGCTCCTCGCACTTTCCTCACATTAATAGTTTCTAGGAAATACGGGGAAATATGGAGAAATAAGCAGAGCTAGGGCATGTTGCAGGGTCCGTTGCAGGGCCTGCTTCCTTGCGAAAATTTGTTTAGAAATCTATAGACTCTCCGTAGACTTCTGTCTACAAAGTCTATGGGCTTTCTATAGAGAAATCTTAAGTCTATAGTCAGTGCAAATCCTATAGACAGTCTACAGGCAATCTATAGATTTATGGCCATACAGTTGTAGTAAACTTTTTTTGTCTATAGACAAAAGCATCTAAGAATAGACACTATCAAATATCTATAGTAAGGCAATAGAGTCTATAAGAAGCCTGTAGATTGTCTGTAGGCCATTTTTATAACGGTTGCATGCCATTTAGAGGCCATGTTGCAGGCCATGCAGGCAGCACGTGCATTGCGGAGAGCATATATAACTGATGGTCGTTTTGGTTAAGGCAAGATGTTCCAGGAGAATGTGAACAGGTGGTATTAGGATATTTGCCGGCATATACAGGATGTCTGGAGGAGGTGCGGGACGGGCGTTCAGTGATGGTTAGTTCGCGATACCTCTTTCTTGCTGCTGGCGTAAGGCAGCTGCAGCCGCAAATAATGACGACGGTGATGGATACGGGAGGGTGAGGTTTTTCCTTATCGGGAGTGTCCAAATGAGGGGCATAGGTTGCATGCAGGGGCAGGTAATACTCGTCGAAACACGGTATCCCGCGCGCGTGTCGCGCGAGTGTTGTGCCTGTCTTGCAGCCCCGCGTGCGGCGTCTCTGGCGCTGACGTCGCGGTATTGGCTCCACTACCGCGACGGCCGCCGGCGGCCCCTGTCTGGCTGTCGGCCGCGCCGAGGCGAGGTCGGGCTTACGCAAACGCGTCCTTGTGCCACTGCTTTGCTGCGCGTTTTGTTTACACTCTCTCGATCTTTTTTCTCTCCTCTCGTTGCTCGTGGTCATCCGCCGCGTTAAAGGCCCACCTAAACTGCTGCTGCTGCTTCCGCGCGTAATAGCTTGCGTCGCGCCAACTGCAAAGCCACCAACCGCGTCGGGTCGCGTGTTCGGGACTGGTAATTGCGTGCAGTCGGTGCCAAGCTTGTACGGGGCCATTGAGCCCTGGAACTCTGGAAACAAAGCGACGTCCCAAGCTGCACAGGTAATTGGTCCAATACTGGAAATGGATGGTATCACTCCGATCCCTTGCCCAGCCTTTGCCCATATATTCCCCAGCCCTTTGCGCCCAGCCTTTGAGCCGAGCCTGTATTTATTTATTTATTTATTTATTTATTTATTTATTTATTTATTTATTTATTTATTTATTTATTTGGGAATACTGTAGCCCTCACTTGAGGGCCATAACAGGAGAGGTTTTTATTTTAATTATCGAGGAACAAAAGTGTCAGGCACCGACAAGCGAATATATTCCCAATATTGGGCCAATTAACTGTGCTGCTAGGGATCTTGCCGTGGCCGTTGTGTTCTGGGGGCGAACCTGAAGCTAGAAAGACGGCGTAGAAGTGGTGGTGGGCGGGTGAGAAGAATCTGTTATAGCGCGTGGTCGCATTATCAGTCGCGGAAGCATTGCCCGCCTTTTGAGTGCATGACGTCACTGTCGGCCATATATATATCTGTACTGCGTCGTGAATAAACGTTCAGTTGTTTCCAGGATGCCCTTGTGATAAGTTATATCACAAGCAAGTCCTTTTTTTTTTTTAAGCGTAGGCGCTATCAGAGACCTTATATCCATAGGGCTTTTTCTGGCGTCTTGGTGGAGTTGCATTCGTTTTGAACGTTTTAGTAAATTTGTCTAGTCGGGTAAAGTTGAACAGCATATACACCTCTACTTTCGGTACACCTCTAGTGAGTCAGTCGTGCGCGTGGCTCGTTGGGTGAATGTCACGAAGAGGCGCATTGGAGGCGTTCTGGTATCCGAGACACTATTTTGCCGCGGTTCCTTATCGGAATGTCGTCGCCCCTCTTCTTCCGCCGTGACGAACTGGGAGAGCATCTAAGCCACCGTCATGACCTCTTGGGCGGGCGCCAATTCTTTTTGACCAAAAATAATTCGTCCCTCTTGGTGCCCCGCTACGCGGAAACGGGGTTCCCGCACGCTCACCGAGAGCTTCCGCGGAGTTCGTAGATTCCTTTTGATCGCTCGTCTTGATGCAATTGGTTGTTCGTTGTAATTTCTTGCCTATTTACCAACGTCTCTGACTGGTTGGTCGGTCAGCTCCTCCTCCTCGTTTGACTCCTGACTTTCTTTAGTAATGTTTCCTATAACGACATGTTTGACTTTGAATATATTATAGTCAGATGTTTTGTTATTGCAAAGCAATCAGCAATTCTATGTTAACCTATTTTGTAAATGTGTTCATGCATGGCGCAAATCTGTATGTGACCAAAGATTTTATGCTGTTTACCTGCTCGCTGAACGTCATCCGGAGCGAAGGCCTTTGTCAGGCACTGTAGCCGTTAGCTTTCGCTCCGGCTTTCTGTAACGGAAAGGAACAAATAAAGAGAAAGAAAGAAATTCTTCATGATGTTGTCAAGTCAGTGTTGAAGCAAGTAATGGAAGTCGTCGAGAAAGTGGCTTTTGGATAAACGTGCCGAGTATTTCTAGGCATCTTCGTTTTGAGTTTTGTCTGTCGCAATTTTGACATGAAAAGAACCTGCAATGAGATTAAGTGGACGTGACTGTGGATTTGGGCCAGCGCCTGCCCTAGTACTGACCCTAGTACTACTAACCCTAGAACTGACCCTTATACTTGGTACTGATGCTAGTACTAAAGCAGTACTAAGGCAAGTATTAGGGTCAGTACTAGGGTTAGTAGTACTGACCCTAGTACTACCATCCCTAGTACTGACCCTAATACTTGGCTTAGTACTACTTTAGCACTAGCATTAGTGGCGGCCCTAACGCTTGTCCTAGTGCTGGCCCCGTGTGCTGGGCCTAGTGCTGGCCCTGGCCCTAATATTTGCCTGAGTGCGATGTCCTTGTGCTTGCCTCTAATAGTGTTTCCCTCATTCTTCAGCACTAAGAGGGTGGGAATGGGACCTCAAGTGCCAGTTAATGTGCGTGTGTCCATGTGAATGAACCCTAGTGAATGCTCGAACTTTCCTTGCGAGTGGAAGCGAGTTAATGGGAACGCGTTGTCGTGTGAGCTAGAGCAGGTCCGAGCGTCTGCGATTAGAAATGAGACCGGTGAGTGTGGGTAAACATCAAAGTGATCGTCAGTAGGTGCCGGTTACGTGTTAGTTTTCAGTAACTACTGTGAACACCAACGCGGGCTGCCGAGTGTGTGAGTAGAGTGGAAGTGAATGTAGAACACAGAGTTCACGTGAAAAAAAAAAAATCATACGTCGATTAGCGGCGCTCAGTAAGAGCGTAGAGAGCTTTTCGCGATGTATGAATGGAGCGCGCAGTTTTGTTCTTTTTAATTTTTTTGTCATTTTCAGTCTCTGGAGAATTTTGAGGAACATTTGTTACTTTCTTCGCCCCGGCAAAATATCTTTTTATATTCTCATGTTTTTTTTTTCCTGCTATTTGGCACCATTCTACTTTTCCGACTGATATTCCGCAAGCCTGTGCACAGCAAATACAGACCAGCAAATGTCCATTCTGTAACTTTTCGCGCTAGTGGTTTGTGTCCAATGGACCTATCTTGTTCTGATTCGTTTCCCTATTCAGTCCTTTTGGTCCCTTGCATGGGCAGCAGTCGCTTTTTACGTCTCGTTCGGTGACCATTAAACAAATCCGTTCGCCTGCTCTCCGGTGTCAAAGCCAGTCCGGCCATTGGCAAAGAAGAGGCAAACAGAATTGATCGGGAATAACATCCATACAAAACACCTCCCCAGTTCCCTCTTTTTTTCCCTTCACGTCGCCTTCGCATACCTGCCGATGACTTTCGACTCGCACCCATTATTTCTCGGCGAGCGAGCCCCCATCTGCGTGTGAGCGGGCTTCTCTTTCGAAGCGAGCTTTCGGGGAACGAGCCGAGCCGTGAGATAGTGAGATAATGACGCGACCTGGCGGCAGCGCGACCAGCGAGCAAGGCCGGAAGGCAGGGAAAGGTATACGGGGTCGCTTAACGAGTGTGTCCTGTCTCTGGCACCGCTCTGGGGCCCCTGCGCTGGATGGACGACGTCGCCTCGTATTTCCTCCTGGCCCTGTACTTGTCCCCCCCCCCCCCCCCCCCCCTCCTTTGGCTCTGACGTGTGTGTGTCGAGTACACGCGTCCGACGTACCCAACGAGAAGAGAAGGAAAGACGTCCGGGTGGGTCGTTACCGTCTTCTCTTAAAGAGATCCTTAGGGCTTCCGCAACCTCCCACCATCCTCCCTGCCTCCTCGTGGCCATTGGCTGTGTGCATTTGAGCGCTGCTGTTGCTGCTGTGTGTGTGTAGGCACGCACGAAGGGATTACTTAGCGGAGCAAGGACCCAGCTCTTCCCGCATCCGGGCGTGAGATGTGTACGTGACCTCGTCGGCGAAAACGATCTGGAGCGGCACTCCTGGGCAAGCAGCAGCAGCAGCAGCAACACATAGTTTTTCTCCCTCTGAGGCCTGCTTTTGGTTTTGTTTGTGTTTGCTTTCTTTCGCTGTGCCTCTTCCTCCGCTACCATGGAGCTGCCGCGCTGGGGTTTATAATTGGGTGCACTGCGGGGAAACCTGCAGTACGTTGCGCGGTACGTGCGCTCTTGGGAGAGATAGGATGGGCCTTCCAATGTCCATCCGTTCTCTTCTCCTTGACAAGAACGGACGTATGAGCGTGTTGGTCAAGCATCATTATGGAGAGAGCGCACCTTCGTCCGAGTTTTATTTTTTTTCGCACTGTTTTCTCCTATTTCGCTCATTATTTTAGTCATTAATTGACCCGCGAACGCTCCTTTCTTTTATGATTTTTCGAAAGATGGCAGCACAGTTGCCCAGTTTTGAACCTAGTTCGACGGGGAGAGGAGGTACAAGGAGTAGAAGCGAGGAAAACAGCGGGAGGGTTAGGTGATTGTGGGTGCATGTCCCGATGGTGGGTGCTGCGCTCTAGATGTGAGCGACTCCATGCTGGAGGGCTTCGGATTATTTTCGACCACCTTTGTTTCTTGACAACGCACTGACATCGCACGGTACGCGGGCTTTGAGCGCTTCGTACCCATCAAAGTGCGAATTTAATACAAGAATCGAATGAACCAGCTTCCGAGCTGGAGAGCTTTTATGGTTTCTATAAACAGTGACAGTGCAGAGCAGTAATAATATAACGTAAAAGTAGCTCGCCACTGTAGTATTTCAATGCGTTAGCATTCAAACGCCCATTATCGCAAAAGGTGTCCGTAGTTGGCGTTGGCGTGCGAAGCCTTGGTGGAGAGGAGGCAAACTGAAGAGAGGGAATTTCGCGTTCCTCTTTTAGAGGAGATGACGGAGCTAGAGGGCAAGGGAAAGTAGAGAGAGGGAAAGATAACGAGTAGGTAGGAGGCGATGGGTGCCGAGAGGGAAACCGCGGTAGCCAATCAGAATCGAGAGATGGGAAGTGTGGAGAGGGGGACATGTCACACTGTGATCGACGAACTGGATCAGGCTATACACTTGCACTCTCTGACGACAACGGCAGCGGCCGCTCCTTCCGGGGCGAACAATAATGCTAACGCATACTCTGCCGTATGAATTGCGTTGATCGTGTTTGAAATTCTTGTTTTCATCGTGCACTGTGAGCAGTGCAGAATACGCCGTTAAGTCACCTCCGCGTCTGCCAGACACACATTTTATAGCGGGCTATCATGCGTGGCTCCGGGTTGGGTCCTCTCCAGAACGTTGGCTGCACGCAACTGTAGCAAGGTTCGAACAAGCGAAAGAAAGGGTCCGGGAGAGGCAGGTTTGTGCCTTTAATAAAGGGGAGCAAACGACGGGAACAAAAGAAAGAAGGGCCGGACCAAGTACATAGCTTGGGTCGGAATTCAGTTGGGGAGATTCGCAGCAAATGAACGTAATGACCCTCTTCACTGCCGCACGCGCTTCATTCCGCTCTCAAACGACTCTCTCAGGCGTTGCGCGAGTAATTGCGATGCTGTTATAGCCTCGCCCGCTCTGGAGCCCGTTGTCTCTCGTTTCTGGCGCAGCAAGCGCTCCCGTTATTTCGTTGTAAACGAGGGGTTCTCGTTAAGAGGCCTACATGGGTTAGATGCGTTGGTTTTGTTGTTTTTGGTCCTTGGTCGGAGCATTTTACTTTATTTCGAAGCGACACGCCGTTTAACGTCACTTTCTCCATTTAGTCGTTGTGCGTAGGGTTCCAGGACCTGCTTAATGTTCTGTGCACCCGTGCTTGTTCTTCAGTGTAATAACCATGCTCGGTTTGGAGTGTACTTGTGCTTGGTATCTAGTGCACCCTTCGTTGCTGTCCTTTGTACCGATTATTGGTTCCCATTGCTCCATTCCTTGGTTTCTAGTGGTCCTATGCTTGGTTTCCAGTGTGTCCATTCTTGGTTTCCAGTATACCTATGCTTGGTTACCAGTGTTCCCATTGTAGTCCGGTCTACCTATGTTTGGTTCCCACTGTTCCTGTACTTGGTTTCCAGTGTACCTGTGCTTAGTTCCCAGTGTTCCTATGGTTATATTCCAGTCTACCTAGGCTTGGTTCCCAGTGTTCCTACGCTTGTATTCCAGTATACCTGTGTTTGGTTCCCAGTGTTCCTATTTTTCATTCCACTCTACCTATGCTTGGTTCTCAGAGTTCCTACGTTTTTATTTAAGTATACCTATGCTTCGTTCCCAATTTTCCTGTACGTGGTTTCCAGTGTACTCATGCTTAGTTCCCAGTGTGCCCATCGTTGATTCCCGGTGTACCGATGGTTCCAAGTGTTCCTATGACCCTTGCTTGGTTTCCGTATACCCATGCTTGGCTCGCAAGGATACCCATGCATGTTTTCCGCTACACCCATGTGGTACAGAGGCAGAACAGCACGAAATTACGCCATCCATCCTATCTTGCTTTGTCGCCGCGTTTGCCTGCACCCATTAGCCGCCGTTGGCGCAGCTCGCGCTGTCGTGCTGTCGTGCGTGTACTCCGAGTGCACCCCGACCCCGATCTGACGCTCCCACTCAGAATGCACTTAGGTCGCCGAGATTGTCGCTCTCATGCCTCGCGCACGCGCCTGCGCGCTTCGTTGGTGATCCTTCGCTTATCTGCCTCCATCCAGCTCGCATAACAAACGCAACCGCGCTTGTTTTTTTTTTCTCTCTCTTAGCTTTGAATGCGTTTGTGTTTGCTCTATTCTAGTGGACCGTGTGTGTTAATGTTTGCCTGTCTGTGCGCGGCGGAGTGCTCACCTTGTTCTGTGTCATCAGGTCGAGGGTGCTTGCCGTACGTGAGCGCGAGCTCTGTCCTTTTTTTTTCTCTCTCGCTTAAAGATGCCAAGCACGAAGTAAGAGGCCGGAGGGCAAAAAGGTGTTTGCCGTCTACTCCGGAAGAAGGCGGCTTCGCACTTGACGTGAGGCGCGAGAGATCGCGGACGCGCGTAGAAATACGTCTTCCCGTGCGAAGGGGAAATGCTCGCTCGAGAAGTTGGGTTCTTAGCGCGCACGCGGGAGGAAAAATAGGCGACATCGCGACTTGTGGGAGATGTGTAAGAAAACTTTTAATTTTTCTCTTCTGCTACTTCGCGAAGCTTTTCTTGTCGACTCGCGGTCGGAGGAAAATGTTTGCGTTTCTCTTCTGCGCACTGGTGATGCGAAATGATTTTAGGTTTCTTTCTGTCGTTTAACTCCCGGGTTGGTAACTCTGTGGGCCGTATAGAGCTCGCGGCCGTTTCTGTAGAGTTTAGTGACGAAAACCTCGGGAGCGGTAGCGTCTATATTGTAATTTTCTTAGCGGGCGTATGAGCGCGTTTCTGGCTTTTGCATATTGCGATGAGCATTTTGACGAAGACTCTTCACGGTCGTGCGAAGCTATTGTAGCTGATTTACTGGATGTCAGTAATTGACAGGGATTAACTGCACCTTTGTATCACATTGTACTTGCTGCTTCTAACAATTCTGGGACTAGAATCAAGGGCAGAGCTACCAAAGCGCCCGCGAATAAGAACAGTTCGTTACTGATTCGTACCCATAGTTTCAGAAGTCGTTGTAACAACCTGGCGCATACGATAACAGGAAGTGCTGGCCAGTCGTCCGAAGTTCATACACACGAAAATCTGTGAGGATTAGGCCTCTAATTGGCTCGAACCATGTACGTGGCCTCCACAGCAGTTTCAGCCGACTGAGGTAGTGTATAGGGAGGACAGTTTTTCATTTTGCCAAGCTCAGCCTTCAAACTGCAAGCTACGCTGCTTTACATGTGGCGTACATGTCGCCACAAATGCTTATGCCTGACCTGACATGTTGGTATTGCGCGGTTCGCGGGACCGTCAGCCGATAATACTAGTCTTTTTCTTTTGAGCGCGTGCCGATGCGATCACAATGCAGTATGGTCTGCCGTAGCTGACTAAATAAGTTTTTGATGTATCAGTTCTAACTCCTCCACTACGGCGTCTCTCATAGCCTTAGTCGCTTTGGGACGTTAAACCCCATAAACCAAACCAAACCAAACCTATTTGTACTTTTGTATTTGCTTCGTACAGAGTGTACCGCAGTCGTGGCTTAGGCGCTAAGACGCCCGTCTCGGCTGCGGGAGGTGGGGTGTTCGACTCCCACCGCCGGTCACTCGCTGGTTAAAAACTGAGTACAAGTGCCTGTGGACTGTGCACTTGGGAAGCTCCGCTGCATGGCTGTGCACACAGCGGGCTCGGTTGCAAACCGTACAGAGTGTACAAGCTCCGAAAAATCTCTCGTTGTGCTCGTAAACAAAAGCGGATCGGCTTCTCTGCTTACTCAGTCTTGCAGCTCAGCTCTTGGTGAATACAAGGGGGATACTGCGCACAAAAAGACAAGGACAAGAAGATAACACAACAAGCGCAGACTCGCGACTTGTCTTTTTGTGCGCAGTACCCCCCTTGTATTCACCATGATTGACCGACTAGCCCAACAACGTACGCTCTTAAGCTCAGCTCTTGTTTGGTGCACGAAAATGCCGTTTGAAGAAGTGTTAGAACACGACAGCGAGTCCGATAAAACGGTGCTGTTTTCCCCTCTACGACGAATTACGGCGCGACATTAGTGTGTTCATGGCGTGCACTGGTCTCGCGCACCGTTAGGGTAATTCTTCCCAGCATACATGCTGTCGGAGACTGCGGAAGCCGGGACTTCGTAGTACTCGTGCCCAGCGGCTTTTGAGCGCCGCCATTTGTTGTTGATCGTTCAAAATTATTATTGCTCTTCTAGATTAGTGCTTGCTGAGCCTGGTGTGTCTGTGCTAAAGTCAGTCTTTTGTTTTCCGCTGCACGTTTAATAAGCGTGGAAGGTCTGGAATTTTCAGGCCAGGTTATGAGCAACACGTAATATCTTCACATTCTACGCACTATTCTTTGGTCTTATAACGGCTGCGCTTCCTCGCGAAGACGGACTGATGCCCTGTAAGGGGCCTGTGAGATAAACGTTCGGACATCTTTGCAACTGGCTTGGCATGGCGACTGGCGTGGCATGGAGACTAGCGTGGCATGCCAACTGGCGTGGCATGGAGACTAGCGTGGCATGGCGACTGGCTTTGCTTGGCTGCATTCTCGTGACGCAGCCGCTCCTGCGCGAAGTTATAATGCCAGCATCCTACTCGGTCGTGCCCATATTTTCACCGCATCCTCTTATTCGACCTTGTGGTCTACTCTCGAACGAAAAAAACAACTTGGTAGGTCCTTGCTTCGTTGAACTCTGCTGATGCGAGAAATTCACCTCGTAGGCATTTTACGCAAGATTGTAGAAAAACTAAAACAAAAAGGGATATTATACACTTACGCTATGCTGTGCTTGGTGAGAGCGAACGTTGCATGACTTTTTTGTTCACCTGCACGTTTTTATTCCTTGTTTAGTCGTTTCCTTCGCAGGTACAGTGCAGGTACCTTATATAGGTGACCGCTCTTAGTCTTACACGTGACTACTAACTAAGACTGCACTACTCTTGCGCCTTTGCTAATAACTGGCTGTAAGTTATAACCCGCTCACAGACAAGCACAGAACGTTGAATATGTGTTCAGAAGAGCTTGGCGACGTCTTGCGATCGCGCGTCTAGCACCATGCGGCAACGGCAGGCCGCTTTTTGTGAGCTCGGAAAGTCGACGGAGAGGCCAAGAATGCCCTCTTGCATTAACATAACACTTCCCAGAATGAGAGTTATTGACCGGACAACTATCACTGCTTCGTGCGGATAGACGACATATTTGAAATAGCCAAGAGGTGAGTGAAAGAGAACAGACTCGCGCCGAAGCGGCGACGACGGCTGCAGCAAAACCCAGATGGCCCCGTCTCCCTCTCGGGACCCAAGCTACCAAAACACCGAGCCATCACGGAGGGCACGCCATTTTGGGGCAGGCGCTCAATTTAGCAACACCATGATATCTTTTAGGAAAGCAGCATTTTCGTGTCTGTAAGTTATGGAACTTTCAGTAGCGCTGCCAGTCATCGAAGTTATACTTCAGGCCTAAGTTTTAAAAGCGACGCTGTCTTCAGGCACCCACGTACCAGACAGGAACCAATGTCCAAGGCCCAGACGCGTACGCGAAAAGGGCGTTGTGGAGGCCAGGAATGCATTTCCGCATTAAAAGAAGAGAATGAAAAACAAACACGACGCAACGAGGGAGGAAATGATGCAATTGATTTTACTGATACGAGAGGTTAGCAAACAGCTCCCTTTTCAGCCCGCTCCGCCCTAATGCTTTGCGCGCGAGCCGAGAGGAACAGGCGTTTGTTACACTGCTCGCCTTTGTGCACCGCCTCGTCCCACCGCTGCCCTGCACCATCCATCACACCCTATCGCACCCGGTGCGCCCCTGTGCCTCCCAAGGGCCCCGGCTCCGCAAAGAACGGTGCAGTGACGTTCAGGGCGCACTGCTGACCTCAACCACTCGCAAGACTTTCCGCGTGCTTGCAGTTGGCGCCGTGTTTTTTTTTGCTTTTTTTTTCTGGCGCCTCTGGCTGCTGCGAGCGTCAACAAGGTCTACAGTTAGCGCCAACATGAAATGGAACGCATAGTGAGCTTCGATAACTGCACAAGCGAGAGTGAAAAGCACAGTTCTTCCTTTCTTACAAATAGTTTACCTCGAGATGGATAATGCCAGCAACTCAGGTTTATTCTTCAGTGCGTAATAAAAACCGAATTTTATACCGTGTGCAAATTCGCTCTTCTGTTTTGCATTTCAGCTAGCGCCACTGTCGGCAGCGAAATTGTACAGGATGCGTGTGCACTCCGGAGGAAGTTCTTTGTAGCTCTATCTCGCGACCTATAGTCGCCTGGTATTGACACTAACATACTCAACATGCAGGTCCCTTCATTAGCAAGTCTCCAGGTATTTGGCGTGCACCCTTATAAAAGTGGTCTACAGACATTCTATAGACTTCTTACTGACTCTGTTGACTTCCTACAGATATTGCTTTTTGTCTATCCATAGTCTATAGACTGTCTATAGACAAAAGTCTACTAAAGGTGTATGGTCATAAATCTATAGATTGTCTATAGACTGTCTATGGCATTTGTATTGCCTATAGACTGTTCTCTTGTATTTGTCTAGACAGTCTATAGACATTATAGACAAAAGTCTATAGACACTCTATAGACTGTCTAAAACTTTTTTTGTAAGGGCGTGACTGCGCAGGGGCAATCCTTTTCCCGCACACTCGCATCCTGTAAACTTTTGCTGCCGACTGTACACTCGCCGTAAAAAGTAAATGGAAGGCGACATTCTCAAAAAATTTCATTTCTTTAAATCTAAAGCATAATGTTCCATGCTTGTTGGTGCACACTGCAATTCGCACAATCGCAATCAGGCTGCACATATGTATTCAATGATGCATGAATTCAGGAGGTTAGGATTAAATTTTTCCGTTAATATTGCCTTCCATTTACTTCTGACCGCACCCGTACACGTGTGAAGTTGTCACTAACCGTCAATAGTACGAACTTTTCTGCGAGGATCCGGCCTCTCTCTTGCTATACATACAGCGCTGCATGGTTCTTCGGCGAGCACTGTGCAGTAAGAGCTGGGCCCACGGAGCGGGCCTCTGAGCTCGACCCCTCTGCGCGTTCGTCGCAGTGGACTGAAAGGGGCGCTTTGTTCTCCCGTTCCCTCGTTGTGTTCTTGTCCCTCCCTCCCGTGTAGTTGTATAGCGAGACAGCGGGGCTCGCTCTATATACAGCTCCCCGGCGGCGCTTGTCTCTGTGGCCCGTTCCTTTTATACGTCCCTGCCACCGCGACCTCGCATTTCTCCTGCGGGAGGCCAGCCGGAAGCCGCGGTGTTTAGCTGTCGCGCGTGCCTGGGCACCTGGCCGCGCGAAACGCTGAGTCACAGTGCGGGGAGGCCGTGGTTGTTGGGTGGTGCCTCCCGGCGATGACGACGGGCATTCCTCGTCGGTCGAGCCGTTTTTAGGTGCCCCGACCGCTGGCTTCTGCCGTGCTCTTGCAGTGCGCTCAGGTTATGCATGCGATGCTTGATTATGTGCCCCGCCGCAGTAGCCCAGTGGTTACGGCGCTCGGCTGCTGTCCCGAAAGACGCGGGCTCGATCCCGGCGGGATCGGCCGCGGCGGCCGAATTTCGATGAAGGCGAAATTCTAGAGGCCCGTGCGCTGTTCTATGTCAGTGCACGTTAAAGCATCCCAGGTGGTCGAGATTTCCGGAGCGCTCCACTACGGTGTCCCTCATAACCGGAGTTGCTTCGGGACGTTAAACCCCAATAAACCAAACCAATAAACCAAGCTTGATTATGTGATGATCTCGTGACATTCCTGAAACACTTGGAACTACCCTATAGAAACAAAGAAAAGCAAGACACCCGCCAGTTATATACTCCTATCCCATCTCCACAACCTACGTATTCAAGCTTTTTTTTTTTCTGAAATCATTCATTGCGTGGTAGTTAATGGGCTGTGCTTCGGACGTCGTGGTTTTGGAGAGGTAGCAGTGTATACGCTCAAAGTAAGAAGGAAGCAGAATTAAGTGCTACACAGGTTAGGCCTTCGAAGGACTAACTGCGTCACCACAACCGTTAGTCCCCCAGAGAGCAACGATTACTCCCACAGAGACAGTTGCAGTGGGATCATCAGCCACAGTTAGTCTTGCCGCCCACTAACGGTTAATCGCGGAAACTAAGCAAACGTGTGGTTCCAGTGTCCACGTTCTTTGCGCTGGTCAAGTTTTAAGCGAGTGGTGTCACCCTAACCATAAAACTTGCTCAGGAAAAGGTTCTAGTCGAATAGGCTAGGGTGCTTGCGCCCGCGATAAATCCGCCGTGTCGTAGGGTTCACACTTCTTACCATTGTCAATGACTTGAAGCTTTACTTTTGAAATCATTCATTGCGTGGTAGTTAAAGGCCGATTCACACGACGGACCGTTCGCCCGCGGCCCGCGCACTACGTGTGCATACGTCAGCACTTTGAGAGGCGCGCTGGATGCATGGATGGATGGCGGCCGACAGCGCGCCCCTCAAAGTGCTGACGTATGCACACGTAGTGCGCGGGCCGCGGGCGAACGGTCCGTCGTGTGAATCGGCCTTAAGGGGCTGCGCTCCGGACGTCATGGTTTTGCAGAGGTAGCAGTGTACGCTCAAAGCCACAGGGGAGCAGAATCAAGTGCTGCATGGGTTAGGCATTTGACGGACTAACTGCGTCACCACATCCGTTAGTCCCTCAAAGAGCGGTGATTACTCCCCCAGAGACCGCTGCAATGGGATCATCATCCACAGTTAGCCTTCCCATCCACTTATCGTTAATCCCGGAAACTAAGGAAACGTGTTGCTCCAGCGTCCACTTTCCTTGCGCTGGTTAAGTTTTCAATGAGTGGTATCACCTTAACTATACACCTAAACTAAAACTAGCCCAGGAAGGGTTTCTACTCGAATAGGCAGTGGTCCTCTGTTGCGCGCCTTTTGGGTGTAAACTGGTCATTTAAAGTGAGACTGGCAGGGGGGGGGGGAGGGGGGGGGGGGGAGTTCGTGCGGTTACATGCACCAGCGACATGCATACGCGCCGTGTCGTGGGATCACACGTCTTCGGAGATAGCTTCGCCAGTTGTCCTTCGCTGTGGTTTCTACTCTGTCCGCTTCTTTATAGCTGCTCGCCTCTGCACGCTAGGTAAAACAGCCGTGACGTGTTCACGCCACTCATTAAAAAGGCGGTTGGGCAACGTTTCCAACTGCTTCATTATTTTTCGCCTCGCCGCGCCTTCTTTGTTTCGTTCTTTTTGTCTCTTATTTGTTTTTCGCCGCCACGCCTTCTCGCAAAAGCGGTATACACTGTCGGCAGCAGCCAAATGAGACGGCAGTGCTCGCTTCAAGCCTGCGCTGGCGCTAAGCTGGCGACGAAGCAGCGGCCGCGAGCCAAGGGGGCGATGGTGCAAGTCTCTAGCTGGCCGTGGCGCCGGGTCCCGTGAAAGATCGGTGGGCCGTGCCTTGACGGATGGACTAACGACGTCCGCCCTCTGACGGCCACACCTGCGTCAAGCTGGGAGGTCGCTTAATTTTGGAGGGAATTCGGCCCTGCCTCCCGTAGCCGACCTTGTATGGACGCAGGCCGGAAACCACCGCGCGTTGTGTGCGGAATAACCTTCTCCGTGGTATGGGCGTCTGTGTTTACTAAACTGTCGCGTTTAAGGCGCAACCTGCCCTCAGTGGCGGTTTTAAGCATGAAATGCTTTTAGCTCCCGTTGTCGGCAATGTGGTGACGTCACGCCGAAACCGAGAGCCAACATCCGGGCACTGAATTCCACTCATCCGGGCACTGAAACGAGAGCATCCGGGCACCGTACGAGATTTAACGAGACTCTCTATGACAGAGGGCCGCGCTTCCGCGCCGTCCCCAAGGATGGCGCAACGGTCCCACACTCACGCATGTAAAAGACCGGCCGCTGGGCCTTCAGCTCATGAAGTTTCCCCCTTTGGCAGGCAGATGTTTACACGCTCGCGGAGTTTTCGAACGCACTGCATATACATTCTTGTCAGGCCTGCATCTCGTCGTGTCCGCGTACGCTTCTGCATCGTCCTGCACTTCAATGCCGCCACCGTCACAGCTGCTTAAGCCGAGCAATGGAGCCTGATGAAAGGAGAGATAGGAAGCGTCTTGCGGAAAGCGATCGCTTTGCGAGTGATACGCCACGGCAGAAGACTGCTCGCCCCTGCCGACAACGCCATGATTATGCGGCCGCTCCCGAAAGCGACAAGGCCGCCACGGTTCGCGGCTGCCTACCTAAGCCCGCACTACTGCAGGCGGTCGCTTCGACGCAACAAGAAGAGTGTGGTGTGGTGGGTTGAACACTAGACCCATTTCAAGATATTGACTAGTACCATCTACAACCAATGTGTTATGCCCGTAAACATTTCTTGCTTACTCTACTCTCGGTTACGGGAGAGGCAGAGATTTTTTGCGTTCAGTGGCGGTGTCTACGGGAATGGAGTTCAGTATGGATAGCAGATTAGCGGAATGGTTCTTCTCGCAGGGCCAGTTCATGTGGTTAGTACGAAGTCCTTTTCAGGAGGTGTTCGTTGTTCGTATATGTGTCGTCCTTCCCAGGGGGGGAAGGAGGGATGGGGGGGGGGGGGGGGGTCGTCGCGCTGACAATGCTGCCTCGATACCACCGCCGGTTGCCGTCCTTATCTCCAATTTGAGCGTCCAGCAAACCTGAATGCCCCCTATCCGTTCTCCCTCTCCCGACCAGAGCCTCAGCGGTGGCTCAGTGGTTATGGCGCTCGGCTGGTGACCAGAAAGACGTGGGTTAGATCCTGGCCGCGGCGGTCGAATTACGATGGAGGCGAAATTCTAGAGGCCCGTGTACAGTGCGTTGTCAGCGCACGTTAAAGAACCCCAGGTGGTCGAAATTTTCTGAGCCTTTCACTATGGCGTCCCTCATAGCCGGAGTCGATTTGGGACGTCAAATCCCCGTAAGCCATAAAACAAACCCTCTCCCGACCTACGCTGATGTTCCGATGGCCGTCTTCATGCGCGCCTAGCTTCGGGGGTCAGTTCATTAATAAGAACAAAAAAAAAAAAAAGAACGAGAGGTGTAGGTATGGCTGAATTTCGTTGCGGATTCATGGCTGTAGTATATTTCTTGTTCTCTGATTTTTCGTCAAGCGCGACGAGTTAGAATTTAATAAAGCGCTTTCCAATGTGTGTGCTGCTGTTACGGTAAGCCCCTGAACACCAGAGGCGCCTCCTGTGAAACCATCGTGGCAGAAGGCAGATCAGACTTTATACGATGTAGCAGTCTTCTTAAATGGAAAAAAAAAAATGTTGTCTCGTTGTCTGTTATTGCTGGCAGCTGCTTTTTGAGAATATTCGGAAGCGCACGTAGTATACTGGGGCACAAATTCCGCACTCATACCCAGAAATTTCGAACTAATGCATTTTTGGTAAAATGTTTAAGGGAATCCCCCAAAGTGGAGTAGATTTGTAAGAAGGGAGTAATTACTCATTGGCTACAAAAGAAAGCTATATAGCGAAGGTTCTGAGAAAGCGGTATAGCTTTCCTTTGTAGCTGTATGGCTGCGCTCGGGTGGATGCCAATGAGTAATTACTCCCTGATTACAAGTGCATTTTTGAATGGGAAATTGTTTGGGAACGCACTTTTTTTTCAGAAATCGTAAGATTATGCTATAACAGTGGATATTTCAACCGATCTTCTCTCGGGAGCCTTGCATTTTTTTTTTTTTTTTTGCTATGAACGTGTTTTGCTACCGTCAAAATCGTTCTCCATTGGTTTTATATGGCACTCTGAACTACTCGATGCGAGCGATGGCAACGTTAAAAGAAAGTCTTTACTACGCATCCGAAAAATGGACCATTGCCTTCAATATTTCCATAACAGTACACCTCAAAATATTCCACAGTTGCCTCACGATTAAAATCGATGTCCAAGAATTTTGGACTTGTTTTAAACGACTCCCACGTAAACAGAGTAAGCCCGCTTACAGTCTGCCAGGCGACGCGTCAGAGCGCTTTGATCCCACGCAGTCGCGTTCCCTTTAATTCTGACGCCACTCGTAATGCGTTTTGTAAGCGCGCCTCACGGTCTGCTGCTCGGAGAGCCGGCGACAGCACGTTTTCGAGTTCCGAGCCAAATGGTAAACGTGCGCATGCGGCGTAAGTGATGGGCTTAGTCGCAAGTTGCATTCTCCGTTTCCGTTGCTTTCTCTCTTCCATTCCTTCTCCGAACGGGGTGTAGTACACCCTCCCTTGTTCGCTCCGCTGCGGCACGTGAACGTTAAAAGAGAGACGAAAGGCGAGCCTTGGAATGAACACCTTCTCAGCCTCTGCTTTCCCCCTCCCCTCTCCTCCTACACAATCCTCCCCTTTCCCCCTCTCTCTATCCTCGCCAATGTTTTCGTGTTTGCGCAAAAAAAAAAAAGAAGCTAATGCGATTTCCAAGGCGAGGGCCAGCGGAAACGGAAGACTCGCCGACGATGCAAATCGGCGCGCGCCAGG
The DNA here is from genome assembly GCF_055824585.1 of Amblyomma mixtum. Lineage (NCBI taxonomy): Eukaryota > Metazoa > Arthropoda > Arachnida > Ixodida > Ixodidae > Amblyomma > Amblyomma mixtum. The sequence goes on along the minus strand of NC_143018.1, from coordinate 34,708,476 downwards.
CACGTATACGGACGGGTTCTTTCTCGCCTCTGTTTTATTTTTGTGTAAAGAAACAAATAAAGAAAATAAAGGCGCGCTTTTTCGTAAGCGACGCCGCTGTACAGCTACTCGCATAGTTCGCGATGCTTATGTATTTCGTCGGGGGAAGGTGATCTGCTCCGTGGTGGCTGTGCGTCGCTTTGACGACGGTGCACGTCGCAGAGAGATTTACTTACGCCACGATTGACGTCATTTCGTCATTGCTTGCCCCGTGATGATTTTTCTATCTTTTCTCCGAATGCCGGAAGGCGAGCTGCTTACAGGTTACGCTGTTCTCTTGTTTTTTTTCTGCTTGGTAGGCAGGGCGTATACTTCTGCGACTACCTGTCGCGACTGCACGCACGCACCGAACAAACACGTGTGAAGTTTAGGATCTCCGAGATTCTCGCCTTTTTCTTGCCTCTAAATCGAGTGCTTGAAGCTATTTTGTTGTAAAATAACCCTTCGACGGGGAAAAGCCGCTTCCTTCGTCAATTGATGAAATGAACGCTGGCGCAACAAGGACACTAACAAGAAAGGGACACCACATGCGCACATTACCAACTGTTTACTACACGGAAAGGTGGCATATTTAAACATTCAGCTCGAGCATGACACTCGTCGCATTATCGCTCCGAAACCAACACGTGGAACACGCATGTGGTGTCCCTTTCTTGTTGGTGTCCTTGTTGCGCCAGTATTCATTTAATCATGCTCCAACATTCCGTTATTCTCGTTCTGCAGTTGTATCCGACTATACCAGGCCACTTATGACATGAAACTATTCTGTGATTTTAAATAAAATTTAGTACGCGTGCATTAAAAATTGGCAGCTGATGTTTCACGTCGTCATATTAAATAATCGCATCTAGTGAGGCCTGCTTGGACTATTTGTGCGTTTTTTTTTTGTGTTGAACAGAAGTGGCTATAGCTGTGTTAGGATTACTCTGATGAGACATATGATACGACGTAGCTTTACTACACTGCTTTCGTTGATACCTGTCTGTCCCTCTCTTTTGAGAGCAGAGGGTGTAGTGTATCCTCCTCTCCGCTGCTGCACCACACTGACCCACCAAAGAAAGCGTGTGCTGCAGCGGGAGCGGGTGAGGAGGAGGAGGAGGAGGGAGACCTGCCGTTATTTTCGGTCTTGTACCCCGACCCGTTCCGCCTGCTTGTCCGCGAAGTCTCGCTCGCGCGCCTGACCCCACTCTGAGCCTTCGCGACGCGCTCTTGGTCGTCGCGGGCCGGAGCGAAGAAGCTATTTTGCGCGTCCGCAACCTCCGAGCCGCCGCCGGGATTTCCTCGCTGGGCGCACGTAACCGGTGCGCCTTGAGTGTCCTTTAAAAAAGTTTGTATACAGTCTGTAGACATTGTATAGACAAAGTTCAATAAACAGTGTGTACACCGTTTATTGAATACTGCGGCTATGTGCTAGCCTGCGCGCGGTGTGTAATGAATCGGCGTCTCAGAGCCAAGCCGCAGGAGGTCCGGATGCGGCAGCGGGCTTGCGCATGGATCTTGTGCGACATATTAAGGCGGAAGCCTTTAATGCCTCATCGTTGTCGACAGAAGGTTGTCAGCTGAGGTGTGACGCTTTTCGGTTGAGGTGTGACGCTTTTCGGTTGGTCGAAATAGTTATGACGTCAGAGTGCGCGGATTCGAAGTAATGAGGTCACCCACGGATGCCTGACGCCCACTTTTGGAGCAGACGACAACAAATAAAATAGTTGTCGACCGCTCCGACAAGGGGCGTAAGGCGTCAGTGGGTGACCAGATTACATACCTCATTACCAGGGCTGTGGCATGTTGCAAGTTGCGCGTCCGCGCCGAGGGTGGCGCCCCGGTCGAAACGATTGCAGCGATCCTGGTATCGGCGGTAAACGGGGCTGCAGTTAAGCCTAATAAAAGTGAAAATTTTCGACCACTATCAATAATAAAAACATGCTTATGAACTAAATTATAACCAGCCATAGGTATTAAAAATAAAACATCAAAGAAATTAGTTGCGAAGATGACGACGCGGGTAACGCGGCAGCAGACGACAAGCAGACGACGCACGGTCAGCCGCGCAAGCGAAAACGGCGACGTCGGCGACATTCGCACTGCAGCAGCGTCATTGGCGTCATGTCGAGTCACACAGTGAGCTTTTCTTGGAGTCTTTATGCTAAGAACTAGCACTGCAGCATATTATGTTGTCCCTAGCCCAACGCACTGCGATTTCTTCTACACGAGTCAAAGGTTGAAAATTTTCTCTGCCTTTCTCTGCGTGTGTTTATTCATAGCCACAGACTGATGCGTTTCAATACAGGTCAGATGTTTTACTTCTCTGCTATTTACCTAAGTCTCTTACAAAGTCGCGTACAAACGTATATTCAGTCATGTAGCATTTTATTATGTATACTGTACCTTGATACCTTTTTTTATCCCCTATATATTCTCTGTGCGCTCATGTCTGCTAGGTTTACATAATGGCGTTTTTTTATTTTGATTTTTGGGATGCCTGTTACTGATACTGCAATGTCACTCATACTTAAAATCACTTTTTGGACATCGATTGTCACTGCTGATGTTCTTTTAATAAATTGTTCTTTGTACAAAAACGATTTACGCTTTTCGTTCTCGATCGAGCGCAGCTGCTAAGCAGTCGCGCCGCTCGCCACCATACACCATGCTATATCAACAGACACATCGAAATACAAAAGCCAGTGAGCAGATTCCGTAAGTACTTAGGAAATCAAGCGTGAATGCAGCGCGGGATCAGTTAATCACCACTATTTACAAAGCTTGGATCGAGCTAGCGGCCGCCAGCACCAGGAACGCGCGGGTACAGTGCACTGTAGCGCGAGCAACCGGCCACAACCAGCCGCCTAAACGCGCGCCGCCGTATTGGATTTTTGATGCGTTTACCGCCTCTCCCAGGTGCCGCCACCATCGCCTTCTAAAAAAAACGTCCCCATTGGCTCTATGAGAGTGTCACTCCCTTGTCATTACTGCGAACAACACAACCGAACTCATCGAAGCAGAGAGAGAGTCGTGCTAAAGAAGCAGTCAAAGTCGGCAGTCAAAGTGTGTAGTCAAATAAAGCACTAGTACAGCACAAGCAGTCTCGCAGTCAATGCCAAACAGTGCGCCAGGAAAGGCTTTCGCCTTGCAGCACTTGAGAAAGCCAAAGTGCGCCCTGAATTTTTTTTTTTTTGAGGTAGACGTAGCGCCTTGTGCACCCTTCGTGGATGCATGCAAAAACGCTAACCCGTCTTCACTTAATATAAAGTTTCAGCATATAACTGCCGCCACACTCAAAGTAGTGTCCTTCTGCGCACACCCTTTTATAAAATTATGTGCGCTATCGAAGACAGCTTACTCCCATTTTACTGCCCACATAGGAGTATTGGCAGCCACTATCAGCGCAGACGACCCGGACAGGCAAGGTGCGCATACGGCTGCCCATACGGCTGAATTGTTTACTAAGTATGAAGCAATTCGTGTCAATGTTTTTCTTGAGTACCGCCTATTATACTATCTCAAATTTTCTTCACCATCAATATGTAATTTTTTGCTTAATATCGCATTGTTAAAGCCCATAGAAAAGTATGTTCAAACCCGATCAACTGCAAAATGGACACTTCCACGAGCTAGAACTAACTATGGTAAACAAGCACTTAACTTCCTTATACCTAATGTTCTAAACAGCTACGAATCTAACCAGCTGAGCATGTATAACCTCCGACCACATGATTTAAAAGTGTACTTTGTAAATAATATTCCATAACTTCTTTTCATATATTGTAGTTTGTGTATGTATCGGTGTCCTTTTCCCCTTTGTAATCAACCCAGCAGTGTATAACTTTCAAATGCATTTGTTCAGTTTTAATTGTTTTTTTCTAGTTTCAAACTACATCTCTGTGTACCCATCAGTTCAATCGTAAATATTATAAATTCTTTCTACAGTGTGCTCGTTTCCGATCTGCCACCGTTGTATGCATGTGTTTATTGTATTATTTTATAATGGCTCTTAGATGAGCCACAGGCATTTTCAAGCTATTTTCTTTAGCTTTTGGCCTGTGGCTCATCCTAAAGACTGTATGCACATTTGTAAAATAAAATAAAGTTTGGTTATGCACTTCGCCAGCATCTGGCCAACAGCGCCAAAACAGTATGCCAACAGCGCATGCGCAGATTGCCTTCGGCGCATGCGCTGATGCCCGCTCGCGGTGGTGGCTGCGGTAGGGGCACAGAAAAAGGTTATACTCAAGTTGCAGACCTGATCTTTATCCGGCCGGTCGGGCACGTATGCGCATGCGCTGTGAATCAATGAAGCCTCGATTCGTCCACTTGATGGCAAGCAGTGCACGTTTCTTCAACTGCTTATATCCTCGTCCAATCAAATCGAAGTGTAACACCTGATTAAAGGTGTGTATATCGGGTTCCTGGCTCTGTTGGTTTAATACAGGCTCGACGGCGTTGTGAGCCAAAAATCTCGTGGGAAGCCATCTTGGTGGGCCACACAAGTCACGTGACCTTGTGCCACCATCACAACCTGCCCACCGGACTGTGAGCAAACTGACCACCGTGGCAGGGGGGAGTTAAATTAATGACTGGTCGCGAGAGATTGCTCAGCCAGAGCAATCTGGGCCGCACAAGCCCCACCGGTGGCAGCACCTGCCATCGCAGGGCAGTGGCGCATCGCTTGACCGCTGCGCCACTGCGCCAGAAGGGGTATGAGGGCTCCCAGGGATCTATTAATGCAAAGTCAAGAACGACCAGTGGCGTATATGTGGACATGAACCCATTAAGGCTATCGCTTCATACCCTTAAGGCGGAGCTTAAATGTCCCTTCCAATTGTTTTCTTTCGTTGTTTTGTTTGAAAGCACACCTCAAAGCATAGGAGAAAAGAATATCACCAGGAGACACGCTATTGCATTTGTACTTTATCCTAAAGAAGTAAATTTTTTGGGGAACCTGGGAGCACAAAGAATGAATTAGGCTGCAGAAAATAGTTCTTTTCAGGTTTTTCCATAACTCTGGATAAAGGGTATAGAGCAACAAAAGAGGCGCTGTAGTGCGAAAAAGTGACAGGGGGGGAGGGGGGGGGGGGAGCTTGTGCGAGAGAATTCTCTATCTTCTGAATGGAGGGCCACATCCGTCATTCATTCCCTTTTGTTGCAAGCCACCTCCACAGACCGTCCACTCCTATGCGGTGGTCCTCCACCTTTTTTTTTTTTTATCATTGCTGTAACTTGGGCGAGTTGCTATGCATTCTTGTCTGTTGTTTCCGTTTCGCCCCGTCCTTGTTGCGCTGTTGAGGCAATATCCCGTTCTTTTTTTTTTTTTTTTTCTCTAAAGAGCGGCTCGAATGAGCACCCACTTTGTTCACGGCGTCGTCGGCCCGGTGCCAGGGTGGGGGTGTTCGCAAGAGAAAAGCTGAAAGGCTTTTTGTCGCCGAAAGCGTGAAAGACGCTCTCCCAGCATTAGAGCCGGCTCCCATAGTATTATCACTACCTCGACAACGGCGGAGACGGAGGCCGTGGCGCGGTTTAAGTACTATTCCTAGTGCGCCGTAAATAGTTTCACGACACGCGCTGTTGTCACCAGGTGAGTGCGTTCGCCATCCTTTCTTCTCCTAGAAGCGAGGGTCGCGAACGACAAAAGGAGCCGTGAAGGACTTTCGAGACTCTGGCGTACGTGTCAAGCCAGGCAGACCCCGTATAGCCGTACTAGCGTTGATCTGGCACCGAGAAGGCGACGACATGTTTATACATCGTACTATACAGGGTGTTTCACCTAAGACTTTCTGCAATTTTTAAAAATAAGCTATTTGAATTAGATGCGCGCTTTTTCTGGCATAGCATTGTCAGTGTTGTAGTACATCATAATGCAGCTAAGACGTGCTAACTAGGAGGCTTGTTAACCAATATTTAATAGTTAACTTTTAAACTATTACCGTTGGGCTCCTTAATTATTGAGAGGCATGTAGCCCACCGTAAGTAATGTCCATATCCGTTTTTAGAATTTCGAGAACGCGATTATCCTCGGCGCTGTGGCCCAACAAATTTTGGCTATCTCGACGAATTAGGTTCACTGGAGAGGTTGCTTTGCCTGCAAGCTTCTCAAACCGCATGTATTTTGGCGCGATGTAGGCGAAATTTGTTGGGCCACAGCGCCGAGGACAATCGCGTTCTAGCAATTCTAAAAACGGATATGGACATTACTTACGATGGGCTACATGCCTCTCAATAATTAAGGAGCCCAACGGTGATAGTTTAAAAGTTAACTATTAAATATTGGTTAACAAGCCTGCTAGTTAGCACGTCTTAGCTGCATTATGATGTACTACACCACTGACATTGCTATGGCAGAAAAAGCGCGCATCTAATTCAAATAGCTTATTTTTAAAAATTGCAGAAAGTCTTAGGTGAAACACGCTGTATAGTCGGATACAAGTCAAGAATAAAGCTACTTTCCCGTCAAAGGACCCGCCTTCCAGCCAATGGCGTCGGCCGATCCTCGTGAACCTGGTAGAGTGCGTGTAGCATCACAATACAAGGAGGGGCGTGACATTCAAGGAAGGGAATTATCCCCGACAATGCGGGGAGTAGATTTTCCCCCTTTCATCTGGCGGTCACTGCATTATTACTCTAACAGGTTCATGAGAGTCGGCCGACGCCATTGGCTGGAAGGGGTTCCTCTGATGGGCAAAAGCCACTCCGTTCTTGAGTTGTATCTGATTATAGCTTGCGGAGATGGACACACTGATATTGAGCTTACTAAGGAGTCCTGGAGCGCATTGCACGCGTCTGTGGCGACAAATGTAGTCACCACCATCATCGACAACGACACCTTCTTCTAGTTCGAGGGTGTTTTTACTGGCTTTTGAGGAAACGAAATGGCGCAGTAACTGTCCCACTTCTTGGTGGACACGTCCGCCGCGATGGCTCAATGGTTATAGCGCTCGGCAGCTGACTCGAAAGACGCGGGTTCGATCCCGGTCGCGGCGGTCGAATTTACATGGAGGCGAAAGTCTAGAGGCTCGTGTACTGTGCGATGTCAGTGCACGTTAAAGAACCCCAGGTGGTCGAAATTTCCGGAGCCCTTCACAACGGCGTCTCTCATAGCCTGAGTCGCTTTGGGACGTTAAAATCCCCATAAAACTTGAACCAAATATTGATGAACACCTCAACTGCGCCGTGAAGAAACGTAGGAAGGTTTAGCGAAAGCAGAAAGAGGTGCCGTAGTGAAGGGCTCCGAAATAATTTCGACCGCTTGGATCCTTTAACGTATGCTGACGTCGCACAGCACACGGGCGCTTTTTGCATTTCGCCTCCATCGAAACGCGGTTCGTAGCGGGCAAGAGAGATAGAGAGGAAGAAAATTATTTAAACAACCCGGTAAAAAGGTGTTTGTTGATGTTCCGTGATTGAGTAGGATAGAGAGGAGGAGGTTATGGGCAAAGGAAATGATTTGCAGCTGTCTGACACTTACTTGATTTCTAAACGGCGCTGTGTAAGAAGGGATGAGGGTAGGCAGGAGAGGATGGGAAGAGAGAGAACGGCAGGCGTAGGTACGACGCAGTCTAGGTTGCGTGTTGGTGAGGCCCTTGTGTTTACCTAAGGAACGTTCCCGTTTCTGGATCCCCCCCCTGGAATGTTCTTGTGCGGTTCTCGGCAAGGTCCGACGCGTGGCGTTTTTAGCGCGGTAGCGAACCCGGCGTCGGAGGCGTTGTGGCTGCAAAAACCTGATTTGCCAAGAGTGTGGTGACGTAGCAAAGCAGTTTCGCTGGAAAGAAAAAAAAAAATGGCAGAACGGAATCGAACGACAGTCCTTGACCAGGGAACCGGCGCGCTTCCTCAATGAGGAACGTTAGTTCAGTGGGATAAATAGCGGCCTTCTACCAGCACGTTACACGGGAAGGGTACTCCAGGGAACCCCCAAGTACTCTTAAGATGACAATAAGCGTCCCCTAAGTTTTTTATTCCATCAACCGCTATGAGGCGTGGTTCGGGTGCTTGCACGGAGATGCCGTTTTTGTTGCCTTCGATCATTACGTCTTCCCCGACGGAGGCGGCAGTTCCCTAGTAATCCGCCCCTCGGTAACCCGCTCCTCAGTAACCCGCTCCTCGGTAACCCGCTCCTCGGTAACCCGCTCCTCGGTAACCCGCTCTTCGCTAACCCGCTCCCCAGTAACCCGCTCCCCAGTAACCCGCTCCTCGGTAACCCGCTCCTCGGTAACCCGCTCCTCGGTAACCCGCTCCTCGGTAACCCGCTCCTCGGTAACCCGCTCCCCGGTAATCCGCTCCCGCCGCTCCTCGATAGCGCGCTCCTCGGTCTAGGTAACGCTTACCACTTTTGGACATTGCCAGCGCTCAGCAACTGTGCTCCGACTGGCTTGTGACCACCGTCCCTGGCTTCAAAGCTCGTAGATCTGGCTTCTCCGCGATCTGGCGTTTATCAGTGCTTTGCAGCGGCTTCCGGCCTCTGCAAGCTGTCCTGTACTGTGGCTGTGTGTCCTCTAAGTTGGTTCAGTGTGGTTTGGGTCGTACTATTTTCTTTAAGCGAGCGTGGGTCTTTTAATTGTGATTGATATGTCTGGTAAAGCGGGTTGCATAGGATGCATTTCGGGCTGCACCACAGCGAAGTCGAGCACGTATACCAACGTTAGATCTTCGGCGCGCACTCTCCGAGAGGGTTTCTCCTCTGCTTTTGTTTCCCTGTGACGCCGCTGTTTGGGATGCGGCGCGATGGTGGCACGCTGTGGGCGTCTTCTATTTACGGCCCTCCACCCTCGGCGCACCACGGGGTTCGTGTCTCGCTTGGCGCTGTCCCCCTGCCGTGGGTGCCGCGATTGCCGCCGTGTAACGCGCATGTCACGCGCGTGTCTTCGTGCACTCTCGAGAGCGAGCGAGAGAGAGAAGGATGAGCGTCCTTGAGAGGGCGAAAGAGAATAAGGCAGCTTCGTGTTTCAGTGGCAGCGGATCCCCAGTCTTGGCAAGAAGACCTTGAAAACGGGCCGTACTGTATAATATCGCTTATTTTCCCGATCCGTTCTATTTCTTTTTAATCTGCATTTCCCGCCTTTTATGCACCATTTTCCAGCCCTCACTGTTTTCCAGCTGCTATTTTCTATAATAACGGTGTTGGCTAGTTGGTGAAATAAGGTAAGGTCTGCATACATATGTCCCGCTCTTTTGTCTTGTTTCTCCGGGGCTGTGTACCGTATACTGCTGTCTTCTGGCTATGAACCGCGGCCGCCGTCAGGTAACTCAAAGAGGAGGTACGGAAAAAAGGATCTGAGCGACTCCAGATAGACTTTTGTGTTGTAAACGCACAATGTGTGCTGGGCTGGATTCATGTTTAGGCGAGGTTCTGGAAGCGCCTGCGCAGTGCGCATTGTTTGCCGTTCGCCAAGCGTCACGGACTGTCGGGCTTCGACGCATGCGGTATCAGGGAGTCGCCAAGCCACTCAGCGCGAGGGTAAAATCCTCCTCTCGCTTTGGGCTGTACTATCAGCATGAAACGTTTCGGCGCGTGTCATCTGGTCACGTGTTGAGCAGGTAAAACAAGTGGTCAGATCTCTGACACATTGCGGGCGATACAGAGGGCTGTTTTAAGACTTGCTTGTGTGACGCATGCAGTCTCTGCGTGGCTCATTTCACACGACTATACCGGTGTGCACATATTGTTTGAAAGCGAAACCGGCTTCACTGTGTGCCAAAACACTGGTTCTGAGCGCGTTGGTAGACCAGCCGCCGTGCCGTATGGTGTCGCTGCTGTGGCGCCCCCAGTGCCCTCTATCGCCAGTAAGTGGACACGGTAAAGGCGTCGCGAGCGTTACATCATCTGGCTCCCCTCCAACACTGCAGACCTTCAATCGTTCTACTTGCATTCATCACCCGATGGGAATCATTGTTGGAGAACTAGAGATCTTTGTCCGCAGCCTCTCTGTTTCGTCAGCGCTTTCGGGGTGCCCAATGTCTTCGCAGAGTTTTGGCACATGACAACTTCGCGCTCTCCTGACCAAACAGTCGCATTATTGTGTCGTCTTTGTGTGACTTAAAGACGCCTCAAGAGTCGCAGCAGGCACCTGCACCCCACCTTTCATTCTCCAATCCTCATGTATCAATCACTATAAGGTACACGATCTTTGTGTTCCGCTTGCTCATAGCAGTCAAACAGCTTACCGACTGCGTACGTATTGCACGTATGGCCGTTCGCAAACAGTTTGGCACAGAAAGCGTTATATGCGCGCCAACGACGGACGGCACCCGTATTACGGGGGAATCTGCGGTAGACGCACCCAGAAAGCGGGGAGCTTCGCGATCCAGGCCTCCAGCGTGTGCGGTCTGTGCGCCGCCCCGACGGGGTCGTCGCATTCCTACCTCGTCCGTCGGCCCACTGCGCTCCTCGAGATGCATCCGTTCTGCTGACTGCAGCCCAAGCAAGGCTGCGCTCTCGTGCAGCGGCCCCGGAATGTAGAAGCCGCCCGTGGTTTACGGTGACGTTGGCGATTTTGAACTCGCTGTTGGAACGCGACAACATTGCACTGTTCGCCACCTCTGTTTAGATTTTTATTAGACGGGTGGATGCGAGGGTGTGTTTTTAGCGCGGTAGCACTACTATACTCGCGGACAACTTTTTTGGCATTGCAGTAGTGGTGCTGAATATGGGCCGAGCTTCACTACAGGCTTAAGTTGTATCCGACTATAGCTATATTTGGGTCCGGGTATACCCGTCGCGCATTTTAGAATTGAGCATATATGCTTAACAATACAAATATAATTAAACTCAATTGAACTTTACTTTTCTAGCCTCACTTCTGGTCAAGCGATTAGAGGTTGTTGGTGTCCCTTCAGGCCAGCCTGAAGGACGGTGTTGTTCCCTACGTACCACTCACGCCTTTGGCCCCCCCCCCCCCCCCCCCCTTGTCTTTTCAATGACGCAGAGTCGTGGAACCGGAAGCCATGAGTGTGCACGCCGCCGGAGACGGTCCTGAGGACGGCCACCTTCCCAGGCGCCGGCCCGTCCCTCCCGCGGCCCCGGAACTCCACGCTTCCGCCAGCGGCACTGCACCGACCGCCTAGCCCACGTCACTTCCGGCCGGCCGCCATTTGTCCGCTCTTCTTCCGCATCCAACAGACATTCAGGCGTTTCTCCTGTCTCCATCGCCCGATCCATCGCCGTTGTTCTACAACTGAGAGATCGCTCTCCGTAGCTCCAGTGTATCGGCATTTTTTGGGCGCCTAACGTCATCGCATAGTTTTGAGAGCTACGTCACTTTGACCTGACCAATCAAGCCCAGTATCGTGTCACCTCCTCCGGCTCGCGCATCGAGCGCCCTCTTGCGTCTGTGTGTGTCGTTTGCGAGTTCAACGGGATCGTCGTTGAAAGCAGCGCTCATTTAGGCCGTCTGTGTGTACATCCCTCGTTTGTTCACCGTCCTTTTGCTCGGCGTCACTGTCTACTTCATCGTGCTCCTACTGCGTGAAAACAAGTCGCTCACTATTCGCTGCCAACGAGCTAATTTTAACCACATGTGTCGCCTGTAAGCGGCCCCATCTTCCACTGGCAATACTGGAAACGTGTTCCAATCGAATCACACGATCTCTCAACACAACGTTCAAGGTACAACGTGTTCATCGGTGGAGCCGCATCATCCACGAAGCGTCGGAACTGCTCTACGCAGTGACGTCACGCCTATCTGCCAAGGAGCATCATTTGTAACCCTTCAGTGTTTCCTAAGCCTAACTGCTCCGCCATTGTGTTCACTTCACCAGGCTCTATTTATCTAACTTGACTTCTGTGTCCACAACACATCACAGCCCTCTGGACTTCACGTTGCCGGTGGTATAATCATTGAACGACAAGTAGCACATATCTAGGCATCATCATCGCGAGTGATTGTCTGTTGCGAGGGCTGATAGACCAAGCCAGTGCGTCGAAATTCTTTCGTTCACTTTACATGTTAGAAAAACCTGTAACCTATGTGAGTGGCCATATTACCAACGTCCGCATCTACACTTCCAGCGTTGTATGTTAGAAAAATAGTCGTTTCTCCGATTGTCAGTCTTTAACGCATCGAGGAATCCTGTTCACGAGTTGATCACCCCGGTGTTTTTACCCGTTTCGTCATTGTCTGCGACCCGAAGCTCTTCAACGTTCGTGTAGCGTACGCTCACCATCGACCGCTGTATAGATTTTTCGAAAGCATCGTCTTAAAGGCTCAACACACAAGCTGACAACTCATCTTGACAGCCTTCGAAATAGCAGGCGCCAAGTGTACAGTGATAGCACCCCATAGTCAGCTGCTGTCTTTGTGGTGGAAAACAGTCGCACATCGATTTGTAAATTAGTGAGTTAGGACGTGCTGTTCTGGTTATCTACGAGTGTTCGATCAGTTCGTGCGTTTGAACTGTTCTACGAGACCTCAGGAGAACCGTCGTGTTCGTGCTTCAAAGGTTGTGAGCGGGCGTGGTGAATCGGAAGTCAAGCAACGACCGTCGACCGACCGTTGTCAAGAGTGACCCGTCGCTATCTGTTTTACAGTACCTGCCGAATTTTTGAATTTTACTCGGAAAACAGTATTTGCTCAGTCAAGAAAATTGAGTGGCACAAACTGAAATTCCTGTCAGCCGTTAAAGCCGAATGAGTGCCACCGACATTCAGCAGCAGCACTAATTGTCCAAAACGCTGCTGTTTCTAGCGCTCAATAGGAATTTGAAGTTTCAGTGGGAGACTTGCAGATTTCAACGAAGATCTCCAGAGCTTGCGAAAAGCTAGACTGCAAAACTTGGTTCTCCTCAGTGGCTCTCGACTGAAACGTCGGTCCTGTGAATCCGGTGGAACCAACTCGAGAACTTCGAAACGACACAGATATCTTGAGCTGCAAAGACTGAGCTGGAATCTCGCATTTGCCGACCTGCTGCGCTTGGTCGCGAACTTTCAGACCGATTAAAAAGGGCACATTGTTCAGAAAAAAAATTAAAATAAGATCGCCTCAGTTCAGCGAAGTGTAATCGAAGACTTTAAAGTCCTCAAGGTTGGTAGAAATTTTCACGGTGAGAGAGAAAGAGGGAAGGAAAGGAAACGACTGGTTCCGAGCGCTTGAGACTACGTGATTTGTCGTGTCGACTTCAGCCGAATCGTCTTGATGCACCGTCACCGGGAAGCCAAGCCGAAGCACTGGACTCTTGTGTGAACGCACCTCGGAAATCCCTTGGCTGACCTCCTCTCCTCTTCTTCCTCACGAAGACACGGATCCGAAACGCCTTCGACGCCAACCCACCGTGTCGTGCAGGGGCAGTGGTCGCGTTTGCTCAGCGCACCGTCGCCGCAGCCGGCATGATTCCCTACTCGACATGCATGCGATTCGCGTCCAGGGACCGCCGCCGACGCAACGCTGCCCAGTGGACCGTCTGCAGGAGCCAGATCGGGGTGAGTGTGGAGGCTTTGGCGTTGTTTCCGCTTTTCGCCCCTTCTGCACTCCGAGTCATATAGTGGTGTAAAATGGGACTAAATGCACCACCTTTCCTCGCAGCATGCAGTTACTCCTTGGAGGGGGGTGTACTTTAGTCTCCGAAGGAGTAATAATTGCTCCCTCAGGGAGTAAAGGGTGTACGTACAGTTAGTTCCAAAAACTAACCGCTGCAGTTAGTCTCTGGAAGTAATGGTTAGTCCAAGGTTCAGGGGCCTCGGACACAACCTTCCTCACAAAGGAAAGCGGTGAAAGCGCTCCTGAGATTCTTAAAGGACTCGGGGTTGTATTCCCGTCTATAATCTTTAAGTTTTTAGTGCGCACCCTCTGTCCCCTTGACATAGTGGTCGATGGACACTTGAAAAACTCCTTTCATTGCCGCTCTTTTTCCTTTTTTCCCCTTTGTTCCCCTCCCCAAGTGTAGGGTAGCCAACTGCATCGACTGGTTAACCTCCCTGCCTTTCCGTCCATTTCTCCCTTTCTTTCTCTGTGAGAGACTGATGGTTTTGTGCGATGCCGTTACTCCCCAAATGTCTTACTGCTGCGGTTAGTGCCTGAGTGAGCAAAGGCTGATCTTTGAGCGACAGATGGTTATATGCAACGAGGTTAGTCCGTGGAAACTAACTGCTGTAGTTCTTTTAGTCCGTCTTGACCTAGAGTGGTAGCGTTTGAGCTGAAAGCTTGCAGGCGATGCAGCGAGGATGGCTATGGTGGTATCTGGCTGTGCAAACAAGACAGAGGCATGAGGTACTGGACGCTACAGTCGCATAGAACTCAAGTGTGCAGTGAAGCTCCTCCCATGTTCACGACCGCCCCCTATTGTTACTCCTGTACACACAAATAGTCCGTCGCTAGACTTTTTTCTTGCTTGAAACAAAAGATGTAGAAATAAGCATGGTGCTTGAATGCCAACTCAGAGTAGAGATGTAGAAATAAGCCTGGTTTTTGAGTGCTAACTCAGAGTTCCCTGACATATTACGGCTACTCGTACTGGGATAATAGTCCTACAGAACAACTTCATGGGCAGGTCGGTACATACTTGGAGGCATTGCAGCTCCGTTTCCCTTTTCTGGTCTGCGTCCTGTTAGTGCTACAAGATACCATCCAGTATGGTCTGCAGTCCCGTGGTCTTAACGCGTTGCAATGCAGAAATCCTCATTGGTATGGACATTCACGAAATGAATAAAAATCAGCACATTAATGAAACAATCCAATTTAAGGCTGAAGCAATGAGTAGGCCGCGTCTGGGCACTGCACGCCGAGTTCTGCGGGGTGTGTCGAGTTCCGTCAGAGGCAGCAGGACCTCTGTCTTGTATGGTCTGTAATGGTGAATACAGGCACCATATTGAAGGTATGTGTACCCATAGAGGACCTATTAGGCCCTTTCTAGGTCCAATGAATTCTCAATGTGATTAGACATCCAGATGGGACCGATGGGAGCCAATATGGGCTCAGCATGGACTCAGCATGAGGCGTATAGGTCCTATAGAGTTATCTAGGCTTCTTAAATCGGGGCTGTTTATAATTTTCGGCGCCGCTACCGGAGGCTTCTTTATCAAGATGATATCCAACAATGTGGAAGTGAAACGGTTTCGCATTACTCGGGCGTTTTTAATGAGAGAGAACGTTGGGCCGTGTAAGTGTGTACAACACATGCCGAACTTGCTCAGCCTTCCACCCCGGAGGACGGCTGTAAGTGAATACAAGAAAGATTAAAAAAAAAAAGAAGAAAAAGGCGGTCGAAGAGCAGTACAAAAATGCAAGTAAACGCCCGTAGATTTCTACCTTCTCCGTGGCAATGAAATGACGGTGATAGGCATCGGGCCCCCTTGGTGGAAATCATTGCCTCGGGCCAATGGATATCACCGCTTAAAAACACTTCTCGACGCACCCTTACTGGCTCTTGTTACGTTACGCGTTTGTTACAATACAGATTTCAGTACACTCCTGTTACAATGCGTTGTCGCAATACGCATTGCAATACGTATATCAATACGCATTAAATTCTAGAAGCCAGTGTACTGTGCGATGTCAGTGCACGTTAAAGAACCCCAGCTGGTCTAAATTTCCGGAGCCCTTCACTACGGCGTCCCTCATAGCGTGAGTTGCTTTGGGACGTTAAACCCCAATAAACCATCAATACGCATTAGTTACAATAGGCCTGCTACAATACGCATGTTACAATACGTAGCGCGTTTTACAATAAGCCCTGGTTGCAGTGAGCGTTGCAAAGCGTGGTCGTGCGGCAAAAATCTCGTCCGCTAGCCCGCCCGACCAAACCGGTGAAAGCCGCCAAGCGTTAACCAAGCGCTGCACCATTTCTCGCGAAGAACGCAGGCTCCGCGAACGGCGCTGTTTGAAGAAGGCTCTCCTACCCACTGGGGGAAGTCGCCGCGGCGTTTATATAGCCGGAGAAACGAGCTCATTGTTAGGTCGGTGTCGATCCTCCCAGGGCTTCGCGCTGCAGGTGTCTACGTGTTTGTGTAGCGGAGCTTACATATTTTTCCGCCGCCTTTTTCTTCTTTCGCACGCCAACCCGCTTGTTTTTTTTTTTTTTTGTTCTTACTATCTATAGACTGTCCGTAGCCTGTTTGCTACCCGCCGGTGATCTATACATCTGTTTGGTCTTGTTCTAGCTTGTTGTTGCTATATTTCTTGCTCCTGTACTCTGTGTGCGTTCCTGTTCCCGCTTGTTGTCGCGATTTTTTTTTGTTTCATCTGTGTACGCGTTCATGTTCCCGCTTGCTGCTATTTATTTTTGTTTCTGCTCTGTGTGAGTTCCTGCTCCCTCTTCGTGGTGATGGTTTTCTTGATCCTGGTGTGTGTGTGCGTGCCTGTGCGCTCCAACTATAGGGACCGATGTTATTACACGTTTATTGCCGGTATTCCGTGCAACTTCTTTTTTTTTTTGCTTGTCTACCCTTGGTTTTCTTACCGCCTGCACAGATTTTCCCGCCTGTTTGCTGGCCGTTTTTGCTGTACTCTTGCTCGGAGCCGTTCGTTGGTGTTGACTTTGTGATGAGGGGGTGGGGGGAGGGGGGAGTACTTTTATGACATCGTTATGTAGCATCGAGAGTGGCTGTATAGTTTCTTTTTGTAGGTTTAGCCGCTCCCCTGGCCCCAATTGCGCTTTGGCGTGCTCCGTGTCCTTTCTCGCGTTTACCGGGTCGTTTCAGGGCGCATTTTTTTTTTTTTTTACATTTAAGCTCCGAATGCCCCGAGCAGAAAGCGAACGCTTGGAGGAAGTTGGCTTTTTCTCTCACGTCGCTGCCCTCGTTTCGGGTTAACACTCCTTAAAAAGGCAACGGTCAACGTGGATGGGTACCGAATCGCCTAGTGAATTCTGTTCCTACCAGCTTCTAACCTCCCTCTCCCCCCTCCTCCCTCTCTTATTTAGAGCGAAAACGCAATTAGAACGGACGGTATTGCCTGTGGCGCTCTTTTCTATTCAATATTATCATGCTAATGACCGCTATCCGCCACTGCGGTCCGACTACCAGTTAGGGCGCTTAGGCGCGAGCCGACTTGGTTGCACAACTCTAAAATATCAGCGCTAGACCTTGGCCAAAAAATCACTTCGCTTTTGTTTTCCATAACAAGCTGGAAGGTTTTGAAAGCTAAAAGCTGCTTTATGAATCTTGGTGTGGCCTCCCTAAACCCTCACAGGCCAGTGCAGAAACGTCAGAACAGATACAACTCGCAATTCGTAAGCAGGCAGAAATAAGGTACATTTTAAGATTGCCTTGCATTTGATAACAGTTGAGGTTGCCTGCACAGTTTCAGTGTGTACTAAAATCTCTGATGCAAGCATGGTAAAGAACGCACGGTAAGAAAACTGCTTCTTTAAGGGCACGGTGAGGGCAAATAGACGTTGGCTTGTATCGATTGAATACTGCGTTCCAGACTTCTAGTCGCAAAGGGGATATCTTCATTGAAAATGGAGTATTCTTAAGCCAGAAAGGGCAGGAAAACGAAATACAGCTGGCGCGATCACCGGCCGATTTCGCAAGTAAAATGCCTGTGTCGACGCCGATGTTTTCGGTGCGGATCTCAGAGGCCATGCTACAACGCCGTTCGCTTTAAAACGGTGGCAACCCGTCCTTTTCGGTAAGGACGTCACTAATCTGGATCAACGGGCGGGGAGATTTTGAAAATCCTTTTTCTAGGCTGTAAATGCGTCTTTTGCTGCCGGAAAAACGCCAACATGGCCAGAAAGAGCGAGAGAATAATTTTTTTTTTTACTTTGAACGTTAATTACATGCAGTTTTTCTCAGTGTCTCTTTAATCATCATCATCATCAGCCTGACTACGCCCACTGCAGGGTAAAGACCTCTCCCATGTCTCCCCAATAACCCTGTCATTTGCCCGCTGCGCCTACCGTGTCCCAGCAAACTTCTTCATCTCATCCGCCCACCTAACTTTCTGCCGCCCCCTGCTACGTCTGCCTTCTCTTGGAATCCACTCCGTTACCCTGAAGGACCAGCGGTTATCTCGCCTTCGCATTACATTCCCTGCCCAAGCCCACTTCTTCCCCTTGATTTCGACTACGATGTCATTAACACGCGTTTGTTCCCTCACCCACTACGCCCGCTGCCGGTCTGTTAACGTTGCACCTATCATTTTCACAATTCACAAACTCAAATCTTTAAGAATTAATAAAACGCAGTGATTATATGAAAAAAAAAACACTTAAGGGAGGAGTGGGTAGCTTTCAAATCAGTATCAAATGTCATTAAACAACATGACACGTAATGCACAGAAACAGTACGCCGGGGAATCACGAAGTATAATGTCGCGACTGTTTAATTTCATTCATTTCATGTATTTACCCTAAGGGCCGTTTCGGGCATTACATAGGGGGGGAATACAATTCAAACCTGGTTATATATGCACACAAGTAAAAACGCACTTATAAGATAACCATAGAAGTATAGAAAAGGAAAAAATGTAGGGAGAAATAAAACAATTTGGAACCTGTGTATTTATACAATAGATACGTATTTTTGAATGATTACACAAGGCTATAACTGAATTAGCAATAAGCACGCGCAATACCGGGCAGGGAGCGCAATACAGCAATGAATACAGCTTAGTACATGAAGGAAAAAAAAAAACGAGATAAGTAATCTAAAACCATCAATAACAAGAAAGCAATCAAAATAGCCTAACATAAGATATCTTCTAAAGCCTTGAGAAAAGATGCATGATTAGTAGGGGTGTGCGAATATCAAATTTTTCGAATACGAATCGAATACGAATACTTGGTTCCGAATATCGAATCGAATATCGAATAATCAATGACAGACGCATTTAACCACTACAAAACCACTACAGCTCCCAAGAACATCACGGTTCAACTATCAGTGATGAAATGAGCACAAAAGGTGTGTGTGGCTGCACAAAAAGTATCAAAGTCTCGAACATTGTTTTTAGAAGAGTGGAAATATCAGAGAAGATGGCTAGTACACAGCACTGATCAAGGCTAGCTTGCCATAAGCACAAAAGCGCGCTGCTGGGATGAACATAAAAGGTTGTCGTGAAGGAAAACCGGCTGCTCCACATGGTCAGGCAGAAGTAGTTCCCTTCTAGCTCAAACGACTTCTCCAGCCACAGAAAATGCCTTCTCAATAGGCACTGAACTGGCTCGTATTGCGAGGTATTTCGTGCACAGCTCTGACTATACCAGCTTCGCAGGTATAGCCACAAAGAAGCTCACCAGTGCAGTCAGCTGCTGCATGGCCCAACGTTACGCATTGCTCTGGGCACCGCCATGTTGTTATGTCTCTGTCGATAGGACTTGCGGACCGAAATGAACGCCGGCTCGCAATAGAATATTCTGCTAGATACAAATATTCGCGTCATGCCGAATATTCGAAACAACACGAATACTTGGGCTTCGAATCGAATACGAATACTAAAAATATTATAATCGAATTATATTCGAAAATTTCGAATATTCGCACACCCCTAATGATTAGATATGGAGGCGACATCTGCAGGCAAACTGTTCCATTCGTAAATTCGTAAAAGTTCGCAGTCTTGATGTTCGTTAAGAATGAAAATGTAATGAAACCCGCTGCTCATTATCGAAAGAGTCGCTATACAGAATGTCTCCGGCGAAGCATTTTCACTCGCTGGAAAAGCAACTTCAATTTAAAGGTCCAATGACAGTGCCGTGCCGTGCAAAGCAGACAGAAACACAACGGACAACGAATTCCGCGCCGCCCGCCTTCATCGCAGGCATGAATATTCAGTCACAGAAGTCTTGAAAAATTGTGCTCTCGCTGACTGCCTAGAATCGGGAAATGCACGCACATTAAACACGCGTTGACAAACAGGATGTCAAAACAGGTTAGCTAAGCCTGTCACCGGAGCGTTCATCTGCAAGTCGAGCGTGGGATGTTCGTAGTACAGTTCTTTTTATTGCGTTGCGGAGCATATGTTTTCGACCGTGCATGAAGTGTAAACTAAACAGGTGGCCCCAGAGTTAGTACTGACACACACACACACACACACACACACACACACACACACACACACACACACACACACACACACACACACACACACACACACACACACACACACACACACACACACACACACACACACACACACACACACACACACACACACACACACACACACACACACACACACACACACACACACACACACACACACACACACACACACACACACACACACACACACACACACACACACACACACACACACACACACACACACACACACACACACACACACACACACACACACACACACACACACACACACACACACACACACACACACACACACACACACACACACACACACACACACACACACACACACACACACACACACACACACACACACACACACACACACACACACACACACACACACACACACACACACACACACACACACACACACACACACACACACACACACACACACACACACACACACACACACACACACACACACACACACACACACACACACACACACACACACACACACACACACACACACACACACACACACACACACACACACACACACACACACACACACACACACACACACACACACACACACACACACACACACACACACACACACACACACACACACACACACACACACACACACACACACACACACACACACACACACACACACACACACACACACACACACACACACACACACACACACACACGAGAGAGAGAGAGAGAGACAGAAATGGTAATAGCGCTACAGCAAGACGTACACAAAGTCTGAGACAGGACATGCGCTAACTTCATCTGACATTATTTACTGCAAAGCTAGCAAATATAGAGAAAATTTAAGGCATGCGCAAAAAAACCGGTACAACAAGTCATCAACAAAACCGTTTAAGATATGATATCTCAGTCATGAAAAGGCGGACCAAAGTATGAATTACGCAATCTAATTCCTTCTCTTTAAAGTGGAATGTGGCACTTCGGTCCGCCATTTTATGGCTGAGATAGCGTATCTTGAACGGTTTTGTTGATACCTTGTTGTACCGGTTTTTTGCGCATGCCTTAATTTTTCTTATATGCGCTGGCTTTGCAGTAAATAAACTCAGCTGAAGATAGCGGATGTCCTGTGGCGGACTTTCTTGTCTCTTGCTATTACCATTTCTGTCTCAAATAATACACCTTCTAGCCCAACTCGACGTTCTTCTGTATATATATATATATATATATATATATATATATATATATATATATATATATATATATATATTGATTCATTCATTTATTCATATTCATGATGCTCCTCATCGCGTCACATGTTTTTTGCATATTGTGATGAAGTGGATGGATACACCTCGTATGCGCATTATAGAATTTATATGCGCGTATATTCAAGGTGCCTATTAAATGTTTACGTGCAGGATACGAATGCGCTAAAGTTATTCACAAAGACGCAGCACAAGCACAAAGAGCGGCAACTTCAAATGAACGGTGCACTGGTCGTATGAAATTGTCGTTCATTTTGCTTGCGACGTGTCTTCGTCGCATTCAGCGCATTCAGACATGGAATGTATTCGTTACTGTACAGGTTGTTCCACCTAAGATTTTGCACAATTTTTAAAAATCGGGTTTTTGAGTTAGAATAGCGCTTTTTTCGGCATTGCATTGTGAGTGATGTAGTACATCAGAATACAGGAAAGACTTGCTATCTAGCAGGGCGGTTAATTAGTACTGAAGGGCTAACTTTTTTAACTTTTAGTGTTAAGCTCCTTGAATATTGAGAGGCGTGTAGCCCACCTTGAGTAATATCCACGCGAGTTTTTAGAATTTCGAAAATGTGGTTACCCTCGGCGCTGTGGCCCCAGCAAATGTTGGCTATTTCGACGAGGTACGTGCACTGGAGAGGTTACTTTGCTTGCAAGGTTCTCGAAAGCGCATGTATGTATTTTAGTGCGATGTAGCTGGAATGCGTTGGGCCACAGCGCTGAGGGCAACCGCGTTTTCGAAACTCTAAAATCTGATATGGAGATCACTTAAAGTGGGCTACACGCCTTGCAATAATTAAGGAGCCTAACAGTAATAGTTAAAGAGTTTACTATTCAATATTAATTAACGAGTCTCAGCTGTATTCTGATGTACTACATCGCTGACAGTGCTGTGCCGTAAAAAGTGCTCCTCTAACTCGAGAAGCCCATTTTTAAAAAAAAATTGTGTAAAGTCTTGGGTGAAATACCCTGTATGTACACGTTTGTTTGCGGAGTGCATGTACAGTCTTTGTAAAAAGTAAATAGGCTGCATGGTTTGCTTCTAGCTTCTGCATTGGAGCCCTTGTGACTTTCCTAAAGATCAAAAGGTGTTGGAAGGTAAGAAGACAGCCAGCCCTTACCTTTAACGACCATTTCAGCTTCAGGGAAGCTGTAAGGGCTCCACTGTACGAGCTAGAAGCAAACCATGCCGCCTGGTTACTTTTGACAAAGACTGTACCTCCTGTACTCTTTCCACGCCTTTGCTTGTATCTACTCTGCCCCTGTAGCGCGCTGTTTTTCCAGCGCCACGGCTTTCTCGATCAGGTCACCCTTCCTCACTCTTTCCTCTAGTCTTGGCCGTCCGGTCACTCGCTTCCTCGGCTGCCAAGTGTTGGGGGCTTCTTCGCTGATTCGCTAATAGACTCAGAGGGGATTTCGCCGCCCGCCTGGTGTGTTGGGAGGGGACTTATCTCCGCTCGCGGGCAAGAGAGAGAGAGAAAGAGAGAGAGAGACAGCTTTTCCCTGGGCACCTCCTAGCGCCACCTTGTTTCGCTGATTTGAGCCGCTCAGGAGCTCGGAAGTGGCGGTGGACGAGCAGCTCCAGGGGAAAAGGTCGAATCCGCGCGGGAGGCTCGGGAATGCCCGGCAGAAAGCTCGAGAGAGCGATCAGCACGCTCGAGGAAAGTGGTGCGCGGGCGATGTGGCGAACGCTCGGGGATTAACCCTCGAGCCCTTTTCTTCGAGGAATCTTGCGTCTCTTGTGTGCCAGCGTACGGATATTGTGCGAGTTTCAGCGCCGCTGTGCTGCCATTACTACCCATCGAATGCCTCGGCGCTGTTTGGACAGCAATGTGCCAGCTTCTTCGAAAACCGTTAGACGCAGTCGCTGCTACACCTACCGCCGTAATGACAACAAATGTTACTGATGCGTCTAGTGCGTAGTGTATTCCATTCTCCATGTCAACCTTCTGTGGCTATGCAGCCAAGGCTGGACAGGAAAAGGAAGGAGACGGGCCTTTGTCACCGTGCAGTGCAGCAAGTAGTTCGAACAGTTAGGGAGGAGAGGAGCCACAATCTTTTGGCGAGTTACTGTACAATATATATATATATATATATATATATATATACAGGGTGTTTCACCTAAGACTTTCTGCAATTTTTAAAAATAAGCTATTTGAATTAGATGCGCGCTCTTTCTGGCATAGCATTGTCAGTGGTGTAGTACATCATAATGCAGCTAAGACTTGCTAACTAGCAGGCTTGTTAACCAATATTTAATAGTTAAATTTTGAACTATTACCGTTGGGCTCCTTAATTATTGACAGGCATGTAGCCCACCGTAAGTAATGTCCATATCCGTTTTTAGAATTTCGAGAACGCGATTATCCTCGGCGCTGTAGCCCAACAAATTTTGGCTATTTCGACGAGTTAGGTTCACTGGAGAGGTTGCTTTGCCTGCAAGCTTCTCAAACCGCATGTATTTTGGCGCGATGTAGGCGAAATTTGTTGGGCCACAGCGCCGAGCATAATCGCGTTCTCGAAATTCTAAAAACGGATATGGACATTACTTACGGTGGGCTGCATGCCTCTCAATAATTAAGGAGCCCAACGGTAATAGTTTAAAAGTTAACTATTAAATATTGGTTAACAAGCCTGCTGGTTAGCACGTCTTAGCTGCATTATATGTACTACACCACTGACAATGCTATGCCAGAAAAAGCACGCATCTAATTCAAATAGCTTATTTTAAAAATTGCAGAAAGTCCTAGGTGAAACACCCTGTCTATATATATATATATATATATATATATATATATATATATATATATATATATATATATATATATATTCGCCTTCACTTGCCGTGTCTCGACCTCCCCTTTCAGCGACCGGCGGGGTCGTTCAAATGTTAAACACATGAGAGGGGTTGATTGCTTTGTGTGAACTTGTTGGCTTCGTCCCCATCGTCTTCGGGACTATATTCTGCCGCGGAGTTACACATGCGCTTCGATCCTCCAGCCCTCTGGATGCTGAGGCCCGTTTTGTCCACTTTCCTGCCTTTCCGTGGCTGCATAGCCGCAAAGAGTTGACCGTTCAATTTATAGTAGTGTTTTATTAAGGCGAAAGCCTTTAATTGCTCATACTGTCGTCCGTTAGCAGAGGGTGTCACACCTTTGGCAGCGTTTAACTCGTGTTAACGCGGGAACTAAAAAAGATAGGAGAAAACGAATGGTTGCTTGAGAAGGAAAAAAAATAACCTTATAGCCACGTCTGATGACTGTAGAGTAGTTACTTAATTAATTACAGTCAAAAATGTCAAAATTCCGTCGAAATAACGCAGACGTGGATATAGCTACAAGAACGGTGTGACGTCACATCCACCGAATGTCGTCACGACATAGTGAAATTTGCCACAGAATGGTCGGAAAAACGTCGGATTTACGTTAGATTAGAAGTGAAAGTGTGTAATTAAGCGTAATTAACACTTAGGATCCCCGAAAGATGTATAATTTGGGTATCGATATAGCCACGGGAACGGTGTGACGTCACATCCACCGAAGTAGTGACGGCATAGAGTCCTCGGCTTTTCGCCTCTCAACACTTTAGTTGCCAAAGTGTCCTCCCAATTTTTTTCTCTCTCTCTATTGTTAAAACTGTTACTGTGGGTGCTGCTGTTGCTATGGGGGCGTTACAGTCATTGCTCTCGTGCACGCGCCAGTCGATTGCAGTGCGGAAGTGAGCGTGGAAGAGTACGGCGGGGCACGGACGGGGCGTTTCATGCTGCACGCGCTCATGCGCTCTCTTGCAAAACAATGTCGATGCGGAGGCCCGTCGAAAGCAATACGCGGAAATAATCGAAGCTCGCCCCATGGTTCGCTGTTTGGCGGGTGTGGGCATCTGCATTGCGACTGCGTTGCGCCAAAGGTCGTGGGTGAAGAGTCCGTGTGGTGTGGCCGGGCTGGTGCTGATGACGATGGTGTGGTGCAACGCACTTCATTCGCCAGGCGCTTAGAAGACAAAGAAGGCGTGTGTAGCGACTGTGCCGTTTATTAGACGTGCAGTTTGTGAGAGGAAGAGTGAATAGAAGGAGCCATGTAAGCGAAGGGTGAGATGCGGCTGATTAAAGAAACCAATGGAACCAAAGAAGTAGTCCCATAGTGCTGGACGGTGATGCGTCTAGACCTCTTCGTGATTTTTCGCTTTTTGTGGTGGCTTAAGAAGTAAAACAGACATTTGGGAAGTTGGTAAGGTGTCAGACGCCTTTAAACGCATACGCCTTTAGTTGTTCGAGCATCCGCCTCACGTACGGAAGGTGCGGGGTTCGATTCCCAGTGCCGCCGGGTACCCACCGGTGATTCAATGGGTACAAGCTTTCCTCTGCCTGGTGCTCGGCGTCTTTAGGGTGAAAAGCTTGGGAAATGGGTCTTTGATGCCACCTTGAGTAGAAGAAACAACCTTGTGCCATGGCGCTGTTTGGCTACAGATGACCTTGTGCCGTAAAAATAGATCAATCAATCAATCAATCAATCAATCAATCAATCAATCAATCAATCAATCAATCAATCAATCAATCAATCAATCAATCAATCAATCAATCAATCAATCAATCAAGTTTTATTTTACATCATCAATGAATCAATCAATCATGTTTTATTTTACATCAGAGCCCTGGTAGGCGGCAGAGAAAGGGCCTTCCCGTTCGTACAGCAGCACTTGCTTTAAGGTTGGACAAAAGTGAGAATGTGAGAGGGCGTCGTGGACGATTCTTAAAGCGTTAGGCAATTCTGAAGCCAGGCGGAGCTGCCGTTGCGCCATCACTCAAGCTGCGTCCTGTATAACCGTGTCTCTTTCGCTGGTTGTCCGCACCACAGGTCATCGCACTAGGAAGTGACTGAAGGAAGGCAGTAAATGCTTCGGCATCCGGGGGACATGATCGGAGGGTCGCTTACAACTTCGCAGTCGGCGGCAGTTCGCTTCACACGATCGAGGGTTCCTCCCGCGAGCTTGGACGCCATTACCGCCAATGCGCTTTCCCGCGAATCGAGACCTCACTCGTTTCGTTGCGACGGTCCGATCGGAAGAGGAACCAGCAGATTATGTTTCTTATTTCTGATCGGTGCTCGACTCGGTTGCCCGATGAGCACGGTGATTATGTCGGTAGAATCGAGGAGTAGCTTTATAACAATTCTCTGCACTTGCCGTGTGTTTAGAGGCGTTGCATGCTGCATGGCGCGTTTCAAGGCGTAAGCCTGACTTGTCCCATTGAGCGAAAAGTCGTGTGTGCGTGCGGTGACACTCGATGGTACCCATAAGCAATGGCATCCTCATGCAACCTGTCAGGCGGCGGTTAAATTAATGACTGGTCGCGCGAGGTTGTTCGGGACAACCTGGATCGCCCTGGATCGCACAAGTACGGCGGCGACTGCCTTCACGAAGTTAGCGCGCGGATCCGAAGTGGTGCGGCGGTGTCGCGGTGGCGGCTACATAGAGCCATGCAGAGGCAGAATTGCCAGATGCGTGGTCTGCGGTTACATCACGCCGCAGCGCGCGGCAACTGCGTTCATAGAGTGAGCGGGCGGGCTTACGCCTTTTCACACGTAAGCATTTCTTGAGTACCTCTGCGAACTTTTTTGGCGTTCAGTTACACTTCGTTGCGTATTACATATTGAGCCACTTTTCAGCCCAATCCAATTAACATGATTTCATTAATATTTGTGCTTATTAGCTTCTTCGCGAGTAACCGCTTCCACAGGAACTCACCTTTTAAACGCGCAAGCTTCGAACATGCACCCGTTTTATACTGAACATCGCACGTGCAACTCGCTTTGTTGGATGGCATTGATAGTCCCCTCGTCTCAAGCCAACAGTACAAACGAACTGGCTTAAGACTAACTGTTTGTTGTGCCGATACACTAACGTCATGGGGCTACCACCACTTCTACCACCGTGGGCCACCGTCGTATCTCCTTCTTTCGTTTTGCCTGTTCTTGTCCTTCCCGTATCGACACAATGGCCACAGAGGCGACTAGTTAGGCATTGTGAACTACCAGCCCGAACGGAGGACACCATGTGAACGAACGCACGAGCTTTCCGTTTCTCTCTTCCTCGCCTTTCGCACTGGTTGCTTACTTCCTGGACTAGAATCCACGTATTCATTTCCCTGCCCGAGGATCCTTGATCTAACCTAACAAAGCAAAGAAGCTGAGCGGAGAGCGACGGTATATATCCTGCTTGTTAAGCTGATCCAATAAAACCGCATCACCGTTTCTGCTGGTGCTTCTGCCTTTCCGACGTGAGCCCTCGTTTCATTGCTTAGTTTGGATTCCCCGAGAGCTGCTCACGAATGCACCTTTCTCTCTCGCTGTCTTGGCCCGAATACTCCGAGCAGCCTTGATAGAAAGTAACAGCGAGAACACGCCGCGTAGGACGAGAATATCCCGCTTGTTAAGCTGATCCGACGGTATGGCTTCTAGACCGGCTGCTCCCCCCCCCCCCCCCCCCCCCCCCCCCACCACCCCAGATTCCTTGCTTCTTTGGCGCTTGTCTCTAAAACCCTGCTGGGTTTTGGAATTTTGGCCTCGGGTCGGCTAATTATAGGGCCGGTGGGATATAAGTGCTCTTGCTTCAGCTCTATTTCTTCCTTAGCGTGCGCAGTATTTGTTATACCCCAGACACCTTTAGCATGCCGTGTACCGTGTTCTCGTTACGGTACCGGAGTAACGGGAGCCCGCGCAGCCAGTGAGCATGCGCAAATCTCCTTGACATAGCGAGATGGCGCCACGTACCTGCAGCTACGCGCGCGCCTGCAGCATAGGGACCAATCAACGCGTGCTCACTGGTGGTAGGCAGGCTCCCGGCACTCCGGTAACGGTAATACGGTACACGGTATGCTAAAGGTGTCTACCTTTAGCGCACCGTGTACCGTTACCGGAGTACCGGAGCCCACCCAACGCCAGTGCGCACGCGCCGATTGGCCGCGACGCAGCACGCTTGCGCGCAGCTGCCGGGTACCTGACGCCTTGAAGGCGGTCTGCGCATACCCAGTGGACGGCGCTCAGGCTCCAGGTGCTCGGGCAACGCGAACACGATTCAATGCAAAAGTGTCTATTCACTGGCAGGCAGTGGCGATAACGCGGCCAATGCATTACCTCAGTGCCATTGACGACAGTCGAGAATGTTAATGAAAAATATATTCACCTGGAACAGAGCCGTGATAAAAGTTGATAGGCCACCTTGTCGTCGAGAGTATATGAGAGCACGGAATGCATCGCGAGAAAGGCTTAGTGTATTCCCGAGCGCCTCATATATGGCGATAGCTTGACAACTGTTTATCGGGGACGACAAATGGCGTTTCCTGCTAGCAGCCGTCACAGAAGTTGCAGTCACAATCAATAAGGCGGCCAAAAAAGTTAACTCGGAGTGAAGTATGGGGGATATACGGATCTTCAGTGACATCATTGCGAAGAAGCGGCAGTCCGCGATCAGAACGACCAACCACAGTAGCTGGCGAGAATATAGTCGGAACGCAGGTCAATCCGTAATCTTTCTTTGTTTCGTGAGCAGACTTTTATCGTTTCACGGCCTGATTAACTGACGCCTTAGAGCTCTGCACTCGCACCAGTCGCGAGGGTGCATGTGTATGAAACCGGCACTGTGATTGGTCCGAAACTCGGAGCTTAGTCGATCTCGACGCAATTCGCGGCGTTCGAATGAACTACTCCAGTGCTGGTCATGGCGAAACCTCAACAACACCCGGGTGTCAAATGCCGACATGTGTAATTAGTAGGAAGCTTTGAGTTTAGATGTCTGCCTCACCAATTGCTGCGTTCAGTTAACTGCCATAACTAAGGCTGCTTGACCCATTGATGTGGTGGAGAAATACAAACAGCACCGTCCTCGCTAGCCACCAGTAGGAGAAAAAGGAAAACTTTATTTGATCATTAGCGTTATGAGAGACCCCGTGTCCAGATTGTTCGTTACGTATAGTTGCTTCCTGTTGTTTTCGTCTTTGGCGCCACCTAACCTCAATAAGCTGGCTCCAGGTCGTGGCCGAATTTCAGTAGTTGGGAGTTTCGCAACTCTCCTAGGATTAAAGAACTCTGGCTGCCGCCAACTCCGGTTCGCCGGCTGAATATACCGTTGCACGGTATTTAACCGGAGACTGAGGGGGGAAGGGGAACGCTGCACCGCCCCATCGTTGGCGAGGCAAAGTGCTCCTTAGCCGGCGTCGTGCAGACGCCGGCGGCGGCGCTGCGTCGCCAGCGTCGGCGACTCACTGACCCAGATTTCGGGAAATGAGAGCTATGCTAATGGTCTCGTCCGCGCCCCCCTACCCTCGAGTCTGGTTTAGTTTGCGGGTGATGCCGTAGACGGCGACGTTCCGCCTCCGCCGCCAGAGGGCAGTTCTGTAGCGGCACTCGTATCCGGCCTCCTCATTGAGAGGAGAGGACCGGAGTGGGTAACCGGCGGCCTGGTGACCGACTTTATCGTTTTTTTTTTCTCGGGAGTCTCGCGGCGGTTAGACTCCGCACCAAACTTCCGCGAAACTCACGAAGTCGCTATGTGTGCCGGAGACATTGCTTGCTCGAAAAAAAAAAGGAAAAAGGCGCTGCCAGGCTTTCCGCTCCTCTGGCACGAACTCCGCCACGCCTCATTCATTCATTCATTCATTCATTCATTCATTCATTCATTCATTCATTCATTCATTCATTCATTCATTCATTCATTTATTTATTTATTTATTTATTTATTTATTTATTTATTTATTTATTCATTCATTCATTCATTCATTCATTCATTCATTCATTTATTTATTTATTTATTTATTCATTCATTCATTTATTTAATTATTTATTTATTCATTCATTCATTCGTTTGTTCGTTCGTTCAGCGAACGAATAAGAAGGAATGGGTGGATGGATGGCTAAATCAATCAACCAATCAATCAATCAATCAATCGTTCGATTGATCGATCGATAAATCAATTCACACTTTCTTCACCTTCACCGCTATCGGGCGCCTTCGCAAAACCCTACCATGCGTTAATAGCATAGCCCCGCATTTTCGTCCGGCGGCGCTGCCCTCAAGCCGTCTTTGCAATCAGAAATCGATGGCTAGCAGCGATAGGGCCGCTCTACTCTTTGTGCTGTTCCTTTCATCGTCCTTGTCTATGCAACCGTAGCCCCGTTGACAGGCGAGGCACAGCGGTCACTAGACCCGCCTATAGCGAGGCCTGCCGGCGTGCCGAGACGCGGAGAGTGAGCGAGCCAGCGGAGGCCATTAGATGGGCGTGTCGGGACGTCTAGCTGTGCTTTCGGAGACCGCGACGCGCGAAGTCAGCGACAAGGCCTGGCGGAGAGGCCGCTGACTGTTGTTTATCTGTACAGCATGGTCGCAGAAATGCTGCTGGGTACTGCGAGCGAATTGAATTTCGCGTACTCTGAGCATACCAGACAGTTATGAACGCGTTCTCACTGCTGCCACCTGTTGCCTTTTATGTGCTCCCATGGACACTGAGAAGAACCCCTTTCATATTTTTGTCCTTAGTGAAATTCCGTTGTAGGCTTCTTTAACTGCGCTGTTGAAAGTGGTGTGCTTTTACTGTCACTCGATTCTAATTCGTGACGTTGATTATGTTGTCCAGGTTATTATGTATTCAGTGGTCCCTGCTGTGTTGTGAACGGCGTTTTGCTGTAGCCTCAGCGATCTGCATACGAAGATAACGTGTTGGCGTCACCGCAGTTTGCATGTTTCTAGAAACGGCCAGTGGCGGCGATGCCCGTATTTCCGCTCGTCCTGTTTCGAAATAAAAATAATAATAAGATGAATAATAAATGACTAAATACTAAAAAGTAGAGAATAAATAGCCGTAAATTAATAACCAAATAAATTATAACTGAGCAATAAGTAGATGTGAAGCTGTGTAATCAGTGAAAGTAGGCTTTTTTAAATTATTGGGTGGTAATAAATTGAAACATGATCATTTAAATTTGTCCTTAATCTCAATCTGACTTGAGGGGTGCTTGTCTGGTAGGGTGAACCGCAGATGACCCCTTCGATTCAGAAAGTGTATGGAAATCTGTGACTGCAGAGCACTCAGAAAGCTCTCACTGGTTCTCGTCAGATCGAAAAAAATATGTGGCAATGACGGGTGAATGCGCATAGTTTAGAATTCGGGGGCTTGCACGATGCCACGGCTGCGCGAGGCCTCGGGAAAAACCACGTTCCTAGCTCTATCAGAAGGGGGGGGGGGGGGGGGGGGGGGGGGTCAGCGAAGATCTCTGCGAGCAAGAATAGCATCGTTTCTCGTCGTATTTTGTTCTCAGAACCGAATCGAGGCACGAATCGAACTGTGAATTCTCTCCTGCGGATTGTAAAGGCAGTTATGGCTTTCACATTGATGATGGGGATGATTTGAATAATGGCGTAGGGGAAGCTTGGGCAAAGGAGGCCGTGTCCAACGTGCTTTTTGGCTCTGCGCGAGGTTGGGTCAAAGTCTCAAAGACCCAGTTTTTGTTAGGCATTTGACACCAGTGGAGCCGAGCATCAGGACAAGGAAAAACTTGTGCCCACTTTAAAACCGGTGGCACAGGGCAGCTCTGGGAATCGAACACAATACCTCGAGCATGCGAGGCGGGATGCCCAGACACGGCACTGTAGAGCTCGTTAAGAATTTGTTGCACGGCCTGGTCTGTACCACTCTCCTGTACTCTCCTGCACGCCCCTGTACTGTCTCCGCTTATCTCACTCCCCTTACCGCGTCTACTACGGGACATCTGTAATCGAATGCTTCAGTCCTCTTCAGTCTAACCTCAACAAAGTGATGCGGTAACTTTTGCGGCGTTACAGTGCACAGCACTGTCGCTCGCTGTGTCGCGCAAAGCTTCTACACGCCTCTGTACTA
Source organism: Amblyomma mixtum (assembly GCF_055824585.1). Classification (NCBI taxonomy): domain Eukaryota; kingdom Metazoa; phylum Arthropoda; class Arachnida; order Ixodida; family Ixodidae; genus Amblyomma; species Amblyomma mixtum. The sequence continues at coordinate 34,676,327 of NC_143018.1, read as the reverse complement.
GGACGCTCATAATGCCGACAGTAACGCGCCGTAATGGGAATTTTTAACGGCTTGTCTGGGAAATGCCTCTGCGTCGCTCTTTTTTTTTTTAAATATTTATCTCCGCCGTAAGGTTAAAGCGAGTTTCGAGAGTGCGTTATGACTTCACGCTTGTTTCGCCGCGTGTTTTACGATCGCACGGTGTCGCCGTGGTTTCCCAGGTGGGTCGAAACATACGCATACTCGCGTCTCGGGAAATCCGCACTCGTTTAGCATCGATGCTAGCTTTGATGTGCAAGTTGCATCAACGTAGCGCTGCAATAAGAGAAGCTATAAGTTTTTCACAGTGCGCTTTGAAAGTTTGCAGTGTCCGTAGGCGGTTTTTATTCGCCCCCTCGCATGGAGGAGGTGCGGTGTTCGATCCCCAGTTCCACCGGGCACCTACTGGCTTTTCAACAGGTTAAAGCTCACCCTAGTCTGGTGCTTTGTATGAGGCAAAATGATTGGCAACATTGGTCCTTCTCAGTATGGGGCAAAGTGCTTGACAACATTAGTCCTTTATATGGGGTATAATGATTTAATAAGTTATTCATTGTATGGGGCAAAAAAATTGGTGTTTTGTATGGGGCAAAATGATTGGCTAAATTAGTCCTTTGTGTGGGGCAAAGGGGCAAAATAATTTGGAAATTTGGTCCTTTGTAGTTTGCAAAATGATTCTCAGAATTGGTCCTTTGTATTTCAAATAATGATGGGCAATACTGGTTTTTTTTATCGGATAAAATGATTTGCAAAAATTGGTCTTTTAGCACAGACTGTGCAAACGAAGCACGTAAGCCATGGCGTTGTTTGGCCGACGTGCCCTTGCGCCGCTAAAAGTGAAATAATCATCTTAATTATAATCACCGTCATCCTTTGTTCCTCCCTCCACGCCGCATATGAAGCGGATGCTATTTCATTAAGCCGGACTTTGAATACTCTTATAAATCGCTACGCCACAGTTTTAGAACTTTCTTGTATATGAATCGCAGCCTCACCTGCGTTCCGGCTAAACGTTGCGGCGGTGTTCTCCTGGAAGCAGATCCTATATAAGCGGGTCAGTCTCGCAGGGGATAATGAACTTCTCCGCGCGAAATGTCTCCGTCTTGTTTTTTTGTTCTCTTTGCTTTGGTGCGCGCGGGCAAGAAGTTGGTAGGGAGGCGGGGGGCGGGGGGGGGGGAGGCGAAAATGATCAGTTGGCACGCGACCTAATATCGACGTGACATCGAGCATTTTCGGGAAGAGAGGTGCCGAGGAACGACCGAGGCCATTTGGGTCTCTGCTTCGTATACGGCCAACCCGCATTATGTTCCCGCTTCTTTCTTTCCTTCTCATCGTCTTTTCCCTTTTTTCTTCCCTTAACATCCCTTCGCCTGCTTCTCCTCTCCCTTTCTTAGTTTCTCGGCGCCGCGCCCCACTGTGTGTGAAAAGCATTTTCTGCGGCCCCGGTCGAAGACGGTCGTTGACCCCGGCGCAAAACGTTCCGTCCCTCTTCTTCCGTTCTTCTTTCCCTCGGATCTTCTTTCCCTACCGTTCTCTCTGGGTTCGTCCCCTCCCCCTCCCTCCCTTTCAGATCGAAACCGGAAGTGACGCAAGTCCCGTCCGCGTGTTTTCCTCGTTTCCCGCGCTTTATCTTTCCCTTTTCCTATCCCCTCCCCACCGCCCACTCTCACCATCGGTGTTCAGCAGCTCTGTCTGCACTTCCTCTTCCGACTCGTCGTCCGTCTCCTTCACCGCCTCGTTCACTTCCGCCTGCGCTCCGGGCCAGTTTGAAAAAATGGAAGCTGGGATGACTTTGTCCAGCGTGTTCGGGAAGTCGCCGTCCGGCCCGAAAAGTTGTGCGGGCTAGTATCGTCTTCGACGCACGGATGGGTGCTTGGCATTGAGGGTAGACATGGAACCTGCGGGGACGGGAGATCGTTTCTATCTTATGCGTGGCTTTGCTGTGGCGCCGCCTGTTCGGTCTTGGCACCCGGTTCCTGGGGACGTAGGCCATAACAACTTTTCTCCCTTTTGGGGAAAGGCGCAAAAGGGAAACAGCTCGAGCCGCGCCGTAGGCCTGGAACAACAAACTGTGTCCGAGGGCTCTGAAACACCAATCACTTCATTCGTAGGTTCCTGGGCTAGGTTTGGAGTAGAATAGGCAGTTTGTGTTACACACTCTGGAGCTCCTGTCACGGCTCTCTTTCTTTTGTCTTCGTCTTCCCGCTCCGTGTAGCCATTACTATGCTTGGGTAAAGCGGGGTAGCTTCCGCAGGGCGTGCCGCTCTTGGGCGCGGGAGCTGTATGGCTTTGATGGGGTACTCCTCATCTCCACCGAATCGAGCGCGGAGGTGATAATCCGTCGTGGATTAGAATAATGACTGCTTTCCAAGCGAAGCATGTAGACTGGGAGCAGCTAAATTCATATCAAGACCCGCGATGTGTCGGTATATATATATATATATATATACTACCGCCTTTGTACTAAGGTTTAGGTGAACACCGAGGAACCCCGCAGATGTTGACGGAATTTAATCCGTAGACCACCTCTACGGACTGTTTTGCTTTCCCTCGGCTTTGGCGCTTACTAGTCGGTTAATTATTCATAACCCAATTCTGTGGTCCTCGGCCGGTCTCCGCGTGAGCGTGCTATAAGATTCGACGTCACTTCCGGGCCGTTTCTCCTGTCATGGTGGTCAGCGACAACGGCTCTTTCAAGCAACCCAGTGTGCATCTCGAGCCGCCCTCGTGACGATTCCTTGTCGTCGAACACGCTATGCGCTTCCACATACTCAACTGTGCGCCATTCTTGCGGAGCATGCTGAAGCTTCCAGCGTGCTTTTCGGTGCAATTTCGCGAAATATATTTTCTTCTCACGCGTTTTAAATATTCTGCAGCGGAGTAATCGATGAACTGCTTGCGAAAATTATATAACTCTTATGATGATGGAATGATGGAGCCTCAGTAAACGCTGTTTCTTTCTTTCTTTTTTGCATTTCACCCCCATTCGGCCGTTGCGGGCTGAATCGAAACTATATGGACCTTCAGAGCGTATGTGAAGTTGGTAGGGAGCGGGAGTGATATCATACCGTCCATCTCAAACGTAGACGGCAACTTTTCTTTCAGCAAGGTTGTTTGTTCGTGTGAGAATTTTGGCACGTGGTTGTTATCATTCCTACGTTCGCTATCGTATCCTATTTTGTTTCCTTATCAAACATCTTAGCGTTCCCTCTGGACGAGGAGGCGCCCTCGTCTAAACCACGTACGGTTTCAAAGGAAATAAAAGAGAATAGCTAGCAAAGATGAAATACGAGCTTCTTCCTTCCGTTCGTGGCTGGGCTTACTTTAGTATCGACCGTGACGTCACGCGTTCGGTCGAAGCGGGCGACACTTTTATGCGAGCGCAGTGTGCGATACGTCTCTAAAGGGAGCGGCGATGCGAAGAGAAGTAGGTCGTGTAATTCCCTCCGTATTCTTTTAGCCTTTTATCGCCTCCGGCTTTTTCGTCGATTTGGCAGCGCCGCCTGGTGCCGCCGCCATATATGCGCGGCCTGCTCACTGAGCCGTGAACTGTAATAACGTTTCCCGGGGCTCTCGGCTTACCCGCGACTCCCGAGTTCTGACAGCGGCAGTTCCCCTACGTAAAAGCGTGCGCGCGTGCTTCGCGACAGTTCCTTCTTCCCTGTCACTTTAATGAACTGCTTCGCGCGTTGTAAATCATGCGGTTGCGGCGCTCGGCGCGTGGCTGCCTCCCTCTTTCCTCCTCTCCCACCTTCTTTCGCATTCCGCGTCGCATATATGCACGGCGCGAAGCAATGCAAGCTATTTCACGCGCCACTGAAGTCGCGCGGGTGAAGTTTCGGTCGCGCGCTTTTTGTTTCTTTACTTCTCTTCAATTTTGCCGCGTTTTCGTGGAGGTCTGTTTTTTTTTCTTCTTTCGTTTTAAACGGGCATGCGGAATAAATGTCGGCGCTTTCCGCCTGTCGTAATACGGAGTTCTTGTTATGTACTTTCGTTTGTAGCCCCCCCCCCCCCCCCCCCCTCCCCCTCAGTAGACACACACAAACATATTTTTTCGCACAATCATTCAACAAATACGTTTCCTTCTATTTCGGTACTCTTTCTCTTCTTTTATCCTCCTCCCCTCCCTATGTGCATGGTGGCCAACAGGGGCCAACGTCTAGTTATAACCTCCCCGTCTCTCCTTTCAACCCCCCTTCCTTTCTGTCATTTACTCCCTTCACAGCGTGCTTTTATGGTCTCTCGTTTTAATCGCGTTCACGCAGCGTCATTTCCAGCTTCTGCGTAGACTCCTTGTATGCTCTTTAATATGCGTTATGTTTCGATTCTCAGCCCTTCCTTTCGTGCGTCACTTCTTGGTGGAAGTCCGATTGCTTTCGTGGTGGGCGTTAATATCGCACTTGCAACTTAAATCTGCACACGCAGGTCCGAACTCATTACTGCTAAATTAGGATGTGGACAAAAAAAAAAAAAAGAGAGAGAAAAAGGATTGTATGGAAGCCCCTGGACTTTTTTTTTATTAGTGTTTTTTTCTTTCTTTCTGGGTCTCCACATCTGGCTGCGCAGTACCCAGCGAAGAAGTTCTTATAGGCTGATGTATAGTGTGGCCGCTTGTGCGTGAACAAGCTTCGGGTGTTGGGGCGGGCTGAATTCCGCGGCGCGCTCTGAGCTGCACAACGCGGAACTTACTGTCCGTCCCTTGTGCGGTATTGTTACGCTTGCTGCACACTACAAGAAACAAACCAACAACAACACTGAAATGGACGCATTCAACTGCGCGCGGCACTTTGTGGTTGTTACTGTTGGTGGCGTTCAGGCATCGTACGGCGCGCGCAAGCCGACGGCGGAGGATCGGCCAGTCCCAAGTCAACACCACCACCAATAGCAGCAGCAACGACAACAAACTGCGCGCTTTGAAATGCGCACGGCCCGTCGCGAACAATGCCTTAATGCTTCGCTGTGTACGAGGCTCTTGGAAGGCAGCAAAGGAGTCACCACTCCGATGAGCAGGCTGGACGACAATAGAGGCTATTGTGACGCATGAAGCGGAGCTCCGTACAACGAGGCTATGGCGCTCCGCGAAACGGGCCCTTTTGAGGAAAAAAAAAACAGAGTTAATTCCAATAAAACGGACAGCGAAGAGGGCAGTACGTTTACAAAAGAAGTATCTTTTTCAACCGCAACACTCGAGTGTTTTGAGAGCACCCCCGTTTCTTTTGGTTTGGGTAAAAAGTTTTTCAGAGTCGAGATTAAGGAGGGATAAGTGATCGTGCCCGGACAATGCGTACTGGGTCAGCGTGTGCGTCATTCCGTTCGCGCGAGTCGAGCAGCGGCCAAGCCATCGACGTGGAGCTTTTCTTTTTTTTCCTTTGTTCGCGAGACAAAGAACTCGAAGAACAAGGTCTTGGCGAAAAGGGCGGCTTTCGGGATCGCGACTTGCCGAAGCGTTGCGTCTCGGCGGGATGACCGCGCATAACAACAATACAAACAAAAAGATGAAGAATGGTATTCAGAAACGGCGTCCTTTACTGCATATGCCAACAGCTTTTTTCCTTGACCCCCCCCGGTGGAGTTTTCGGAGGGACGGTATACGATATTTCACCGCAAAGGTGCGACTGGCATCTTGTCTCTTTACATGGGTGCGTCATGTTCTGGCCGGCTCGCCGCTTGTCGATGCGTCGGCGACTGCTTGCGGGCCCGCGGGCAACGTTTCTTAGGACGCTTGAGGTCCACGGTTGGGGATATGCTTGTAGTGCAATTGCTTATCGGCGATGGAAACGTAATCGCACCGGAAACGCAGCCTTGTGCCCCTACGCTCTCCTGGCTTCCGGTGAGTACCACCCGCTGCCTTGCGACTGGCCTGTAATGAGTGGTTGGGATTCACAGCGGCAAAAAGCCGTTACTATATGAGGGAGGAAGTGCAGTTGAGCCTCACTGTAACGAATCTGAAGCGGCCTCGCGGCTTGGCTATAGCCGTAACTTCGTTATACAGTTGAACCTCACTATAACGAATTTGAAGAGGCCCGGCGATTGCTTCGTTATAGACGTAGTGTCGTTATAGTCCGTGTTGACCGAGCTTCCAAGCGCAATCGTCTTTCCTTCGTTATATCTATTATTTCGTTATAAACCGTTTCGTTATAACGAGGTTCGACTGTAGATGCTTAGAAAGAAATGACACGCACATTACCGGCAGCCGTTCAGCTAACCTCGAGCTGAAATTCGTTTCTCCAAGGTGCAACTATGCGTGCTGGGCCGACCGCATCGTATACGATTGATTGCCGATCAGGACCGGCAGTGATTCGGAGAATAAGAGTCGTATAACTCGTCGAAGGTCGACCGCGAGCGTTTTTCCTGCGTGGCGCCGTTTCAGGGGAATAATTGCGTCCACCCCGTGTCTCCGAAACGTCATCAAGTAATGCGAACGACCTGTGGGCTGCTTTGGCTGCAAGACAGCCACTCATGCAGGTTCGGGGAATTGTTTTGATGGAGACTGATGCCCTCCTGGCAACGGCCAGAGGTTCTCATCAGTGGCGCACCGCTTCCACGATCCACAGTCCTTGCAAAAAAGAAACAGACAAAAAGGCAGGAATGCGATAGTTAGTCAATGTTAGTTTTCTGTTTGTTTCGCTTTTGTATGGGTCGCCCTAAATTCCCGCCTAAAGCACCAGCACCTATCCGGTGTTGTGTATTTTGAGTTGGTGTGTGCGCGTGCGCATGCATTTGCGGGTTTCGGTTCTATTGAACCTGGCTATTAAGCGTTTCGGGAAATCTTCACCCCACGCGCCGCTCGTATTTTTAGCGGCCTGTGGCTGATGGGTCTCTTATGAGGGCTTGCCCGGCGTTTTCATCGCGCCATCCTAATGCTCCGCTAATGTTGCCCGAGCTCTCGCCGACTCCGGCGGTCCGGACGCGGTCTCGCATCGCGACGTGGCTGGAATACACTCCGCGGCCAGAGAAATGCCACAGACACGGCGGCAGCTGCGTAAAAAGGCAAAGGAATACCGGGCCCCAAAAGGAGAAGTGGCACAAACACATGCACACGTACACACTCCTCGGCTTACCTGGAATGCAAAGGTCACTAACAGAATGCCTGGAAGTCTGCTTTTGATGCGTAAACGCTGCGGGGAATGGGAAAATGCCAGCTAAGGCGCGCTGCCCACTGATCTGGATTAATTGCAATAAGAGAAATGCCTTTAATCGGAAATCCCTGTATCCTTATAGTTCAAGGAGAGGGATGAGTCGGGCTGGTTGGTTCACGTTGAATGGTACGGCGAAACAGCGCTGACGGACGGGACGGAAGAAGACGAGACAGACACATGCGCGAGACGCATGCGCTGAGTCTGCGCATGTGTCTCGCGCATGTGTCTGTCTCGTCTTCTTCCGTCCCGTCCGTCAGCGCTGTTTCGCCGTACCATCCTTATAGTATATGACTTGCGTACTATGACTTGACCGCCTAAGGCTATCCTAGTACAGTCATGGACGAGATTTTGCGGGATGCAGATTTGCGAGAAAAAAAAATATTTGCGCGTTGCCTCACTAGACAGGCATATCGTATTTTTGCAGCAGATGGAGAACGCATGTCTCCTTAGGTTTTCATGCATTTCAGTGACGTACTGTGCCTGACCTCGCAGAAACATATTTTTTTTTTCCACGCGAATTTGCGCCCTACAAACTTTTTCCGTGACTGTACATATACAGGGTGTTTGACATAAGACTTCTTACAATTTTAAAAAATAGTCTTTTTGAGTTGGAAGACCGTTTTTTTGGGAATAATATTGTCAGCGGTGCAGTACATCAGAATACAGCTAAGGCATGCTAACTAGCAAGATGGTTAACTAATATTGAATACTTAACTTTCTAACTATTACTGTTACGCTACATGAATCTTGAGTGACGTGTAGCCCACCGTAAGTAATATTATTAACAGTTTTTAGATTTTTCGAAAAAGCAGTTACCCTCGGCGCTGTAGACCAACAAATTTTGGCTACACCGCGCTGAAATACACGTGATTCCGAGAACATTGACCGCAAAGCAACCTCTCCAGTGCACGTAACTCGTCGAAACAGCCAAAATTTGTTGAACTACTGCGCCGAGGGTAACCGCTTTTCTGAAATCCCAAAAAATGATATGGATATTACTTACCGTGGGCTACGCGCATCTCATTATTTATGAAGCCTAACAGTAATAGTTGAAAAGTTAACTATTCAATATTAATTAATCAGCCTGCTGCTTAGCACGTCTTACCCGTATTCTGATGTACTACACCGCTGACAATGCTATGCCGGAACGCCTCTAACTCAAAAAGCCTAGTTTTAGAAATTGCGTAAAGTCTTACGTGAAACACCCTGTATATGTTTATGTGGGAATATCTTCGATGTAAAGCACGCCATTATTTTCTAGTTTTACATTCTGTTTGCTTAAACAGAACGAAGTAGTACTCTTGTTTCATAAGCATAGCGAAGTACAGTACGGTCCACTTTTAAAGGGAACACGTGACAGTGTGACTTCCGCGCTTCGCGAAGCACTGCTACGACAGCTGGCAAGAATGGGCGGAACCAGGCGAATGCGGAGAAAGAACAGCCGGCCATACTTGCTGCTCATGCTCATTGTGGCGCCTATTCTAATCGGCTTCGCGGCACAGTGCTTCGCGAAGCGCAGTGGCCCCGTGATCGCATGTTCCCTTTAAAAGTGGACCGTACTGTACTTCCAAGGTCCGTATACATATACGGGAGCACTCTCGCTTAGCGTTTTTATGTACTTATGGACAATGTTGTTCCAAATTCGGAGCACGAAAGTTCGTCCCTTGCCCAACGACCCTTAGGTTTAGGAGGCTGTACGGTGCCTGTCGGCTGCATTCAGCTTTGATAAGCTGAGAATTAGAAGTTGATAAGGTGATTTTTGGGATGGGGAGGTAAACTGTAAAGGTGATACGGTTACGCTGGATTCAAAAGCTGAATTCGTGGCAAAATAATAAAACCAACTGCCCAGCATCGCAGACACTAAGTCGGTGCAAGCACACGGGGAAGAGAGTTGCACTGACAGTTTAGTTTAATGGCCTTCTATCTCTTGCTTTGCACGTATATTTCGGGAAAGTTAAAAACGACGCTTTTTTTCATGTAAATCGTTGAACAGTCGCAAAAGTCAGTGGATCTAACCAACAGGCGTCCAATTACAAAAAAAAAGCGCTTTTCTTCCTAAACGTATTTTCCCCGTCCGAAAATTCAGGCTCCGAAATGATTGCAGCTTATAGACCGACTTCTCGATTCTACCCTTTCTCAAGTTTCGGTCGTTCGCCAACGTCCCCTGAGACAGTTGCACGGAAAGGCATCGGAATACATCGGAGTCAGGAAAAACAAAATAGAAAGCTATGTCGTCTGACGTTACCGCGCTGTGTTGCGTGCAGAGTGGCTGAAAGCAAAGTTAGTAAAATACTTCCCTCTGTTATAACAGTGAGTTCCCAATAGACAACGAAATAGGTAACGAAGTAACGCTGCGGATTGGGCTTGGGCCGCGGGGGCCAAGGAAGGGGTTAGGAGAAAGTGAGAGCAAGTGGTTGCGAGAGAGAGAGTGAGAGAGAGTGGAAAAGAGGGATAAATAAGCAGGAGGCAGGAAGGTGGGAGAGATGTACGGGATTTGTTGGAACCAAGTTCTGTTTCCCTTAAATAACTGCCCATTCTTTTCTTTGCGTTCTCGTCGGCTTGTGGCTCCTTCCAGGGAGAGAGAGCTTCCTACGTTCTCCCGTTTTCCCCAATTTCGAGGAAAACACAACGGTTGATTTGTTTCCTGCGAGGAGCTCTCACGATCTTCCCAATTTTGTTGCGCACGTCACCTCTTCTCGCAACCGCTACAGGAGCAAGGGAGTTGTGCTCGCGAGATTTTCCCTATTTTTTTGTTCTCTGCTTCCTTACTCCCGCCACTCTTGTCCGCAGAGAAAGCCTTGTCAATCCCGTAGACTTTCTTCCTTTCGATGGGGAAAACCAATTTTATGGAGGTTCTCCGGGGAGACACACCGCAGGCGTAGCGCGATCATTTATTTGCTGAGAGAAGAAGTCCTTCCCCTTTTATCTTCCCTTCGGTTTGCCTAAGACAGGGAAATGTTGTCCGCGGCGGCGTTGCGAATGCATTTGGTTGTTTTTACTTCGGTGTCCGAAGCCGCTTGCGAAAGGTGCATTTCCGTGCGTCAGTCTTATGACAGGGGAAGGGATGCGGGGGGAAATGCGTGTGTGTGTGTGTGTGTGTGTGTGGGCGGGGGGGGGGGGGGGGGCACGTCAGTGCTGCGTCAATTCTGTCTTTGAAAAATAGATTACGTGTTTTCCTATTTCCGATCGAGGGACAATGCGCTTTTCGCGACAGGCAGGGGTGGGAAGTGGTGTTGGGGAGCAGGATGTTTTCGGCGTTCGCAACCGGCTTTTTTATTTTATTTCGGTTGTGCTTATCATTTCGCAAATGCATGCTCATGTCGAGAGGAAGGAAGACGAAGTGGCAAAGAGACCGGTAATCTGAAAGTTATTTATTGCCTGTAAATGCTGAAGTCGTATACATCGTCCTTTCGCAGGGGGCTTCTCCTCAGAGTAAGGTTTGTTGCGGCGAAGTCAGGTCTCAGTTTGTTTCCTTTCTTTCTTTCTTTCTTTCTTTCTTTCTTTCTTTCTTTCTTTCTTTCTTTCTTTCTTTCTTTCTTTCTTTCTTTCTTTCTTTCTTTCTTTCTTCCTTTCTTTCTCTCTTTCTTTCTTTCTTTCGTTCTTTCTTTCTTTCTTTCTTTCTCTCTCTCTTTCTTTCTTTCTTTCTCTCTTTCTTTCTTTCTTTCTCTCTTTCTTCCTTTCTTTCTCTCTTTCTTTCTTTCTTTCCTTCTTTCTTTCTTTCTTTCTTTTTTTTCTTTTCCTAAAAATGCAGATATCCACCTGTCACCTGCTCTATCTTACGGGTCATTTGAAGTAGCTCCTGATACAATCTCCAGGTGCTGTGGCACGTCGGATATGGCTGATGGGAAAATGTGTATTCCATGAACCGCGTTGCTCAATGAGCAAACGCAACTATCATGGATCTGTCTTTTCCTTTCTTTATTTAGGGTTGTCATTTAAGCTATGTACTTTGTTTTCGCTTTGTTATGATGCCTGCGTTTGTCACTGATATGTTGTGATTTCCACCCTGCTAAGATCCCTTTTGTGGATTTCGGCGGCCGAATTTCTTTGGAGGAGAAATTCGAGGCCCGTGTACTGTGCGATGTCAGTGCACGTTAAATAGCCCCAGGTGGTCGAAATTTCCGGAGCCCTCCACTACGGCGTCTCTCATAGCCTGGGTCGCTTTGGGACGTTAAACCCCATAAACCAACCAACTAACCTTTTGTGGATTGCAGTGTCTGTAAATAATAAATGAGATAATAATTGCCACATTTCACAAAGAGGCGCGAACACGAGATTGCCTAGTTGAAAAAGAGCTCTCGGGGTGAGAGGCATATAGTTGTTGTGCAGTGTGCTACCCGTGCCGTTTTGCTCGAATCATTTTTTTACAGAATCTTTTAAAACCGAGACTATGGCAGCGCTTTAAACGGCTAAGACTTATTTAATAGCTATGTATCTAGAGTCTTTCTTTTTGTTTCTTTCACTTCCCTTCTATTCTCTGGATAAGTTCAAGAGCTTGCTTTATATCAAGCAAGATATGACTTTTCACTGCATGGAGATTTGCTGTGTGCAGGCACACAGAATAACGGCAGTGCTTGGCCAAGCCTCTCCGTTCCACTCTTTCTTGAGAGAAAAATAGTTAAACATGTCCTGTCGGACTCTGGAATCAGCAGTTTAGAGCTAGAAACTTACGGCTTCGTACTAGCGATCCAGTGATTCGCATCTTAAAAGTATTTCTCTCGAATCTGGAGCTTATCAGCGTGAAAGTCGGAACCCGTGAAACCGTTCTTTCCGCTTTTTTTTTTTTTTAGTGCTGATGAATTTATGAAAAGTTGGCAGCCGGAGTGGAAGCGCCACCTGGGTGTTGCAATCACTTCCGGGCAGAGTTTGAGTCTCTTCCGGCTGCTTCTTATCTTTTGCATTCCCTCCGTCTTAGAGGAGAATGGATGGGTATTGGAATCCTAAGAAGGAACCTGCTAGCTTTTATTGGGTAAGCGCAGCACAGGAGCCGCAGAGATAAGCTCGAAGGTGGGAGATTGTAAATGGCGAAATACGTCTAGCCAAGCCCCGATTTGTTTCGTTGGATATTTTCTGGGGACATCCGGTAGTAGCCTGTTTCGTGCTTTCTGTTTGGCGAAGACCAGAGGTTTTAGCTAGGTACGAGGCGCTGATAACGCGACGTTGAGCCGCGCGGTGCCTCTCCCTTTCCTTCGCGAAGTAAAATAGAAACAAACAAAAAAGTTGAACCGGGCAGAATGAAAGTCGAAAAAGATATTTCCGCGGAGACTGTTTTCTTTTGGACACGTCTGCATTGTGCGCTTTATTCCTTCAGGGCACGCTTAGTTTAGTGTCCGACTAAGCTGCCTCTTTTAGCGCTTCTTGATTTCGTCTGTCTTTCCATTCATCGGTAGAGATGCTTCTTTTGTGTTGCGTTTACAACAGTTGGGCGTTTTCTGACGGGCTTTATCTTTCATGTAGGACAGAGTACAAACAAATACAGGGTTGCGCTTAAGTCTGCTTAAGAGCGGAATTGCGAAAGCCTTTCTCTTTCCTCTCTTTCTCCCTCCCTTTTTCATTTCCCACAAACTTCACGGTACTCGAACCCGCGACCTTTTTGTTATCGCTGTCATCATTACTAACATCGACACTAAACATCAACACCATCTTCATCATCGCTATCACCGACTATCGCTATCACCGACAATCACTATCACGAGTTATCACTATCATCATCACTGTCATCACCATCGCTATCACCAACTATCACTATCGCTATCAGAATTGGTGAACGAGGACCCCATTGACGTCACAGGGGACCAACTTCCGGCGACACATTTTGGCGGACACTTCCGGCGTCAGCATAGTCATCTAAATCTTTCGCATTTAAAAAAAAAAAACACGTGTAGAGGGTAGCGAACTTGTTTTCTTCGCCGGTAGTGCGATCGTAAGTTTAGGAAGAACATCCGTTTCGGAGAACGAAGAGTGGTCGTGGGATACAAGAAGGCTGTCTTTCAATATCCCGTACAAAGCCAGCTTATTCTGGAGTTTATTTTCCTTCTCTTGTGCCAGGTACCTTTTGTGTCCGAGTATATGGAGCGTTCCTGCGGCGACTAACCTGAATATGGCTTGTACATTTGTTCTCCTTTCGGCCTCTCTTCATTCTTTCCGCCCTCGCGAATCGAATAGGCCGTGGTTTTCTCTGCGCGCGTAGATCACTGTTTTCGCTGTAGCAGTAGTGGTGATCCGTGCGTGAGAGTGGACGGACAGAGCTTTGTGCCTTTCCCCTCTTCCGAGTGTCGCGCAACCTGGGGCCTGAAAGGGGCACTAAAGCCGGATTGCGAGAGATGATGAGGGTGGCTCGATGCGATCTTGGGGGCTTCGGGGCACGCCTGTTGTCCGGATCGGCAGCCGAGGATTTAGATGCGGACGCGGGAAAGGCGCGGACGGAACCGACATCAGCAAGAGGAGGCTGGGGGACAACGGGATACTAAAATAAAGAGCAGGAAAGCTGGGGAGGCAGGGGAAACGAGGATTTAGGGCTCGTTGTTTCCTGCCTAGAGGGTTAGGGGTCGCTACAAGCAAACGAAGAAAAAGTTCCGGGAAAAGCTGAGGTACTGCCAGAGGCTTTGTGCGGGGTCCGCATTGAGCGTGTCCATTATGTAGAAGTTTTGGCTCTGGAATTCCCTTGGTCAGTGGCGGAATCTAGTGGTGCTTTTTCACTGCATATATAAGACCAGGGCCAGCTTTAGCTCTTGTTTGACGTTCGGTGTACACTTAATGCAGTGCAGTGTTGTCTAGCTCGATACGGAAGAAGCATACGAAGTAGTTGGCCTAGATATAATGCATGTCATTTAATAGGAGCTTACATTAAAATATGTTCTGCATCCTTACGTACATGCTGAGATTACTTGTCTTTTGCTATAGTGATGCTACCAGGCGGGTTCAGCATTCATTTAGGACATGCGAAAGAGACAGCAGTTGTTTTTTTTTTTTTTTACCTTTCTGTTCTGACCTCCCATGGTTAGGTTTTCTTATGGGCTGCTGATCAGACTAACAAAGTTAGATACAAAGACCGGTCTGGAGCCGTTTTTCGTGCGGATTAACGCGTACGAAGCATACATACGTTCGAGTTCTTTGTGTCAGGGCTCGCCATCGCTGTTACGCCTGCATCTGTCAGTACGGAATACTCTCTCAATGATTTGGAATTTCTTTTTGGCTGCGCGTGGTTTTGTAGTACTGGCGCTGCAACGTAATAGTCTGCTTGAAGAGTTTGCTTATGTTCATAAGATCCGTTAGGATCTTGTCTCGCTTCTCAACCACAGGACGACAAATAGGTGGGGTGTTCGAAGACGGGGCAGGCAAAGCACTTGTGTTTGGGAGGGTGCCCACTTTATTCGTTTTAAGCAGTGACCCCTCGGGCAGCATGCCAAGAGGCAGTCAGAGTCCAGTGGGTGCTGGCAGGCGCTTTTTTTTTGCTGTTTGCCTTCACTTGTAATGCTTTCTTTTCCCATTTGGAATTCTTGATGCGTGTCTGATTCATTGTATTGAAAAAAAAAAGTTATCTTCCTGGATAATATGACAGAAGTTTCTTTCCTGGATCTGGAGTGATACAAGAAAGACGCAGAGTAAAGTATGACACGTGGAGATATCCTTCAGTAACATTTTTAAACGGACATCTTCGTCCTGACGACGCTGAAGCTCTGGAGGCCCAACTATTTTTTTTCCCCTGGAAACGTTGCGTCGTCACCTTACATTGACGCTGAAAAACTGCGAATCGTAGCAAACGAATCGTGAACGGCTGCTCTGTACGGGAGAACGAGCGACAAAACCGGCGGAGTGCCAAATCTAGATGTATGGTGGAGCTCAATAAAAACCGCGCGGAATCGAAAGAGAGGGCGGCGGCGACAGTGGCGCTCCCGAACCTGTCTTGGGTCGGCGCCGTCGACAGCTTGTCGGAAGGAAATTCGTCCGTATTTACGGCGCACGCGACGCACAGAGAGGGAATAACCGGGGAAACGTGCGCTCCAAATAAAGGCATGGACTCCTTGTCGCACCGCGTGCCTGTTGTTCATTCCAAAATCGGGATAGCCGACGTGATACTGAAGGGGAAATAAAGGAACATAGGGGAAAAAGAGCGCGGAGCACGAGAGGAATGATGGCGCCAAAAGAGGGAAGAAACGGCGGACGAGGGGGTGGAATTGAAAAGCCAGGAAAAAAAAGGAAAAGCCTGGGGGCTTTGGGGAAGCCAGCGGCTGCTGAGTGCTTTTGGGGGACCGGGACAGAGGGATAGGGAGGAGGAGGGCGTCGCCTCTAAATGGCTGACTGGATGGGACGCCGTAATGATGATGGAACATGCTAAACGACTCTGCAGAAAAGCAGGCATGAGACAGGGAAGAAAGAGTGAAGGCTGGGGAAGAAAAGGGAGGGTGTAGGGAAAGGGCGGGAGAGAGGATAAGGGAAGGCTGGAAAAGGCGTTTGCTTCCTTGCGGCTTGGAAGCATTGAAGAGAAAGAGGCCGAGGATGAGACCGGGTTCAGGAGGGAAGTTGGTGGCGGTATAGGCAAGGCACGAGGCACGTTCTGCGAACTTGGGAGGAGAATCCCTAGAAGGAGGTCGGGCTTGGAGTGGGAGGGAAGAGAGCGTGTGCAGTACACAAAAATAAAAAAGGGGGCGTAATAAAGCGAACGATGAGGGAAGAGCCGTCGCCATCTCAGTCGTTCACTTCCGGCTCGGTCGATGGCTCGTCGTCGCTGTCTTCCGCCTTTCTTTCCGGGTCCCCCTCTCCTCCCCACCCGCCTGTTTCTGTTTCTCTCTCTCTCTCTCCCTATCGTGGGCGGAAGAGAGGGGGGAAAAGGGACGGGACAAGGGTGTGGTTTTATTAGCTCTTGTTGTCGTCGGTCTGTTTTGTGCCGGTGTCGGGCTGTCTTCTTCGGTGCTTTTTCATCAGGCTGCTAATGAAGATGGCGAATCGAAATTGCGCCTCCGGTTGCGCGCTCGGCTGCCGTGTGGCACTCTGTATCTTATTCGGTGTTTCGTTTCACTGCTCATTCTTCCAGGATGGGGAATGTGTGTGCCTCCACGGAAGGCTCCGAGAGATTGGTCCCCCGCTTTTTTTTTGCGCGCGTTTTCTTTTCTCCGTGGCTTTCGTAACGCGCGCATTGTATGTCGCAGTTTGTGGCGAAGCCTGAATTGTTGTTCTCGACGTGTCCGCTGTTTACCATGAACCGTTGACCTTAGCTGAGTAAGTCAGTGCTTGTTATTTGTTTCTATCTGCTCTAACCTCTGTTGCTCGGAAAGTGTTGCAAAACCTAAAGCCTCGGTTCCGCGTTCAATCTAAAGTTACATCATTGCGCACATATTTGTTGAAATCTAAAAGTGCATTAAAACGGGACTTCGTTCCCTCTGAAGAATGCTACGTCAAACGACGAGCAATTAGACAAGGTGAACTTTGTGAAAAGTTTAGTTACAGAAGACCTCGTGAAGTTAGTCACTGAGTGAGCTCGATGACGTCACCAAATGTCTGCTCGAAGCAAAAGGGGACAGCGGTGAGAGGCATGCCGCACTGCTCTTTTCGAAACATTTAAACGGGGCGCATTCAAGTGGAGTATGGCATTGATTTTAAGTCTTCACATACATTATTTGCAATGTCCTTTTTATTTGGGAATTTAAAGAAAGGAAATACAGCTAAAGCGCCGTGCTGTGATCGTTATCACTTATCCTCAACGGGTCATATCAGAGCATCTGTCCTACCGCATCCGGTCTACCACGATACCCCGTTAGTGCCACGTCGGTCTGCGCACTCTCCGATAAGATAAATGTAGACTTCTTATAGATTTTCTTGCCTTCCTGTAGATATTTCCTTTTGTCTATTGGTAGTCTATGGAGAAGTCTACTAAAAGCGTATTGCCATGAATCTAGACTTTGTCTACAGACTGTCTATAAATTTTGTGTATAGAAAGTCTACAGAATTTATGGACACAAGTCTACGGACAGTCTGTGGTCTCTGTAAAAAAATTTCTAAGGGCTGTTTGATAGATGAGACGCTGGTGTAATAACTTTTGGTATTTTCTCTGGCGTTCTATAAAGCACGCAAGCGTGCTTGGTGTTATTATTTTTATGGATGGTTTTTTTTGCTGAACTTTTGTACTTGCGCGATCCTTACCCCGACGAAAATCCCGCACTCAGATCTCCTTGCAAAAATGGCGATGGTCTAGCCTCCATCCTTAACGACTCTTGTTACAGTTTCCCTCGCCAGTGTTGATTCGCTGTAATGAGCTGCCGTTGAAAAATGAACTGCACTAGTGCAAGGACCTGGCCTCTGAAAAATGTCAGTAACCCGTCTTCGCCGAAGGCGCCTCTTTAATTCCCGAGACCGAAACGAGGCTTTCAGGAAAGCGAAACCAACGGCAGCTGTACTTCGGTCGGAAACGGACGGTGTGCAAAAGCGGCTCTCTTCGCGCTAATGCGAGGCGCGCTCTGAGCAGTGGACGATGGCTCTTGCTTAAGAGCTCAGGCGTAAAAGAACGCCAATGCCGAGGACCTCCTGCGGGTTTTCGGCGAAATGGAGGCATTATCCTCTATCAATGTCCATTCGCCGCTCTGCGGCTCTTCGACCCACGTGTCGGTAGGTGGTGCTTCTGGCGTACTTCGAACCCGCCGTTTCGCTGAAACTACACGCCGTCTTTATACCTCCAGTTCGAAATTCTTCATTTTCTCGGCAACTTCGACGACGACGTTCGCCTCCCTTTCAGCCTCCAGTGAAGACCAGCGGAGTTCTACAGGAACGGAGGATACGCCGGTCGGTCTCATTTTTCAGCTTTTGTTTACAAAGGGATCCTATACGGCCTTCAGCGTTCGGTGATGAATCCCATAGAGTGGTCTGGGTCCTTGGAGGTGGTGGTACACTCGAATGCGCTATAGCACCCCTGTGGAGCTCTTAGAGCATTGCGTTTGAAAGCTGAAAGTGTCGCCGGCTTGGTAGTTTGTTTTATTTACGACCTCCCCCCTGGTGTCTCTTTTTCTCGCTGTTTTTTTTTTTTTTTTTGAGAGAGTACTGGAATTCGAAACACTGCGCTTTCGTCGTTCTGGCGTTGCGCGCATTGCCGCTGTGCGGTGCGAGTTATGGGTGGCTGTTAATATAAAGTAAAGGAACAAAAAATGGCGGCTAGGCAGTCTGCAGGTTCGTTGCGCCCTCTAACGGGAAAAAGACATAAGCTGCCGTCGTGCGTGGAGCCCGGTTCACTGTATCGGACAGCGTTTTCGCCAGTGCGTTTTCCCGGAAACAACGGCCATCTTTCTTTTTTTCTATCTTTTTTTGCCATTAATAATATACGTACTTATACACAGTGTTTACGTGAACACGTTTTCTCACTCTCTGGCGTGCGGTCACGATGGCGTCGGGAGCATTTTATGGCATGATCTTTTTTGTATTTTTTTTAGGGTTCTCTATTCGCTGAATGCCACGCCTACTTTGGCGGCCGAGAGCGGCAGCGATGTACGACCGAAGAGTGCGGCCGATCGAACGTCACGTAGAGTGCGTTGACTTTCGCCTCTCGCGATGCCGCCCGGTCGGAAAGCGAGTTATGCCTCCCCGTTTTTCTCTTCTTTTCTGTTTCGTCCGGCTCGTCACGTAATGTTTCTGGCGATAGAACGAAAGGCGGAGGAAAAAGAAAGCGCGAGATTCGAAGTTAGGAATGGAGAAGTGAGAGATAGAGAGAGAAAGAAAAAGCGCGCATTGGAAAAGAAGGAAAAAAAGAAGGGAAGAAATAAAGAAAAAAAGGGGAGGGAGGAGAAAAAGGAGAGAGGAAAGTAAGAAGGCAGACAATGGAAAGCAGGGAAAGAGCGAAGGGAAAGAAACGAGGAAAGAAGGCGAGGTAAGGATTTTGAACTGAATAATAAAAGGATCTGCGAAATGAAATTGATATTTGATACGAAGATAAAGGAAGCAATAAAGGAGGCGAGTACCAATGAATGATTAGTTTGTTTTATTGTGGTTTAACGTCCCAAAGCCACTAAGGCTATGAGGGACGCCGTAGTGAAAGGCTTCGGAAGTTTCGACCACCTGGGGTTCTTTACCGTGCACTGACATCGCACAGTGCACGGGCCTCTAGAATTTCGCCTCCATCGAAATTCGACCGCCGCGGCCAGGAATGAAAGAATGAAACGACATGAAGAAAAGCAGAAAGTGAAGAAAGAAGGTGGTAGAGGAGAAATAACGAAGAAAGAAAGTAAGAAGGAAGTACAGAATCAAAGGGAGGGAGGGGGAGAGACTGGCAAGAGGCGCCAAGGTTCGTTTGCCTCGCGGGAAACTCCGGGAAAATCTATCGGTTGATGTTTCTCGCGATCAATCGGCTTTTCCTCTCCGACTAATCTTCTTGCTTATGTATTTGCTTTCATTCACTACCGTTCTATCGCCTCCCCGTCCTCCATGCCATCCTCTCATTCCTGTATGCTTCTATTCTTATTTTTGTTTGTTTGCCTTGGGCAGCTTGATGAGCTCCAGTCCCTATGCGCGCACACGTTGACGCGCACCCAGTACAACACAGACAGTCGCGCTGTGCAATCCGTCAACTTCGTGGAACACAGTCAGGCTGGTTGAGGAGAGAAGCGCGGTATTGTGTCCGGTACTGACAACTTGTCAGCCTGTTGTCACTCAATGGGTCTGGACTAAACGCGACGCCGGAGCCGGATACCCGCGCATGTTGCCTGACTTTCTGTGTTTCGCTCTCTCTACTTCTTTTTTTATGTCTCGAGCTGGCTGGATCTGTTGGCGAAGTGCTTGCGTTAGGTTTGTATCACACGTGTTCATCGTTCGGTTCGCTAACCGTAGATGCACCAGCCCGACAGCAGCAACAGTAAGGCATAACGCGAGAATACGCAGAACGAACTCATCGATCAATTCGTTTCTTGTTGTCCTGGAGGGCATAACTTGACGTGATTGTGATGGAAGTCGGATCTACGGCCCATCTACGTGTCCAAGGTCCATGGTCTTATTTATTCAGCGGGGCCTTTCTATAGCTGCGAGAGAGTGACCTCAGCTGAACTCCTCATGACGACGCGCCTTGTGCGGGAGCAATGCTCTGAGTGGAGGGATCGTTCAGAAACGCCGATGTGAGCGACATGTGTAGCTAGCTCAGTTGATGGAGGAGTCTGCATGTGAAGGTCACAGGTTCGACCCCTTCTTTACTGCTTTCCTTCTGCACGCTGATCACGCGTGGTCCATCGAAACGCGAAACCCTCAAGGTTTCAGCGAAGTCGTTCGGGTTTTATGACTCTACGTTCGTCGTTTTTTGACCACCTCTATTCGTTATGCTAGGAAAGCGACCATCCATCAACTGAATCACTATCAACCTGACTATCAACTAGGTGCGAAACTGGTTGCAGGACCATTCTGTATATTTGTGTGCTTTTTCGAATGAATTCAGTTGGTAGTCAGCCCTCGTCACGTCTTCTTTCTTGTCCGCTGTGTTTCGTGCTGTTTCCACATATTTTCATTAAAGCACTTAACCGTTGTGGTGGCTGAGTTTTTATGATGCTCGGCTGCTGACCCGAGGGACGTGGGTTCGGTCCTGGCCGGGGCGGTTGCATTTTCATGGAGGCGAAATGCTAGAGGCCCTTGTACTGTGCATTGACAGTGCACGTTACAGAACCCCAGATGGTGGATATCCGAATTTTTTCATTCCAGTTTTCCTCATAGCCTGAGTCGCTTTGGGACGTTAAACCCAACAAACCATCACAAACCATTAAATAGTTCTTACTTTACTGAACCTGGAAGCAGAGAAGCGCTTGCGACGGGTCATCAAGCAGCCTGGCGACCGTACCGGAGTCCCTAAGTCAGCGGGGAATGAAACAAATGAACCCTGTGGACTACAGCGAAGAAAACTCAGGAGCGATGCGCGCGCCCTCTACGCAGAGAAATAAAAAAGAAGGAAGGAGGCCTGAAAATGAGGCCGAAAAATACCCTGCGATCCGGGACGTTGGGAAACGGGCGGGGAAGAGAGAAGAGGGAAGATGGGGATACGCAGGGGGCAAACGGGAAAATGGGGGGGGGGGGGGGGGGGGGGACGTCACGCCGCAGTGCAAACAGCGGCATTCCGGATGACGTCCGAGCGAGCGCGTCGTTGCTGCCGCCGCCGCACCAAAACGTATATCATGCTGTCGGAAATGGCTTTCCCGTGTTGTGTGCCTCGCCCCGGCGTCCCCTCTCCCTGCTCGTGTCGGCGTCGGCTGCCTTGTTGACCCTTTCCCTCCGCTTGCGCGGGCGGAACGCGCGCGATACTTTGCCGCCCGGAAAAAAGCTGCCTGGCTGCCCCTTGATATTGCGACCGCTCCGCCACACTGCTGGAGGGCGCAAGGGGGCAGAGTTTGTTATTGTTTGCAGCGACATCGGGGTGCCCTCGAACGCTCGCCTATGAAAAGAAGTATACGCGAGTCGGCGATTCTTGGGCACTGTAGTAATTCTGACGAGATGGTTATTTTTTTTTTGTTGTTGTTGCAATGCAGCGATATCCGTCCAGGTGTTGGTGAAGGCACAATCAGCATCCACGAAGCCTTATAGGGAATAGGGATGAAGAGGGTAATGATGCTTATCGCTTTAGTTATGGTTGCAGTATCGTCAGTGGCAGGGGCTGTGCGTACCAGGGTAAGTTGCGCATGCGCGTTTAGTGGCATGTGGGAAGCGGTGCGGTGACTTGCCATTAATGTTCCATTTACGCCGTCGTGCCTGATTGGTGCTAACTCCGGATGCTCATAGAAGATCCCATGCTGCTGAAGATTCTAACATCTATTTGTGGCTATTCAATTATAAAATGTAGAACTTTTTTGGAATTCACGCGCCTACACATTATTTTTCGAAAGGGAGCTTCGCTACCGCACGAACCCGACCCATGAAGGGGCTGCTCTGTAAACTTGAAATTCGCTGTAAGGGAGTAAAAAAAAGAAGAAGAAAAGATCCCTTTTACACGGTAAGCGAACAGCGAAGGGACGAGACACAAGGAACATTGAAAGACATACGGGCGCTTCTTGTTCCTTGTGTTCCTTGTGTCTCGTTCCTGCGCTGTTCTCTCACCACGCAAACTAACCAGCTAGCCCGCTAACTCGCTGTTCTAAATCACACCATTTTAGTGTGAAGTCACGGTATATATTTCCATCTCTAAACATACGAAATGCTTACTGTTGGCAACGCAGGCTTATTACCACCTCCAAGCATAATAAACTGATGGCGATAGCAATTGGAGGAGATTTTTAGACGCAGCACCGGTGGTATTGGCGTTTGCAATTGGATGAGATTGAAGCCTGAGTTGAAATCGTGGTAGCTGCAAGAACTTCGTTTGTTTTCAAGGGGAAATCTGTTTCCGATGACAACCATAATTATTCCGTATTTTTCAGGAGTGGAAATCTTCCCCAGGGCTTGAGCCTTTCCCTATTAGGCAGTCCGCTAGGGGGCCGTTTACTCCCGTTTTCCTCCTAAATGATAATTCGTTTTTAGAGTATGCCAACGTCTTACAAAATAACGTTTCTTGTGCAGCAGTCTGGAAACAAAATAACCAACGAAACAGTAGAAGAGAAAGAGAGAGCGAAAAAAGGAAAAGTAAAGTGAAACTGTCCAGCGTAGTGAAATTACGTTCTCTGTCGTTTCTCGTCTGCGTTCGTTGTAATCCACGAGGAGGCGAGCCTCGTCGCGGCGCTCAAAGCCCGCCGGGATTTGCAAGGCTAATTTTTCGCCGGCTACACTTAAAACTTTTCCCTCCCTAAATGCGCGTATTTTATGCAACGATATATGCCAACTCTCGGCTTTTCGAAGGACACTTGCCGACTTGTGACGCCGGTTTTCGTGTTTCCTTTTCTCTGCGGGATATCCATTTTCCCGGAACAGTTCCCTGCAGCCCGCTCCTCGGCATCGAAAGTGAAAAAGAGGGAAAAAGGGAAAAGCTTGTTTCCTAGCCGCACGTCCAATTTTTCCTTCTTTCGGGAAGCAACTCCTGCACGGTTTTAGTCCTCACTAAAACCGTGCAGCGCTGTGGACGCTTTAGCTGGCGTGAAGTGCTCAGCTCCCTTTAAAAAAATTTCATTAGATTATCGGTAGACTGTCTATAGAGTGTATGTATAACGTCTATGGACAGTCTAAAAAACTTTGTAGTGGATGACGAATGCAAAGAGTTGTTGCCACTAACAAGCGGCTTCTCATTGGCCCGCGCTTTGTGTACCATGTCGCATTGTTTAGTTCTTGGAACCTACAATATCTAAGTTCGTTGGTTGGTTGGTTGGTTTATGGGGTTTAATGTCCCAAAGCGACTCAGGCTATGAGGGACGCCGTAGTGAAGGGCTCCGAAAATTTGGACCACCTGGGGTTCTTTAACGTGCACTGACATCGCTATGAGGGACGCCGTAGTGAAGGGCTCCGAAAATTTGGACCACCTTGGGTTCTTTAACGTGCACTGACATCGCACAGTACACGGGCCTCTAGAATTTCGCCTCCATTGAAATTCGGCCGCCGCGGCGGGGATCTAACTCGTGTCTTTCGGGTCAGCAGGCGAGCACCATAACCACTGAGCCGCCGCGGCGGTAAATATCTAAGTGATTTCCGGATACTTACCGTGGTTATTGGTTAGTCTTGCTGACAAGGATGTGTGGCCTATACGAATGTTTTGCGATGTTATGTGAATTTGTTTGGATTTTATTAACTTTTATGCCTCGACAACTACCTTGGAGAAAAGCTTTGTTTTTTCCCTGCCAACTGTAGTCGTAGTTCCCAAGGCCTTTTCGGGCAAGATAGCCTCTGCGGCAGCTTTCCCATTTTTCGGATAGGCTACCGAAGGATTTGAATGGGGATTTGGCTTGTGCCTAGGCGGAGGGCCAATCGGGAAGATTTCTTACGTGCTGAAAACCTTGTAAAATTCTCCGTCGCTCCCGTTTTCGATTAGCTGGCGTGGGTTTCAGGTTTCAGTGTGGTGCACAGTATTAAGGTCAGGTGAAGTGTAGAGGCTCCTTCCAAGTTTTCGCTCCCCGTGGGGATTTACTTAGGGAAACCACCGGAGGTCCCTTGCGACGCTGCCGGCTTCCCTTTTCCGCTGCAGGTTTACGTCTGGAGGCGCTCCCTCTAATCCCTTAAATCCCTAGCAGAACGGAGTGGATTTCCTCGCAGTTCCAGATTTTATTTTCCCGTTTAAAGAACGGGCGGTGCCTGCCTTAATCCAGGCCAGCGTCGCCGCTTGGATTTGGCCCGCAGGTGTTTTTTGGGCGCAAAGAAATAGTGCTGTTGACAAACACGTAAGACCCACCAAGTTGGCTATATTTTGAGAATGTCCTGTAGCTTTTTTTATATTGCCTCGGCGTCCCCATTCGCCTGTTTCCATAGTAGTGCCCTGAATGGCCGGTACAGTTTCTTTTTGGCGAACTTCGTAACGTGTAAATAATTATAGCATCAACGGCACCGGAACGCCTTTTAAGGCGAAAGCCTTTAATAGCTCATACTGTCGTCCGTTAACAACGCGTGTCACACGCGTTTAACTCTGGAACTAAAAAGTATAGAAGAAAAACAATGGTTGCTTCAGATAGAGGAGGAAAAAAGGAACATAGAAGCCAAGTTTGATGACTGTAGATTAGTTAGTTAATTAATTATAGGCAAAAATGCCGAAATTGCGTCGAAATAGCGCGGACGTCGATTTAGCCATGGGAACGGTGTGACGTCAGATCTACCGGAAGTCGTCACGGCATAGTGAAAATTGTCACAGAATGGTCGAAAAAACCTCGGATTTGTGCCAAATTACATGGAAAAATGTGTAATTAAGCGTAATTAACACTTACGATCTCCGAAAGATGTATAATTTGGGTATCGGTATAGTCACGGGAACGGTGTGACGTCACATCCACCGGAAGTCGTCATGGCATCCTCGGCTTTCGCTTCTCAACACTTTAGTTGCCAAAGTGTCCTTGCAGTTTTTTTTCTCTCGGCCGACGGCTGAAATGAGCATCACCCTAAACTAATTGCCTAGCCTACAACCTAGAACAAATTACCAAAGACAAATCCCTGACATGCAATACAGATCGGACCATATTTACGAAAGAACTTGTCGAGGCACCCGCAAGGCTCTTTGGTGTGTTTATTACCAGATCAAGCAAACTGACTCTTCTAGAGGACTGCCAAAGTTTGTGCATGTGTAATACGAAACAAACTCCGCTGCACGTCCATTAGCAGTCTACATAATTTGCTGATGCATCAGCTCTGCGATGGCAGGTAAGGGAGGTACAGGGCAAAGATGGATAGGGAAAGGAAGGGATTTTGATGATTTATTGGGTGATTTTGAAGAGAAGCAGAGAATAAAACAGTTAAGAGAATCACGAAAAGGAAGGCGCCCATACACTCCGGGCGTCCCACGTGGACTCGCGTATTAGCGCTCGCTTGAGAAAAAAAAATAGACGACGACAAGCGAGGCACCTTCAACTAAATGAGACGGACGTGTTTTATGTTCATTTTACAAGCCGACGCTTACGTGGGCGGAAGCGGCTGCACTAGTACAGCGTCAAAGGGCATAAAGCGTTAAAAATAATGCCCTTTATACTTATGGGTTCAAAAAAAAAAAGTAGCCAGCCCCACGAAGCTGGGAAAACCCCTTATAAATGGCCTCCTAGAGAAAGAAAAAGGCAAAATAGGTTAGATTCAATAAATGACTCTAATATAATTGAGTATAGAGTACCAGCGACGGACAGTTGGTAGCTCGTTCATTCACCGTGGATATTTTTCTTTTTCTCTCAACTTATCCACCAGCGCATAGTGAGCGGTGGTGGCGGTAGAGGAATGTGTTCCCGAAAACCGTAAAACACGTCGTCGTCTTCGACTACGTCGTCATGGTCTCCGTCGTGAGCGCTGTAGTGCAAGCAGTAAAACGGATTACGAGGAGATAAATCGAGCGAGAGAAGACGATTGCACTGGCAGGGGAATATATACATACACAGCGCGACCGCGCGTAAGGCCATGCTTATACGTCCTGACCGGTTCCTGTCCTATAGGACGAAGTGAGCCGTCTTCGAAAGTGCGCAATAAAACGGGAGCGAACCAGTTTTTACTATGTGCTTCTTTCGTTTTCGCCGTTCTCGACAGCGATTGTGTGCACATGAATGTATGCACACACACGCTAGCATGCATGGAGAATCGAAAGAAAATCAAATTCGTGCGGGAGTATATACTCGTCAGGCCCCGCCTGCATTGTAATGCGTATCTCTCTTTTGCGAACTTATAAAAAAAAATGCGTCAGTTATGCTACAAAACTACCAGTGGAAAGTCAAAGAGCACTACTCGCGGGGGTTCGTCGTAGTCACCTTTTCGAGAACTGTGCGGCAATCCGTCTTCCAAGCCCTTAAAACTCACCAAGTTTCCCGTGCGCTTTATCGTGAGATTATTCGTAATTTTGATTTAAATTAGGGGTGTGCGAATATTCGAAAGTTTCGAATATAATTTGAATATTTTATTTTTAGTATTCGTATTCGATTCGAAATCCAAGTATTCATGTCGTCTCGAATATTCGATCAGCGCGAATATTCGTATATAGCCAAATATTCTATGCGGGCACCGCCGTTCATTTCGGTCCGCAAGTCATATCGACAGAGACAACAACACGGCGGCGCCCAGAGCAATGCGTAACGTTGGCCTTGCCGTAGCTGACTGCCTTGGTGAGCTTCTTTGTGGCTATACCTGCGAAGCTGGTATAGTCAGAGCTGTGCACGAAGTACCTCGCCATACGTGCCAGTTCAGTGCCAAGTGAGAGGGAATTTTCTGTGGCTGGAGAAGTCTTCTCAGCTAGAAGGGAACGACTTCTGCCTGACCATGTGAAGCAGCTGGTTTTCCTTCACAACAACCTTTTATGTTCATCCCAGCAACACCCTTTTGTGCTTATGGCAAGCAAGCCTTAATCAATGCTGTGTACTAGCCATTTTGTCTGATATTTCCACTCTTGTAATAATAATGTTCGAGACTTTGATACCTTTTGTGCAGCCACACACACCTCTTGTGTTCATTTAATCATTGATAGTTGAACTGTGATGTTCTTGGGTGCTCAAATAAATGTTTTGTAGTGGCTAAATGCGTCTGTCCTTGATTATTCGATATTCGATTCGATATTCGGAACCAAGTATTCGTATTCGATTCGTATTCGAAAAATTTGATATTGGCACACCCCTAATTTGAATCAATATTCTTCCGCTTGTGTATTTTACTATATACGCGTCATCACATGACGTTGTCGCATGTGTCTGAAGGCATAGAGATAACTAAAGCAGAGCATGGTGAAAGATCACTGAGAAAGAATTGATTGTTGTGCTTGTGGCTTAGTGTATCGTGTGCGCACGTTCATGAGAACGGCGGACTTGATAAGGTCTCAAGACGAACAGGAAAGCGAAAAAAATTCTTAGGCGATCCTCGGTGGATCCTCAGTGGATCGTTTGAATGCGTTAGCACTCAGATGTTCATTATATCCGAGGTTTACATGCTACAGTTCGTTATATCCGAGGTGGTTTCTTATATCCGAGGTCAACACACTCAGTACCTTACATCCGAGGTCCAGATATGAATGTTCCTTATATCCGAAGTTGACACGCTACAGTTTGTTATATCCAAGGTATGTGGCACTTGGTTCGTTATATCCGAGGTCAACACAAACACTCAGTACCTTACGTCCGAAGTCCAGACATGGATGTTCGTTATATCCGTGGTTAACTCATGAAAGGTCGTTATATCCGACGTGGCATACTAAGGTTCGTTATGTCCGAGGTGGTATATCGAGCTTCGTTATAACCGAGGTGGTATATACTAAGGTCGTATAGGTAGTATACGAAGTTCGTTCGCAGTCGCTGGCTGTTGACGGACGGTACTTGCCATTTCCGCTTGCGGTTGTCATTCTTGCAAACGCAAAAAAAAAACCAAAAAAAAACTGAAGAGTGATCGAAGCTGGCGTTGGCACAGGCAGGTTATGAGGGCGGGTTATTACTAGGGGTGGGCGAATCGTACTTTTTAAAACCGATTCGAAGACGAATAGTGTAGCTTTGCTACAGAATCGAATGCGAAAAATGTGGCGACAAGCCGAATGGGTAATTTTTTATGGATGTCGTCAATTTGTGCGAGTTTTTACAAAACAAATAATCGTGCGAAACATCTAAGCGCTACCGGGCTGCCGGTAATGCGCTATAACTTATCAAGATATAGCTGTAGCTGTCAAAAGGCGGCAACACAAAGTCAGTGTATTAACTGTATGTATATCATCTCGTGCGTATATGAAAATTTGTAATTTATAGGACAGCAAATAAACTATAGCGCCACGTCTCAGCACAGTAGGCGAGTATAAACGCCGCCTCACCGGTGACTTCCATTTCGTGCAGACCGATTTCGGCGGCCTTGGAGTGGGCCCTGTTTCTGATATAGTTGCCGAAGATAACCTCGGCGTTCCCTATTCGAACATCGTGCCACTTATTCGGTACCGCCCCGCCGCGGTGGCTCAGTGGTTACCGCACTCGGCTGCTGACCCGAAAGACGCGGGTTCGATCCCGGCCGCGGTGGTCGAATTTCGACGGAGGCGAAATTCTAGAGGCTCGTGTACTGTGCGACGTCAGTGCACGTTAAAGAACCCCAAGTGATCGAAATTTCCGGATCCCTTCACTACGGCGTCCCTCATAGCCTGAATCGCTTTGAGACGTTAAACCATACAGATATTCGATTCACTATTCGAAATTTTCCACTGTTCGCAGTCCCCTATGGTAGAGGGAAAAGACATAAATAGGCAGAGAGTGAATATGTGTGTGGTGAAGATGGCCGAATGCTACGCGATTAGATATGCAGAGAGACAACTCGGGAAGAAAAAATAACAAGAGCGGTAAACGAGCGCTGAAGGAGTAAAGTTTTTTCGCAAAGGCATAGCGTGAATACCGCCCACGTTTAATCTCCCGACAGTGCGGGCACATAATTTCCGAAGCGCCATGTTTACCTTTAATTTCCTCCCGTGCTACAACAGCGCTCTAAAGATAACAAGTAAAGTGTTTGGACCCGTGTATTACACCCTAGGTAATACGGCTTTCACAAGTATTTGCCCATCTTCAGCTTTCGTAATTTAAAATTGCCATCAGCATAGATACGTGTGTAAGGCCGTATTCAACTATGGCGCTTCGCGATCATGCGTGTATTCGTCCGCGCGCTCCCGCAGCTCGCACTAGCGCAAAGAAAAAAAAATTGTAATTGCCCACTATTGCATAGAGTGCCTCAAAACTACCTACAATCTAAACAAAAAAGGGCTAAAAGAAGAATAAGTTGTCCTCCAGCACACTCCTTTATGCAAGGGTGTGCGCTAGAGGACAACTTACTCCCTTTTACTCCCATATAAGAGCATTCCTGTTTAGAGTGTAGAGGCAGAACGGGCACTCGAGTTGTTCATCCTCAGTAAAGAAACTGTAACAAGGTAACGATGGGGGCTAGTTGGTGTATATCAGACGTAACTTCACCAGCGAGAGTACCAGACACCAGGAGATTTGATTTATTATGGTTTAACGTCGCAAGGGACTAAGGCTATGAGGGACGCCGTAGTGAAGTGCTCCGGAAATTCCGACCACCTGGGGTTCTTTAACGTGCACTGACATCGCACAGTACACGGGCATCTAGAATTTCGCCTCCATCGAAATTCGGCCGCCGCGGCTGGGATCGAACCCACATCTTTCGGGCCAACAGCCGAGCGCCGTAACCACTGAGCCACCACGGCGGGGCAGACACCAGGAGAACAACAACACAGGACAACGGTGGACTAACAACTGAAGTTTAATCGAGAAACGGCCAACCTAGGTCACCAGAAGACGCACGCGTATTAGACACACTAAAAAACAGACACATACATATGTGGCGAATCACCAAGGAGTGGATACGCGCTCCTTAACTGGCAACCAACAAAAGACAGATATTTTGGCTACCAAACTTGCACGCGCTCACTTCTGCTTAGGCAATTAAATTCCTTGTTAGTGAGATGCAAAAACGGTGCACTGACGCATGTGTCGCTGCCTTGCAGCCCAATATGGTGGGCCTCAAGGATTTCCTTCTACTTGCTGTTTTTTTCCTTTTCCGACGACAGAAATGTTGTTAAAAGCCGGAACACAGTTTTTACAACAACTGAAGTGACGTTAGAGATTATTTTGATCAGGTAAAATTTTCAGGGAATTGTTATGTTCGCGTGCCCGGTCATTAACGCATCTGCCAGTTTTGCCCTTGTACACCCTACCACATGACAGTGGTAACTTGTGAACGACACTAGTCGAACGAGCAACGAACTTGTTAGCATGCTTCACAGTGCAGCTCTTGGACTTCCTCTCTTCCGCAAAGAAAGTTGGCAAGCTTGAACGTCGTACATGGCTTTGTTGCTAACCGGTCTAAAACACGAATTCATGTGTAAAAATACGGCTCTTCCTGATGGCTAGGCTGCTCGAACTAATTTGCAGATTTCCGCGCGTACCTAACCCCAAACGGTTAGTTGTATTGAAGTTAACGTACTTGAAACAATTTACTTCCGATATAGACGGCATAAGCACTTCGGAGCTAAATTTTAAGAATCCGAATCCGCGTTTCCGGCCAAAAAACACCAGCCGAGCTAAATGCGAATTTTACCCTTCCCAGTATCTCCTCTGGGGCGAAGCGTTCTTTGAGAAACTGGCATAGACGGTGGCACCTGTTTTCCTCTATTTAGGTAGCTTTGAGAACCTCTATGACAGTGGGAGGAGAGGAATTCGTCCTGTCCGTTCTGCTTCTGTGCGTTTTATCCTTGTGGTGCTCTAACATTGAGGATCCCCGTCAACTCGCCCAGATTTCCACCTTCTATGGCACAATACATAGAGTTCGAGGGCGCTACAAATTGCCCTCGGCCGTTTCTGCAATCCCTCATACAGACTGCCGAAACAGCGCAGTAGGCGTGTGTACACTCCAAACATGAATTAGTCCATATAGGAGTAAAAAAAAAAAAGGCAGTAGGTTATCTTCTAACGCACTCCCTTGTAAGGGCAAGGCCTACGGCCCAAGACCTGGGGTAGGCTTCCTTCACTAAAAATATGAAATACTTACTGTTGCCGACGGGAACAAACTCCCTCTTCGAAACGTACAAATTTCTAGCCGTTGCAGAGATTTTAACCGTGTTTTCGATCACCTCTGTTTGCTAACCTCGAGGCCTCCAGTGCAGCTTTTAAAGGCCGTATTTCGTTGCTAACTGCATCAAGATACGGTGTCTTGCGGTGTAAATAGCACTGCGCATAATAAGTGGTCGAAATATACCGCGGAATTCGGGTGGCATAGCCTGTCACTAAAGAGAGGTGTGCTAAAGGACAGATTACTCCCTTTTAACTCCCATACAGGGTAATTCGCGTGTATAGCATACGGACAGCGACGAAAACGCCTTTCTCTTGCTCTCTCCTACTCAGAGCTCTGGCATTGCATCCGCGGGAAAAGGAATGCGCCCGGAGAGACGCTGCCGAAATTCGCTTTTTAACCCTCTTTCATCCTCTATTTTCCCATCTATATCTGCACAAATCCTTGTGGACATCTGCGTGTAGTCGCACAAATGCTCTGGCCATCGTCTCCAGAAACGAGAATTACTTTTCCGCGGAAGGTTACGTACTCATGTTTATGGTGCTGATAGCTCTGTGGTGATTAATTGCGCTATATGACGGCGAGGCATGAGGGCTGAAGAAAGCGCTTTCCATGCCTATTCGAGATGAGGCCAGCACGGAAATTGCAGTGAAAGGCCGCGGGTGAGTTCTTGAATGGATACAGAAATAGCTGACTTGTAACTTGTTTTCCTGCCTCTCTTTTGCTTTTCGAAGTGCAGTGTTTTGGCACTTCGCCAGTGTGCTAAACTGCTAAGGCGGAGTGCATTGCTGGCGCGTGGGCGTCTTTCTGTGTCTGCGTCTATACACGGTGCACGGAAAAGAGGCACAGTCATTGAAACTAAACCAAATAAAGAAAGGTACGTGTGATTTATTTTGTTATTTTAAACGAAGGAAGTAAGTGGATAATAATTCCTCTGTAAACCAATATTTGCCGAAGTGGAATGGGAGAGAGCCTTCGCATCGTTAGAGCTTTTGTGTCCAGCATCGCTCTGGGCTTGATTTCAGTGCGTATTTTAGAGAGACACTGTAGAGGCCTTTGCCCTGCAGTGGGCGTAGTCAGGGCTGATCTCATATATATATATATATATATATATATATATATATATATATATATATATATATATATATATATATATATATATATATATATATATATATATATATATATATATATATGCGATGAACATTTCAAGCTATATGTCAAAAGTTAATTTATCTCGACTAATAATTCAAGTAGATCGAGCAAAAAATGGTACTGTAACTTTAGATAAACCCTAGCGACACCCACGCAATTTTAAGTTCTGAAGAACGCTTAGGTTTTTTTTTTTTAAAATCTTGGTCCAAGTTAGCTGGGACACACTGTATATAGGTATATACACGGAAGTGTCCGGGAATCCGAATGGTAGTGTTTACGGAAATGGCCGCTCTCGTTCTCCCTGCTCGCGCATTTGCGCGACTTTTCCTTCTATCCGACATCCTGCAGGTGCGATATTTCGTTCTGAGTATAAAGCCTCTCCATTGGCACTGCACGGCAAAGCGGCAATGCATATGCATTTGTCCGCCTCTGCTCGTATCGCGTTGTCTTATGCGTACCGCGCACTCATATATAATAGGGAACGCAGACGTCGCTAACGCGATGGTTTGGGGAACACGACTCGCGTCTTCACGAGTTTTCTTTCCTCGTTGTGCTGCCGCATGCGATTGCCACAAAGGAATCCAGTGTTTTCGGAGTCGTTCCACTCTTTGATGGCCCCTCCTCTCTATCGCCTGACTCTCCCTTCTCCTCTAGAGAATAAATATGCAAAGGCTCGTTGACTAGTGCTATTTCTCGTTAATACTCGGGGACATCTTTTAGAGCGTTAGCTTGAATACTCGAATTACTCAAGGTCGTGTTAGTATGAAACACAAGTTAATTCAAATATGACCAGTGGACGATACCATTGGTGCACAGATTGTGGACCACCTAATTGGCATGGAGTGTTAGGAGTGGTATAAATAGATTCAGCACATTACGGAGCATATGATTACTAGTCGAATCCAAGCGTAGCATACCGTAAGGATTCGCACCAACGACCTTTGGTTCCCCAAACCGTGACTTCTTAATTAAAACTTCAGATGTCCATTACGGTCAAACAATTAACGTAGATCATTCAAAGTAGTGTCAAACAATATGTTTTCTTGCACTGTATACGTTCTCACCAAAAAAAGTAGATATCCGAATGTAACGAACAATTTGTATCGGAAATAGCGGAGATGGCTAATGCCGCAATATTCTTTCGGCATTGTTAACACTCGACACTCATACGCTGTTCAAGAGATGCTAGACAGGAAAGGAAAGGAGACGGGCCTTTGTCCCCGTGCCTTGGGGACCGGGCTGCTCAGCACTATAGTGGGATAAAACTTAAGTCTGCAGTGAAGCTCCGCCCAAATTCGCCGCCGCCGCACAGAATTTCTCCATGTCAGAAAAGTAGACTGTTGTTAAAACTTTTTCTCGTAACCTGAACAGAAGCTAATCAGTCACAGAAAATCATATAAGCTCTACAATTCTGATACCTGGCTTGTTTATTAAAGTCAAATATTAAAAAAGCTGATTTCGTTCACTGTTGTGATTGGCCAGCGGAGTAATACAGGGCGCCTTGGACCCTGGCCCAGTGTTGACAGCTGCTGTTTTCTTAAGCTGTATCCTACCATAGCGACGCCTCACCGTCTTTCCAACGGACCCCTCCGCACCCATAGCGCGAACAACAAAAAACCCACATCCCACGGCACTGGGACAAAGGCCCGCCACCTTCCCTTTCCTGCCGATTCTCTGCTGCGTTGCCAAAAAAAAAAAAGTTGTTCCTGTTGTGGGCGTCCAGTCGAAGCCTGTTTCGTGCGGAGGAAGGCTGGTGATTTGCTGCGGTTGTTGTGTCGAAGCTCTTTTGATTGGTCAGCGATTAAGTGCAGCCAATTAAGACATGTTCTTTTTTTTTTTTTTAAATCCCGGAGATTTGCTGCGCAGGCCTCCGTAATTCGATGACGTCGCCTCTGTAGCTTCACTAGTGCTGCGCAGTATTAGCAAGATAGTGTGTGCGTCTCGGCGCATTCCTTTTTTATTGTTTCTTTTTTTGTGTCACTCAGTGAGCGTTGTTTCACAGCGCGTTTCGCATTTGTCCCGATATTTCGAAGTCTCTTTCTTTGCGTGGCGTTTTTGCAACGGTTGGAAGAAAAAATTCAAAGAATTGTAACGATGGTTGAGTCCTATAGAGAATTTGGGTATAGCCGGGCACCATATTGCGGAACATGGACCAAAGCACGCAGGAGAAGTTCTGAACAATGACTTGTTTATTTTTCGCACTTGAGCGCTTTCAGATCATTGGATATCAATATAGCATCAGCGATTCAATACAAAAAGCAAAAATAATTTTAAAAATTTTATTTCAGCTCGTAATTTCTTTCATTGTGTGCTGCCATCTGCTTTTCGGAGCAGGGCCGTGCTAGCAATAACGATAAATTAAAAGAGCAAGCATATAAGTGCGATTTTCGCTGTCGGCACTTAAAAAAAGAAAAGAAAAAAATCTGCGCCTCGTTATGCGTGATATCGCGCGTATAGTGGATGTTTGATGCGATGGAAAGCAACGACAGTAATAAGCAGCTTGGAAGTCGGAGCACATTTTCGCAAGAGTTACGGCCGTACGTCGCTAACGTCCAAGCCCCGCGAATAATGGCCGTTGTAATAAGAATAATAATAAAAAAAAACGAAGCGTGGGTCGGCACGAGCAAGCCTTATTGATTCCTCACTTTTCCCGTCCGGTGGAATTTGACGAATAAGTAAATAAATTTTACGCGCCTTACTTCAACTAAAGGCACGCCCATCGAACGAGCGAAAAATTCAGAAGCGGGATGGGGGGGGGGGGGGGGGGGGGATAGAAAGGATGGAATGTTCGGTGGAAGCATAAACTGAGTGCAGTTATTGTTGCCCCGTAACCCTGTTCCTGCAACCATTCTTTTTCTGTTTCATTCTGTCGCTTGTTTATCGTTGTTTGGCACCGCCTTTTATGCACCGCAGCGTGCGACGGGCGTTGCTTGCCATGTATGTTAAGCCTCGCGTTCCAGGCGGGGGCATCCAGTAAATAATGGGGGACGCTAGAGAATGTAAACATATAAAACAAGCAAGAAAGAGGAATCATTCCGCAGCACGGTCGTACCGTTTCTCTTCACGCACCAAGAGAAGTTGTCCGCTATCCGCGCATTATATGCCGTTACAAGAGTACGAATCGACGTGCCCATGTCCCTGCATGGTTTCGCATGAAAAAAAGGGAATAAACAAGCCGAAAAAGTACGAAAAGTAAAAACAACGCGTACCAGTTCCTGCCGTGTGTGTATACATAGCGTGACGCGGAGGAGTGCCAGCGAATACAATTACGCTTCGAGCAGTTTGGGCGAGCACGCGCGTAGAGCATATGCGGGCGAGGAATTTCGAAAAAATAAAAAGGAAAACCCGGTAAATATGAACTGGAAATAAAAACTCGGGGGAAAAACGGGCAGCACGCTCCATCCTCGCGAATAATGGCCAGTTAGGGGGTGCGGGCGCGCGTCCCGCACCTGACGTTGTTCCCAAGCTTTGTTCGCCATAGATTCTGCGGCGGCTATAGCGTCTCGTACGCCGCTCCCTAAGATGCGTTCGTAGATTGTGTGCAGTGCTGTGGATGCTTTCAGCTCCAGCCAATCACCTCGCGAACTGAAAAAAAAAAAAGAAAAAAGGTTTTCATGCGTAATGATTGGTGAATCGGGTTATATAGTTAAAGAGAACAGTGTCAGCCATTCCTTGCATCCCGCTCTTGATAATTCCAACTCCAGAGGGAACTGATAGTTGGTGAGTCCTTTAGAGAGGACTCCCCGTTCCACATAAGTACCGCGGGTTCCAGAGAGAACTGTCGGAAACAGTGGAAGCCTTTTTAATACGACAGGTTTTCCCAATATTACGGAGAAGGAAAGCTGGCGCTGCAGTATTTCGTCCGCCGTGTAGACTTGCAGGTATGCCCGGAAGATGAGGTTTCGTTTTTGGCTTGGCTTCTGTTATGCATGAAGCGTGGATTCAGCCGTAAGCATACGGCTCTTTTCGAGGCAAACTTCCAAGAAATGCTGTACAAACTTGCTTACCTGCCTGAAACTTGCGTTAAGTTTATTGAAGAAGTGAAAAACATGTTATTGAATTAATTTATCTGCGGGAAGAGAGCATCGCGCCGCAGCTACCGTCTGAGAGGCAGAATGCACCTTATCACTACATCACTAGACAAACCAAATACGAAATCTCATCTTCCCGGCATTCCCGCGGGGGATGAAGTGTTATTTAAGAAACTCGCATAGACGGTGGCGCCACTTTTCCCCTCTCGGGAATATTGAGAAACTGTTTAATACGCTTGGTAGTAACGGCACCAGAGCCCTCAGTTCGAAAAAATTGCGAGGACACTTTGGCAGCTAAAGTGTTGAGAGGCGAAAGCCGAGGACACTGTGCCGTGACGACTTCCGGTGGATGTGACGTCACACCGTTCCCGTGGCTATATCGACGTCCTAGCTGTTTCGACGCAATTTGGACATTTTGACTAATTAATTAACAAACTAATCTACAGTCATAAACTTTGCATCTAGGTTCATTTTTTCCTCCTCTATCTGAAGCAACCATTGGTTTTCTCTTACATTTTTTAGTTCCCGAGTTCGACGCGTGCGACACGCTTTGTTAACGGACGACAGTATGAGCCATTAAAGGCTTTCGCCTTAATAAAGCGGAAGTTCAATTAACCGACTTCAAACTAACGAGGCTCCACTGTATTCTGCTTTTTTAGAGTGAATAGGTAACGCGCGAGACTTGAAGGGCGGCGCGTGGACAGGAAATCAGAACCAACGAGGCCAGATTAACTGCGAAGAATCAGACTCATCCACGTGAGCAACGAGAACGCAGCGGTGCTATTTCTTTCGTGTCTGATTTCGCGCTGTTAGTGTGGAGCACAAACCTGACCAAATCTACTTCTCCTAACGAGGCCAAATGCACTTCGGAGAGTCTTAACCTCACTAGTAAATCAATCGCGCGTATTTGAAACGACATGGTCATTGGTTAGTTGTTTATGAGCGTTTGCGTTCTAAAGCAAGTGCGTGTTAAATAACACAGCGTAATAGAAGGCAGCGGAATGATATCGACCTTTACTAGTGTTGGAACATGCAGTGAAATAGTAAGCTAGGGCTTCGTCGAAAGGCGGTCGCGAAATGAACCCGTGACGACATACTTTCTAGTTGAA
Source organism: Amblyomma mixtum (assembly GCF_055824585.1). Taxonomy (NCBI): domain Eukaryota; kingdom Metazoa; phylum Arthropoda; class Arachnida; order Ixodida; family Ixodidae; genus Amblyomma; species Amblyomma mixtum. The sequence goes on along the minus strand of NC_143018.1, from coordinate 34,638,797 downwards.
CGCCACATTTACTCAGTAACCATGCTGGGTAGGCGACAACAGCTCGTCAGACAGTAGCGACCTCGAGGGGTAATAAAGAGAGCGATGTTTAGGTCGGTCTGTTGGCTTGCGTGACTGGGGAACACTTCACTTGCCTTCCTTATTTAGAAGGTAAAAAACTGTGCACAGTATATGCTGCTGAGCTGAAATCGGTGTAGGCAAATATAGCTTGAAGATTGAGGGATTCATAAGGGGTAAACCTTGGTGAAATGGGACAGACTCCTGTGGTCAGTGTTCGTTACGCCCACCATCATGTCTTAACAACGAACACTGCCTAAGGGCTACTTTTTTTGTTCATAACTCCGTCGTTATATCATGTTTGAAACTCTCCGATCACGAATTCGTCGCTGTCATCAATGTAGTCATCCTCTTTTTCGTTGCAATCGTCATCATCACCACTGGAGTTGAGTCTCCCGCAGGAGAAAGGCTTCTCTCAATGACCCGGCAATCGCTGACACCGGTCGAACCATTTATTGGCGATTGGTCGGTGCCTTGGGTCCCGTCCTGTTAGTGGTCATGGTGGGTCAGTGTGCGGCGACTGAGTGCATTCATTCGAGGATCATTTTCATAACCTCCGGAAAGAGCCTCGCGGAATCGTCCTCTGATGCGGCCGTTTGTTGATCGCACCAGCTGTGGCTTCCGCAGCGCTGAATGCTTCTAGAGGCATACAGAGTGCGGAGAAACTTTCTCTTCCCTGTAATTTGTACCCGCCCACCACCACATTCTTCATTTTGTTTAGGTTCTCTCTTCTCGAGGTACAAGCAATGGGGCGGGGACAACCGGGAACATAATTGTTATCTCTGCCCGTATGGGAAGCAACGAAAGCAGCGTGCTGCCGAGCGCTGGAAGTTTGGGAACGCCTTCTCGCGTGTTTGGGAAACATCTCGTATACGTAAGGGGTGTTTCATCTTATTCAATACATACTTTTTCTTTAATGCTCTAACACCTGCAGACGAGTGCTTTCGGAGTGTGTTATCGAACCAGGCGAATAAGTAATTGAAGCTTGTTTTAAGAGCGTTAGCTCTTATTTATCAGGTTTCTTAATTACTTGGGGTCTGCTGCCAACCTCCCTTCGGCGTGAGATTTTCTGTGCGTGGAATTCAAGATGGCGGTCCCCATAGTAAATTGATATAAAAACCCAATTGGCGATTGACTGGTGACGTCATTAGTGTATCGAATTGGCGATGGGTATCGAGAGTCTCTAAGGAGACTTGAGCTCTACGGGGACCTGAGCATTTTTGAGACGTCTGGAACGCGCATCTATTCTTTAGTATTAAGTAATCGTTAACAAGTATTCCATAGAGACCAGCCTGGCAGCACTCACAGAGAGTGAAAGAAACGTCGGCAAGCGAGATGCCTTCAGACCCGATAAGTTTATTTCAAGTACTGCTCCGTTCAAGACGAATAGTCGTAATTATTTCGTGCCAATCTCGCAGTATGAGTAAAAAAAAAGAAAAGAAAACAATAAAAGTAACAATTCAATTATACGAACGAATCTGTACAGAGGCATTGTACACAGAAATGGGGGTTGGTCGTCGTATCGTCTCTTCACTTATTATTTCTATTTTTATCTCCATGCAAAACACGCGCATCGGTGCCATCGATTTCCCGTTTGGGTAACAAGGGCATGGGAGCGCGTCTTGCAACGTTCTCGTGATTTCCGGCGTCCCGACCGTCGTCGTAAGATTGATGCGTATTCCCCGCTGGCAGTAAAACAAACGCCGGCGTTACAGAAAAGTAACGAGTTCTCGCGAGCCTATAAACCCAAACCAGTTCTTCCCCTTATCCTGAACCCATTCAACATTCACAGTTGCCGCACTGTGCACATAGAGCTATGCATACAGCGAGGAGGTCCGGGCAAAGCATGTCTCGCGGGCAGAATACGGAACGCGGTCTCAATCAGATTAAGATGCAGCGAACCGGGGGAGCGGTACGAGGGGCAAACATGCCCGGAACGGATCACATTTCTGCGTCGCCCGGATGTTTTCGGGTCGGCGACGGGGGACGGTACGCGTTCCTGCCTCTAGACTCGGCAGTGAATGGTCGACGGACCATGATGTTCTATGTGAGCCGTGCGGACTGCTCATTTTGCTTTCCTTTTGATGCCTGTTTGTATTTTCTCCCGCACAGTGGCTGGCAAAGTAGAAAGTAGAAAGGATGTCATTTAGAAAGGTTGTCTTTATTTAGACTGTTTCACTCTATGATAGACGTACTGTTTCATGCAAACTTTACTGACGGGTTATACTGCTGTCTTTTCTAGTTTTTCCGTTTTTTTTACGCATTGAGGCAGACGAAAAAGTAGAAAGGCCGGTTATAACCCGCCTTCATACGTTAATTGTGAAGGCCGCCTTATGACAGGCCTTTTTATACGTGCAGTGCTGCTGCATAGTGAAATCCCCACCCTTTTATTTGCACCTTTGCGTCACTAGAGCCGCGCAGCGTTTTGGAGTTCATAAGATGCGGCAGCCAATCAGAAAAGTACTTTGCACTATTAGCGCTTGTAAAAACGGTCCCTGGTTGGCTACCCCCCTTCGTCCACAAGTAACGGGTCGTTCTCATTTGCAGACCTCTTCGTTTATTCGCTACGTAAATGGCTGACGCTGCTTATTAGAGGTATTCGCGTGACGTCACAAGCATTTCTTGAGCGCCGCATTTTTGGCATTGGGGGGGGGGGGGGGGGAGGGGTGCCTTTGTCACAGCAAGTGGTGAAATATTTGTCCGGCCATGCGGGATCGTGCAAACGCACTTTTGGGAAACCTGCAATCATTTCATAGGTTTTAACCTTTAGTCTTAAAGAACACATGGTGGTGTTGAGAACGAGAGCACAGTACTCATCAAGTGTGCGGAAAGCGCACGCCCATGGGCGTGACGTTCACCATCATCATCATCAGCCTGACTACGCTCATTGCAGAGCAAGGGCGTATCCCATGTCTCTCCAATTAACCCTGTACTTTACCAGCTGCAGCCACCGTACCCGCGCAAACTTCTTAATCTCGTCCGCCCTCCTAACTTTCTGGCGCCGTTCGGGCCCACCAGTATTAGCACCGTGGCCCCTTGTAGTGCGGGTGCAGCCCATCAGGTGGCGCTGGCCCCGCAAAATGGCGGCCGCCCTGACGCAGGTGAATACCCCTTATAACACAGTTCCGGCGGCACTGCGCGGCCCTGTTGTAGCCCTCTACTGTTGTTTGCGACGCCGACCCGACGACGGCAGACAACAAGATTAAAGCGAGCGCCGAGCCTCTACCGATTTGAGACTGAAAAAAAAAAAAAGCTTTCGAGCGCTGTGAAAAATAGTAGGAAAAAAGTGGAACAACAGTATGAGGGCACGGATGTATTGAATCAGTGGGGACGACAAGATCGGAGGAATCTTAAGTGGATTAAAATGCAGCTTTGAATTGGGTCGGCAAGACGCGGAGAGATTCGCCGAAAAAGCGGCACAACGGTGTCGGCGCCGGTGTACTTCAAAGGAAAACCCGGCTGTATAGGGGCCGTTTTGTGTTTTCTTGCACAGCCATGGACCGGAGGGTTTTTGTGTCGCTTGTTTTGTTTGCGCCTTTTCCCAGCCGAGCCCGTCTTTTCTTCCGCGCAACGGGAAACGACAAAACACACAGAAAAAGGACAAAGTGCGGGACAGAGTTCTTTGAAGGCGAGGCCCTCTAGATTGTAAACACCCACTTTTTGTAGTTGGAAACAAACAGTGTTAGCGTTGTTTGTCTTTTAGAGTGCGCGCGTGGGCAGAAGGCATTGGGGCTGCATTTGTTTCGCTCTGAACAAACGCTGTCGTTTGCGACGCTCTTTAGAAAACTCGTAAGGTTAAAGCGTTACCGCAGTTAACTCTTCATTTCACTATTTCACCATTGAATTTTATGCTTTGTTAACTTAGTCTAGTAATAAATTATTCCCGTTGTGTGCCCTGCCGTGGTGGCTCAGTGGTTATGGTGCTCAGCTGCTGACCCGAAAGACGCGGGTTCGATGCCGGCCGCGGTGAGTGCATTTCTATGGAAGCGATATTCTAGAGGCGCGTGTACTGTGCGATGTCAGTGCACATTAAAGAACACCAGGTGGTCGAAATTTCCGGAGCCCTTCACTACGGCGTCTCTCATAGCCTGAGTCGCTTTGGGACGTTAAACCCCATAAACCAAACCAAACTATTCTGTTTGTGTGCTTGCTGCTTTAGCTCTCTGTGTAACCGCACTCGAATTTTATTTTTCCAGTAAAGTCCCCCTTCCATCTACCCATCATTTACGCATACATCCCGCTAAGGCCTTTAGGATACGTCAGCAATAGAAAGGTTCTTGAACTTGGCTCTAGTTTGGGAACATTCTGGTGTTAACATCGGCTGAGGAATCTTCATCTGATGCTGCCCGTGTCACAGTAAACTCGGTGAATCCCACCAATTTTCGCCTGGTTTGAATGTCCCTATAATGATGGACTTTCTAGAGACTTGGCAGAGGCTCCGTTGCCTTCCCATAGATATTTCTTTTCTCTATTCACAGTCTGCAATCTATACACAGTCTGCAGACTGTATATAAACCCAAGTGCGCTGAAGTGTACTAGAAGTGTATGGCCATGAATGTATAGATTGTGTGTAGAGTAGTCTGTAGGAATTTTCTATAGAAAGTCCGTATGCTATACTGACAAAATTCTAAGGACAGTCAATAAACTGTCTAAAGAAACTTTTTTCAGGGGCGAAGGTCGCATTGTAAAATGCGGGCGAATAACAGTAATTTGATATAATACGTGTAATGCTCATGGCTTCTGCTTCGAACCCTGTAATTCCCAAGCATTGAAAACGTCAACGAAATTTTCTCATTTTCCTGGATTTCATCACCCATGTTCTTTTAATTGCAAAAATGTGAAAATCTGGCGCCTTCGTTAAACTAAAGATAATTAGACCACAAACGAATTTAGCCAATTTTGACGACTTTTGAATGTGTGAGGACGATAAATCTGCGGAAAAATACGCATGTTAACGCAGTAAATCAGCAGCAAAATTGAAAGCTGCTCTTTCGCTTGCGAAAGGCGCGGTACGACCGCAGAAATTTTCGGCTGTTTTGATGTTAGGCCTAGTTTTGACGCGATTTTATCTTTCAGCAGGCCGCCTATTTGTCTGGGAAGTGGAACTTAGACCTTTAGTGATTAAATATATTTCAAATGACCGTTTTTCATATGTTTATGTCAGCAGTTTACATATTACTGCAAGCAAAAATGAACATTACTCGCATTTCTGCACATTGTATCGTACGCGCGGCTCAAAGGGTCACTTTTATTTGCTACGATATGGCATTAACGTAGAGTGCGGTTATGGCAACCAGGTTCTTCTTGTGCCGATGTAGGAGTCTTTCGTGATCGAATGCAGAGATAAAAAATGTAGCGTAGGGGGATATTTTACGTATGGTGTTCGCACGCTGCAGCATGGCCCATTATTTCCTTAATTACTGCTAGAGTTGTCACCTCAAGTACACCGATTTAAAATGGTCGTCGGACAGCTTTGGCTCGGAGCAATGGTTTATTTTTTCTCCTCTCCTATCGTTTTTAGAAATTCGGTATTACAGTGATGGGGGGAAAGGGAGACCGGGGCACACTCCAGAGAGAAGGAAATGCTCCTCTCACTGAAGTGTCCTCCGGCTTCTTTCACTAAAGGCGAGGCGCAAATTTCCCCCCCTCTCTCTGGAGTTTGCGGTCGGCAACATAGCGGCGCGCTGCGTAAAACGGTCTTGAACGCTGTCGGCCGACCTTTTGAACCTTTGGCTCGAGCCTCGGTCTTTACAGGCTTTTTGTCCTCTTGTCTTCTTTTCTAACACTGCCCCCTTTTACCGGTCTTTTTTTTCGTTGTTGCTTGGTCGGTACGGGCGATGGAATTTGTGTACTGTGTTTTCACCGAGCCCGAAATCTCTCTCCCTCGTTTTACGAAAACAGCCCGAAAGAGGGAGCTCGCGATTTGACTCTCCGATAACGCCTTGTGTGCGGCTCACGTTCTTACGTTGGTGTGTGTGTGAGGGCGGGGACGTGGTGCAAAGTTCTCGCCAGAAGCCACTGACTCCTTTCTTTCCTCTCTTTTTTCTTTCCTTTTCTTCGCAGCAGCAGGGCTCTACCGTGGTCGTCGAGACCGACGCACACGGCGTGGTTCACGTGAAAGTTGTCGGTAAGTTCATCACGGCTCGATCCCCCTTCCCACCTGACCACATGCGCTAAACTATTCCTCCGACGTATGCAGAGTACTATTCGCACACTACGGTCGGGTGCAGGTAAAAAAAAAAAACGGCTTTCCTCCGTCAGAGGACTCGCTTCCAGCCAATGGCGTCGGCCGATTCTCATCAACAATGCTAGCCTGACAATGTAGGGAATGGCAGATGAAAGGGGTTAGTACCCTTCCATTGTTGTCACTACACTCCCTGCATTGTCACGTTAGTATTTTTAGGGGCCCTAGCTGGTATAGGAGGTCCTTTGATGTCCGGGAAGAGCCGCGTTGTTCTTGACTTGTATCCGACTGTAGTACCGGCGCCTTGTCGTCGGTTACCGGTTTAGAAGTGTATGTTTGAAATGAACGGCGGCGCAACAAGGACACTAACAAGAAAGAGACACCACATGCGCATGTGCGCATGTGGTGTCCTTTTCTTCTTGTTAGTGTCTTTGTTGCGCCGCCGTTCATTCCATCATGCACCAACTCGCCCCTCAGGCCATTCTTCTGGAGTGTGTGTATATTTATATACTGTTCGTCGACTTCTACGAGCGGTGAGCGGTGTTGTGGACTTGTCACTTGCGCAGCGCTCTTTCAGGGTAGAACAGTTTTGTACATGCGGTCCTGGCATCGATAAATGAATGGCTTAACAATTAAGAAAATCATCTGCACTCCTGGTCCTCCGCCGGGACGAAGCAGTGGTAGTAAAATAGCTCTTATTAAGCACCCTGCTCTCCAAAGCACTGCTGTTCTCCATACACTCTGATATGGCCCCTGGACCATATTGCAGAGATTTATCATAGTGCGGCCCGCTTTCGCGCGTCGCCGGTGCGCACGCGCTGATTGGCTCCGACGCGACAGACGCGCAAACAACTGACCGGCATGTAGCGCCACCTGGCGCCCACAGGGTGATTTGCGCATGCGCAGTGGCTCCCCGCTGAAGTCTAACCCGAATACACGAGGAACCCCGTAAGCGAGAACGAAGGACTTGAATATGCAAATCAGGCGATGAAATCGAATTCTAAAACAGTACATTGGACATGGCATTCGAAATTAAAAAAAAAAACGAAAGAGAAACAATCACTCTCTGATCTCTGTTCTCGACATGCTGTGAATGGCGGGCCCGAAAGCGCCGTCATTAACGTGATCTTCATTTCTTGTAATCTTTTTTTTTTTTCACTAGTTCGGCCTGAGTTAAACTTCCCGAGTGATTTCAAAACGAACGGGACTGTGGGCTGTGTTTGCTCATATAATTTAACCCTCCAGCAAGGGCCGTGTTTTGCTGCGCTTCGTGGATGGCGAGTACGTTGACCCGTCGCGTTTATTTGAAGTCGGTTGCAGGTACCCGCGCGCATGCGCAAACGCAGACGCACTGACACGAACACAGCACGCTCGTGCACGATGGGAAAGTCCGGCTTTGTTAATTTTTCGTTTTTCTGGGCGCTTTCTTGTCGGTATTGGACGCCGTTAATAGCAGCTGCTAGCCGTTTTTCCGTTTCACGGGGATCCCTTGAAGGGCTCCCCATTTGAAGCGGTTCGCGTCGGTGCCAGCTTAGCCTTTTACGCTTGGTAATAGGTCTTAAACAGGTTTCTCTCTCTCTCTCTCTCTCTATATATATATATATATATATATATATATGGGCATGTTCAGATAAGAACGGTAATTGAGGTCCCATGACCATTTTTTTGTTTTCAATGAAATTTTTATATATGATGGGCAAATGTGTCCACACTAAGGAATGAGCCTTAGTTTTGCAAGAAGCTTCGTAGTTTTCTCGGAAAAAAATCGCACGTCACAAGAGGTGGAGAATGTCGTTCCTGGCACTTCGCAAAGTTTCAAGTTTGAAGCCTCATTCCATGCACAAAAAATTTTTTCCGCGCATCAGCATTTTTTCAGAACCTCTTTACAACTTGTACAATCCGCGAAAATAAAAACTGTTTTTTTTTGCTCTTTCAACCTTCCGAGTAAAAAAATTGCAAACTTCGTTTCTGGAGCTATGCGGTGCAAAAAAGGCACTTTTCAGGGCAGCCTTAGGGCAAGATGCCTAAAGATCTTCCCACTGAATATTTTTCTCAGTATTTTTCGGCTGCTTTTACTCCCCTCAGGCAAGTTCTGTTGCTCTAGACTTGGCAGATAGTTTTCAGTACGGTCTCAAAATTGGCCGAAGTTCAAAAACGCCAAAAAAGTGACAACTTTGACGGGTTTAAAAAAAACATCATCATCGAATTTTGTTAAAATTTTCCTGAATAATCCTCAATACATGATAAGTTTAAGGCACTAGAAAAGTGTTGCATTACATTCTTTTAAAATACAAAAATAAACACAAAACTGAGTTCATGTTTTTGTTATATAGAATTTCTTATTACTGCCTCTTAGAAATAGTAGCTGTCAGAAATTTGATTTAGCACTCATTGAACGTGGTTACATTTTATTTACCCCAATATCCGAACCATTCTCAATGCTTATAGAGCTTATATTCGCTTGTTAGCGGCGCTCTTAATGCGTGAAAATGGGAATAAATTCGCTATTTTGCCTGATGTCACAAGAATTGGCTGGTGGCTGTCAAACAACTTGTGAAAACTTGTGACAACTTGTGAAAACATCAATGTCAACGGACGATATTGATGTTTTCGGCCTCTGGACACTGCAAAAATGCTTGCGACGGCGTTGGTGGGCTAGTGAAACATTGAGCATCAAACCACAACTTGCGGAAGCCTGCAAGTGAGGCCATACACAGATCCGGAGGCTTCGTAGACGTAATTCACTAAACACTAAAGAACATCACCATTCTGGAGCTGCCACAGAGGGAGCTTGCAGACTTTCGCGAAGTGAAGAAGGAACAATGGAAACTGGCAAAGAAAGTGCCTGGAGTTCAGAGGCTCCACCTGTGGAAGTAGGTTCAGTCAACTGAAGGCAAAGCATCCTACGTGGCTACCACCGCTGCTTCTGAATGGAAGAGACTGTGATCTGGCTAGTGCTTCGTGCTGGACAATATACTGTGCGCAAAACCGAAATCAACTGCCGCCGTTTATTTCTTGTTACGATTTTCTGAATGGCTATGTGCACATGAAGCGGCATCCAATTTTTAAATTGCCTCCCGATTAAAACTCCCCATGATTAAAAACCTTGCAGATAAATCGTTCCCCTCAGGAGACGCCGTTTTGTCTCCTCCTAAAGGTGCCTTGTAGAACCATTGAACACAGAGGTAAATAGACGCAGGTTCGAAAACGCCGACTTCAGAAACGCATTAATATTAACTTTTATATACTAAAATTTTGCTATGAACCGAGAAATGATCTAATATATTTCATGAATCGATTATATATACCAATAGACCGTACGACGAATAAATTAGAGAATACAAACAACGTTTGACCGCCACCAGCCAATTCTTATGACATCAGGCAAAATAGCGAATTTATTCCCATTCTCACGCATTAAGAGCGCCGCTAACAAGCGAATAGAAGCTCTATAAGCATTGAGGATCGTTCGGATATTGGAGTAAATAGAATGTAGCCACGTTCAAAGAGTGCTAAATCAAATTTCTGACAGCTACTATTTCTAAGAGGCAGCAATAAGCAATTCTATATAACAAAAACATGAACTCAGTTTTGTGTTTATTTTTGTATTTTAAAAGAATATAATGCAACACTTTTCTAGTGCATTAAAATTATCATGTATTGAGGATTATTCAGGAAAATTTTAACAAATTGTTCTCTGTGTTCAACTTTAAAAGCGCTCCATCGAACTGGCAAAACTGTTCCCCTCAGCGGCTGTTTTCTTACGATACAAAACCGTTTCCGAAGTGGAGGCGTGAGTGATCGAGAGGCGCTCAGGATGGAATACTGCGTCTTTGTCTTGGATCCTAGGAGTGAATATTCTTCTTTCCTGCGTAATCCCTTACAACCTCTGCGCCGCAACTATTCGAAAGCGCTTTACACTTCCCACGTTTTCAATATTTTTCCCTGTCCGTTGCACATCGACGACTCAATCCAATATATCACTGTTGCGCACCGTCCGTCTAGCATTCGACGACGAGTCGAAAGAGGGAGCCGAATGACGCAGCCAGTGACGTCAGAGGCTGGCGAGACGGGCTGCCTCCCCACCCACTCCCCGCTGACCTTTTCCAGCGCTCATCCGTTTTCGGTGTCGCTGGGGAAGAGTGGGGAAAACAAGCGAAATCGACAAGGACGGGATGATGAGATAAATGTGGGAGTGGGAAAGGGAAGACTAGAGTGACGCGCTGCAGAGGTTCCGGAGTGATGCAGGACGGATCGTTTGCTACATTTCTCCCTATGCCGGGAAGAGCGGAGAGTTGAAGGAGCTTGGGAGCGAAGGGAATGGAAGGAAGGACCGCCGGCATTTCTCCCTATTCGGGATGAACGGAAAGTTAAAGTATCTGCAGGGAGCGAAGTGAATGGAAGGAAGGACCGCTTACATTTCTCCCTATTCGGGAAGTAGTGAGAAAATAAGGAGCTGTAGCGAGCGAAGCGGATGAGAGTACAGAGGAGAAAGAGCATCGGCGCATGTCAAATAAAAGCCGCGAGCAACGGTGGCTGCTTAGTCTCAGTTTCATTGTTGTTTCGGGTTCTTCAATGGGTGTGCATAGGAGAAGACATTCATGGGAAGCGCTGCAGTGGCGCAGGCCAGAGCGTGAGCGCAGAGAATAGGCTTGAAACGGAATTTGTTGCTGATGATGGTGCGTTGGCGGCATGTGGTGCCGTGTAGCGTCAATCAATCAATCAATCAATCAATCAATCAATCAATCAATCAAAAGTAGATTTCAGAAAATATTTTAAAAAATTGAAGACTCATTCATTTAATGTGATAAGGGTTTGATCGTCAGCTGTGAAACGGGTGCTATAGGGATAATGTATGTAGAAGCCAGTTACATTACCTTCCGCCGCCGCGGTTGCTCAGTGGTTATGGTGCTCGGCTGCTGACTCGAAAGACGCGGATTCGATCCCGGCCCCGGCGGTTGAATTTCTTTGGAAGAGAAATTCTAGAGGCCCGTGTACTGTGCGATGTCAGTGCACGTTAAAGAACCCCAAGTGGTCGAAATTTCCGGAGCCCTCCACTACGGCGTCTCTCATAGCCTTAGTCGCTTTGGGACGTTAAACCCCATAAACGAAACCAAACTAAACCAAACCAATTACGTTCCAGGTGTTTAAAAGAACACTGAGGTTAACCTTTGTCAATAGAGTACCGCCTTCTCAACACAAGAAGACCGCTATCTTCGGAAACGGAGCTTTTATAAGCTAGGAAAGTCCGAAGAACGAAATGCAGATGCCGCTGCCACCGTCTGATTTCGCAGTGAAATGCGTATATCGAGGTTTTTCGCGGGGATCCCGGCGGCTATTCTACACGACTATTAACTAGGTGGAGTTAATAATTAGGTGGAGTTGTTCTTGTGGTCCCTATAATGGCTTGCACGACGTCATTATCACGTGACCATAATCGGTCATGTGACCGATCAGCCACACAGCAACGAATTGCATGAGTCATCGCTCATATGACTTATGCGATGAATCACGTGACTCACATATGTTCCCCATTGGTCACGTGACCAGCTGTGACGTCACTCTTCATAATCACGTGATAAATACGTCATTTTGAGTGAACCGACGTCACATCTGCGTACAACGTGACTTACGTATGTTCCCCATCGGTCACGTAACCAGCTGTGGCGTCACTGATTGTGGTCACGTGATGATGTCATTTCGAGTGAACCGACGTCACATCTGCGTACAACGTGACTCACGTATGTTCCCCATTGGTCATGTGATCAGCTGTGACGTCAGTGATCATGGTCACGTGATGACGACGCCATTTCGAGTGAACCGACGTCATATCTGCGTACAACCAGCTTTAATATTTTTCTGGGGCTGTAATAGTGACATGCAAAGAAAGAAAGAAGGAAGGAAGGAAGGAAGGAAGGAAGGAAGGAAGGAAGGAAGGAAGGAAGGTGCAAAGGAAGGAAAGAAGGAAAGGAATAAAAGAAGGAAAGGAAGAAAGGAAGGAAAGAGGCAAAGAAAGAAAAGGAAGAAAAGAAGGAAAGGATGAAAAGAAGGAAAGGATGAAAAGAAGGAAAGGATGAAAAGAAGGAAAGGAAGAAAAGAAGGAAAGGAAGCAAAGGAAGAAAAGGAAGAAAAGAAGGAAAGGAAGAAAAGAAGGAAAGGTAGAAAACAAGAAAAGTAAGAAAACAAGAAAAGTAAGAAAACAAGAAAAAGAAGGAAAGGAAGAAAGGAAGAAATAAAGTTGCAGTGCGCTCGTCATGTCTCAGCTATGGTGTCGTGCGCGGACTTCGTTATTGAAGCCGATGGTTGCACGCAGGAGCTTGACTGAATTACCGTAACGCGCCTTGAAAACCAGCCGGATGGTTCGCCATGACCGATCGTGCGTCCGGGTTAATAAGCCCGTTTCGCACAACAAGTGGGCACTTTCTCCACGGCAGTTCAGCGCACGCTGTATAGCTATGCGGTCTTCGCCTCCAAACGTGGTAAAGGGAAGCTTGCTCCCACGAGACACTGCATATAACGTGCATATGCACCGGCGATGCTTCCAGGGAACGCTTGGGCCAGCAAAGGCCGCTATCGAAGACGATATTTTTTTCGCGCAGCTTCTCCAAATTAGTAGGGAGGTACGCTGCAAAAAAGAAGGATAAAAGCCGAAGAAGAAGCCCTGACGGCTGACTGCTGTGACTGATCGCATATCGAGGTGAATATCCTCTATTCTTACACGTGCCATCCTCTACTCCGAACCCGAAGCATTTTGCATTGCACATTGAAAAGGCGGTGCCGTGCGACGGGCGACGGGTAACTTCATATTAGGGAATGTATCTCGCTGGAACTTTGGGAACTCGAAGCCCATCGCCACGCGTAGCAGCCTTATGCCGGAGGCTATACGCTTGGACCGATTTGATATAGCTGTCGTGGATTATGGGTTGGCGTTGGCGAAAAGGATTGTGACAGGGCGCCTGTATATACATGACGGATCATCTGTCAAGGAAAATAACTGTACTCTTATCTGACACGTGTCCGCGCGTTTTGTATAGCGAACCGTTCTGCACTTTGTACGTAAAACAAAAATGGTCGGAAGTGGCGGTTCTGTAAAACGGCGGCGGCAGAGAAAAGAAGAGAATAGAAAAAAAGTTGCTGAGTATTATCGCTCGTACTGGTGAGGCTTCACGATTCGGGCTCGAGTGAGGAGACCCCCAAGTGGGCTCTCTGATGCGCGGTCGTTAGCATATCGTGCCGATTAAGGGCCTCTTGCCCATGCATTTTAAAATTGTCTCGTCCCAGAGGCTGTTCGTTCTTTATGATGGGCACGGCTGTGGCATTGTACGCTCTGAGTAACGGCAGGTTACTGACTGACTCTATTAGCTGCGTTATATTTGGTGTAACTGCGTGGTGCGCGGTTTGCCGTGTTTGTTCTGTCCGTTGCTCATCTCTGTTTTGACTACCATGTGTTATGCGCCTTGTCAGCTTTAACCAAACGTTTTCCTGTTCCCCGTGCACAAAATGAAGGTTGGCCATTACGAAGGAAATTTGTATAAGGACCCTAAATTTAAGCTATGTTATGTTATGTTACCTTATGTTATATTATGTTGTTATGTTATGCTATGCTGTGTAGTCATAAGTTTTGTTATGATATGCTATGTTTAGGCATATGTTTTATTTAATATCCGAAGCTGCATGTTGACTATTATAGAGGAGGGACTCGGTTAAATTTACACCGCCTGGAGTTCTGGGATGGGAACTCATATTTTTCATATTTTCCTTCATATTTTTCTTCAAGCTTGTGAGAGAATGTTCTGCGTAACCTTCGGAGTTCACACAGGCTCAAGTGAGAGCATATTGGGACGGGCGTTGCTCACCGTTTTAGCTCTGCAGCTCCGCTGAGGGCCCTTTTTATCATTTTATAAATGGATGCAAAGACGGGATTACTTGAAAGCCACTAATAACTGCGCCTACCGTTTAGTATCATTCACCAAGGTATCATTCATAGACTACATGCCCCCGGTCTTATCTTTATGGTGCATGTTACAATGCACTTTAGTCAGCGACGTTTCTTTTCTCATCATATCCTCAACAAGAGGTTCTCAGCACGGTGTCTAACGTTGAGGCCGCTGCGAACAAACGCAGTAAGCAGCGAAGCCCGAAAGTTCTCAGGTGAATGAGTACCGGCACTTTTAACCTAGTTAACGGGCCTAGCTGTTGACTAACCGCCTAAGTAACCACTTTGTGGCGTTGTCTTTCTGTGTTTGGTAAGCTCTGCTGTGGGATTTCTTTATCCTGTTTGTCATTTGTGTTCTTTTTTTCATTTTCTAGCCTCATCGCTCCTCTATAGTTTCGGTTTGGACCAGTAATTTGTTTACGCGAGCGTTTACACCGTGTGTTCGTGACGAGCTTACACTCTCAACTCTCTCTCCCCTTCTTCCAGAATGCAGCGAGGAGGACGCCACCCAGGCCGCCCTGACGCGGCCAGCGACGCTGAGCCAATCGGAGTACAACCTCCTGCAAGGTGAGGGAGCGAATTACCGCGCCACCATTTTCTGTCCCGATTGCTAGTTAAGGACGTTTAGTCAGCGAAAAAGCGGGGAGGTGATTAATTTCATTATCTCGCCCTTACTAAGCGCGATTTTTAACGAAGTGGGAAAGATGTCTCACCGGGTCAAACCTGTCCTGAGGGAACGGAAACCACGGATATGATGAGAACGCATTTTCAAAGTCACTAACTGCCTGCTGTGCGTTGAAGAAAGAGACCTTAATCACGAATGCCTGCTCACAAAAATAAAAGAAAATAAACCCGGTTGTGATCACTGTGAGGAGCAGACAACGATCAATGGCATTTTTTCTTCCCTTAACCAACGCTAATGTGAAAGCAAATAAAGAGATGTTAAGTTCTCGATTGGTGTTTATTGAAGGCGCACTTGTAAGCCGTTCACTATTTTCTATTTTTTTTTTCCCCAAGACCGGAAATAAGCTTCAGGGACGTATAGCATTTATTAAACGGTAAGCATATTTACACACAAAAACGAAACGGAATAACGAGGTGTTTCGGGCATTAACTTTATTTTGTTATGAAAATGGGCTCGCACCGACTTACGTAAAGGCCGCGGATACTACAGCGTTTCTAATTCTAGAAGCCGTTCTACCATGCGGTGTCAGTGCGCGCTAAAGAACCCCAGGTGTTCGAAATTTCCGGAGCCCTTCACTACGGCGGCCCTCATAGCCTAAGTCGCTTAGGGACGTTAAACCCCCATAAACCAAAGCAAACCAAACTACAGCGTTCTCGCGGCCTTAGCGTGGCGAGCACGCTTTGAATCGTTGACCACAAAAGGAAGCTGCGATGACGTCATGAGTGTCCGGAAGCAGCTCATAGTCGCTGAGCACGCCCTCTATCGGAATCAGTTGCTAGGCATCCTGCTGCTCCTGTCTGAACCGCACGCCACTTACGCCCCGCGATTTTAAGGCGAAAGCCTTTAATGGCTCATACTGTCGTCCGTTAACGAAGCGTGTCACACGCGTTTAACGCGGGAACTAAAACAGATAGAAGAAAACCAGTGATTGCTTCAGATAGGGGAGGAAAAAAACAACCTAGAAGTCAAGTTTCATGACTGTAGGTTACTTAGTTAACTAATTACAGGCAAAAATGTCGAAATTGTGTCGAAATAGCGCGGACGTCGATATAGACACGGGAACGGTGTGACGTCACATCGACCAGAAGTCGTCACGGCATAGTGAAAATTGTCAAAGAATGGTCGGAAAAACATCGGATTTGTGTCAAATTAGAAGGAAAAATGTGTGATTACGCATAATGAACACTTAAGATCCCCGAAAGATGTATAATATGGGTATCGATACGGCCACGGGAACGGTGTGACGTCACATCCACCGGAAGTCGTCACGCCATAGTGCCCTCGGCTTTCGCCTCTCAACACTTTAGTTGCCAAAGTGTCCTCGCAATTTTTCTAAACGTGCCTTATACTGTCCATGCTTTGAATCGCAAGAGAGTGGCTGGGGAAAAGCAAATGGTGGGGGAGGAGGTTGGAAGGAGGAGATGGTGAAGACGTGTGGTCTACGGCCGTGCCAAGTCGCCACGATGCAAGAACGTAGCTATTTGTTTCGTTAGGACTAAAGGTGTAGAATCCCTAAACAAAAAAAAAGCGTTCATAGAAAAGATGGGGGGGCGGCCTGAAATTTTTACTTGGTTGAAATAAATATAAGAGCAAAAGTAAAGTGCAGACAGGAACGGGGTCACTGGGGAAAGGAGTGACAGTGGCATCTTCCTTCGCAAGACAGCTAAAGCGGCGGTGTTCAGAATACAGATGTAGAAATACGGGGAATGCTCCTTGAGATTCATGAACTCGGACTTTCGTGCGGCCGCATGGTCGGCATGAAATAAAGAAGGGCGGGTTAAGAATAAAGAGCACAAAAATAATAAAAAAGAAGTGGATGTGGCGGGGCACTTTATTTTTCGAGATTTATAGATGCGAGGACTTATCGCAGCTCCTACTAAAATGCGAGGAGTATAACGGTAAAAGAAGAGTAAATAACCGAGAGCTACGAGGACTTGAATGATTGAAAAGCAAGAAGTGGAAATGGACTGAAACATGCATAGCGCTGAAGAAGCAGATTTTTTTTCCCCCTCAGGGGGAATTCTTATGATGTAGAAAAATAAATAAAAACAAGATGAAGATAAAAACCTCACAGTTAGTGGAGCTTGCGGAATGCGCTGGGACGCAGAAGTGTCGCGTAGATTTGTCGACGCCGACCTGAGAGAGATTTTTTTTTTTTTTAGGCCGCTCTCGAGCTCTCCTCCCATCATAAATCGTGCCTCTGGGAAAACTTTTCGCGCATTCGTGTCGTCGTCTTTGGTGGCCGGGCGAGTTGGTGCGAGTGGGTCGGCCGGTCTCGCGAGGGTCACTGTTTTGGAGAGACGCGTTGCAGAGTGCGGACACCGAGCTGCGGCGGCCATTTTGTTGGAGCTTCACTAGGAGGAGGAGCTCCTCCAGTCAGAAATCTGGAGAGGACACAGACAGTGCTAACTTGTACTTGCGATGGACATGGAATTTGAATCGTTTAACGAATAGGCGGCTTCGGACCTACGCTGTAAACACGAATACGCCTATATGGGAGTTAAAATTGAGTAAGCTGTCCTCTATTGCACTCCTTTGTATAAAAGGGAGCTGAAGTCGAGGGTTAGACGGAAACCCGTCTGGTCGAGGGAGTACATGAAGAAGAAGGAGGTAGCAAGGAAGGAAGAACACCGACCAAAATAAAATGAATACTTTAAACGACGTTTCGGCTCCCACGCGGGAGCCTTGTTCACAAAAAAGGTACAGACGTAAAAAGGCTGGCTATTTATGCTTGAAAATGTGCCCTAGGCAGCGGGCGTATGCACTAGGAAGTGCCCCGTCAGTGCGATTAAGAGTGTGTTCGGTTGTCTGAATGATTAAGGATTCCAGATATAGACGGCTTCGGAGATTCTTTTGTGTTTTTAAAATGCGCGCATTGCTCCAATCTATGTCATGCTGCCCGCTTTCAGAATGTTCGGCGAGTGCACCTGACGAAGCTTTCTTGTTTTCAACATCATACTGGTGTTGTTTCAACCTTTTAAAAAGTTTCCACTTTCACCCACATACACATGGTTACAGTCTCTGCACGGTATACTGTACACTACGCCCGGAAACTTTTCCTTTGGCAGGCAGTCTTTTACGTTGACGAGGGCTTGCCGCAACTTTTTCGCCGGCACATGTGATACCTCGACGTCGTAAGATCGCAGGATGCGCGCCAAGGTTTCGCTGATTCCGGGCACGTATGGCACAGGTGCACGTTTTTTGGCGGCTGGGCCACTGTCAGATCGTGGGGGTCGCAACAGTTTGCGTTCCACAGCGTTGACGAAAGGCAACGGGTAGCCACATTCGGAGAGGTCCTTGCGAACTCTTTGTCGGCCGGCTTTGGCGTCCTCTGGCTCTGTGCAGATGCGGTCTGCACGACGAAAAAGCGAGGCAACCACTGACCTCTTGTGAGAGGCTGGGTGAAGGGAGTTAAAGTGAAGATAGCGGCCAGTATGAGTGCTCTTTCTGTACACTTTGAATGAGAGTGCGGATTGGCTTCGTTTCACTAAGACGTCCAAAAATGGAAGCTGTCCATTCCCTTCTTTTTCGACTGTGAACTGGATGGCTCCTTCGATGCTGTTAAGATGCGCTGTGAAATCAAGTAAAGCATCCTTCTTGATAATAGAAAAACAGTCATCGACGTACCGCACACATATCTTTGGTTGTGGGCTGAATGAATCTAGTGCGCGGCTTTGCAGCCATTCCATTGTTAGGTTTGCAGCGGTAACAGAAACTGAAGCACTCATGGCTGTGCGGTGAACTTGTTTGTAAAACACATGGTCGAAAGTAAGATAAGTGTTACTCAGGCAGAAATGCAGAAGTCGCCTGAGATTAGTCAGACGGTATACATAAATTCACCCTTGTATATCCCAAGGAAAGGATCACCCTTGTATGGTTAACGAACCTGCTTTTAAAACTGATGGTTTCCGGTATTCTGATTTTTTTTTTCACACAGGTAGCGGATGCCTGCAATCTTCTTCCGCTTGTTGTTGCACAAATTATGTTCGTTGATACTTTCTTACCGTGCTTGGAGCGCAAAACATAGACAAACGTGAGAAAATGGAAAATAAAGAAGATCGATTTGTTGTTTGGAATTACGATAAAAAATTAAGCATGACCAACAGCAGGTGTAACCTTCTATGGAGTGAATTGAAAAACCGCCGGGAAAATCTTCGCCTTAAAACTATTCAATAGTACCTATTACTTAAACAAAGGTATAGACCCCAAGAAGAACACGTATCCCCCTTCCTTTGTTTCTCGAAGAAGGGACCACGAACAAAAAATCAGAGTATTCTTTTCACAGTTACCGATTTCCTTATTCTTTTTTGTGCGGTCGGCCTGCGAAGGGAACACATTGCCGCCCGAAATTGCTGCTATTAACTACAGTGATATTTTCCCACGCTTTGATTGTATCACAAGCGTTGTGAAACTTGATGCTTCTGTTTACGTGCATAGTTTTGAATTTCTCATCACGTTTTATACCCCCCCCCCCCTGCTGAAATGCTGTAAGGCGATGCCGGTATCTAATAAATAAATTAATTAATAAGTAATTGAATAAATAAATAAATAAATAAATAAACATCTTCCATAACCTTTTGTTTTTCCAGTGAAATCCCCCTACTGTGATGCCTGAATCGCGAAGCAGGTACTGAAGAAATAAAACTGAAGTAAAAACTAAATAGCAATAATAATTAAATGTTAATCACTGGCTATTCCAGGACTCTGTTAACTCTATGTCGGGCTGCGCTAGCAATAATAATTAAATGTTAATCACTGGCTATTCCAGAACACTGTTAACTCAGTGTCGGGCTGCGCTATCTTTTAAAGGGTTACATGTATTCGTATGGAAGAATTCAGCCATTGTTGAAACGCTGGGCTTTTGAGGCTGTGTAGCAAGTTTTCGCGCGATCTTTAGAAAAATCCCGCCTCCGTAGAGTCAACATGAATGGAAGACAGTTTTTTTCTTCTACCGCGGTCATTGCTAGTACGGCGGCTCACCCTTGCGTAGCCCTGTTAACGAGGTGCTTTCAGCGACAGGCTACGCCGTATAAGAGGCACGAGAGATGCAAGGAAGGTGAGACACAGGGGTACTGAACTTCTAGGGGTTAACTAGAAGTGGTTGGCAAACTCACGCACAGACGTTAGAATGGGCAATAAATAAATGCACAGGCGGCGACGAGGCGTAGGATATATCACCACGCTTAGAAAGGCAAGCTGTTTTGCAGATGACACTGTTGAAAGTTCAGCGTCTGCGTCTGTCTCATCTTCCACATATCCCTATTTTTTTTCCCTCTCTCTCTTCACGGTCCAATTATGAAGCGCCGATAAGCTAGATTAATCATTTTACAGCTTTCGGAGTGTGCATGGTTCATTTTATATGTCAGCATTCCGCCTGCTGTAGAATTTTCGTTTCATTTCTCTGTGCTCCCCGATTCCAAAAGGCTACCTTTAACATGCGCTTTATGTGGGTGTTTTTTTTTAAATCCTAGTCGTCACTCCCCCTCCCGCCGTCACCACCCGTTGTGATGCTAATTTTGCAGTTGCGTGACCCGTCCTGAGGTGAAAAAGGCAATTTCTCACTTTATTGAAGCAATCTCTGACCTGTCCACAACCCCGCGAGAAAAAAAGAAAAGAAAAGAAACCTAAAGCTTATTTATTGCATGCGCTCTCTCGTTGGGAAAAAGCCGAGCGGTTATGTTCGTGTTGTTCGATACCAAATGTTCGGGGAGAAGGATTGGGCCCAGGAACGAAAAGGCCGTTCTCCTGCGGGCCCGAGAAGATATATAAAGAAAGAAAAGAAAAGAAAAAACGCCGATAGGTGTACGCACAACGAAAATCATGAACAAGAGAGATGGGACTGGGAGCTGGGATAAAAGCAAGCCGTGGCGAAGCGGCAGCCAATATGAATGGCTCTCGTGTAGCAGAAAAATGGGACCTGTCTTTCCCCCTCCTTCTTTTTGTCCTCGCACTCCTCACTGCTTCTTTATCCTCAGGTTGTCTATTCGCTTTATTAGAATGCGTAGAGCCGGCCTTATCCTCTCGCTCTTCTCAAAGATCTCGCTTTCTTTTTTTTTTTTTTCCTGGGGTGCTTTACCTGATCCAAACCCGACGGGGCGGCACGCGAAAAGATAAACGTTTGGAGGCAAAACACTTTAACCGAAAGGCGAGGCAAACCGCACTAAAGTGCGCACATATGTTATAGAGGATGAAGACGCACGCACACAAACACAAACCCGCCCTTTGCCGAAGTCGCCGCCTGGTTCGTTGGCGAGGGCTGCTGTTTCGCAACATCAGTTTTCGGGATGCGTTTGCGTGTTCTTTTTATTTTTTGGTTCTGGACGGCACCTTATTTTTCACATTTCTCGCTGCCTCGGTCTTTTTTTGCATTCGGGTTTAGCTTTTAATGTATGTATACATGTATGTGGTTGAATATATATTCAAGTCTGCTCATTTCTTTTTTATTCCCCCCTATTTTTTTTTTCTTTTCAGCGATTCACAAAGTTCAGGTATTTTTCCGCTATCCTCACGCTTCTCTGGTCCACACCTACGTGTTTTGGGCGCCGGAGGGGATGGGGGAAAAGGGGTCGGGGAAGGAGGTTTCTTGACTTCCTGACAGATGGCGCCTCGGCCGCAATATTATGTGAGACGCAGGTGCCCCCGCGAGCGAGGATGCGAAAACAGGCGTATCGCCTTTCCGACCAAGGCACACTGCGTTGCTTTTTCCCCCTTAGTATTCCTAGCGTATGCCCAACGAAATCCAAACAAACGAACAAGAAAGGAAGCGGCTTGGAAGGCACGGTCTTGCCCCGATGATTCTGCTCTGGCCGTGAAGGCTTGCGATTCGTTGGGTTGAAGGATTGTTTTCTTTGCTTTGTTTTTTATTCCCGCACGCGGGATTGCCGACTTCTTGGGGGTGCAAAAATTTTCGAGCTCTTTCTCTTTTAATGTTTACTGACGGGGTCATATATTGCGCATGTGGTGTTTCGTGGGGGTTTTCTTTCTCCTTTACTTTCTTTGACGAAATAGGAAAGAATTCGTCAAAAGGAAAAACACGCCTACGCAGCCTTCCTTCCTTCCTTCCTTCCTTCCTTCCTTCCTTCCTTCCTTCCTTCCTTCCTTCCTTCCTTCCTTTTGGTGCCCAATAATTACGAAATATGAAATGATTTATAAGCGGGACTATAGGCATTACCTGCTCTGACATAATTTTTGTTTCTAAACTAAACATTCCACAGAAGTTTGGTTTGGTTTTGTGGGGTTTGACGTCCCAAAGCGACTAAGGCTATGAGAGACGCCGTAGTGAAGGGCTCCGGCAATTTCGACCACCTGGGGTTCTTTAACGTGCACTGACATCGCACAGCACACGGGCCTCTAGAATTTCTCCTCCAAAGAAATTCTAGCCGCCGCGGCCGGGATCGAACCCGCGTCTTTTGGGTCAGCAGCCGAGCACCATAGCCACTGAGCCACCGCGGCGGCTCATTCCACAGAAGTCTGCATGTACTTATGTATCGGGCTATACCAAGTGTTTGAGCGAACACTTTCAAAAATTTTCAAAAATAGGCTTCCTGGGGTAAAAATATGGCTCTTGTGGCATAGTATTACCAGTGTTGGCGGACACCGGACAGCCGGTGAATTGTTTTAAGTAGTAGACTGGTTTACTATTTTCTGATAATTAACTTTTTAACTACCTCAGATAGGCAGCTGATTGGAATTAACAATTTGTAGCCGGTCGCTAGTAATAGCCATATCAGTCTTTAGAATTTCGAAAACGCAATTACCGTCGCCCGTGTGGCTCGGCAAAATCTGGCTGCTTCGCGCGAAAATACATGCCCTTTTGAAAGCATGCAGTTAAAGCAACCCCTCCGGTGCACGTAACTTGTCGAAAAATTGGCAGAGGCTCAGCTTGGTTAAGCCCGGAAGTTGCGAAAGCAACTTCATCTGTTTCTTCAGCCCGCATCCGCCGTGTCTACCGCCGCTCTGCGTAGACGGCTGTTGTTTTTGCACTTGAGAGAAGGATGAATAGCTCGCTGCTGTCTCTTACGCGCATTGCGACGAGCTTCCCTAGCGGTGGGCGGCATCGTCGCGAAGCTATGTTAAGCCGCTGGTGGTTGGCAGAGCTACTGCTTACTAGCGACGTGAGTTGAGCCTAATCTCTTGGGCGTAACGCCACAATTGCGCTCCTAGCGGAGAGCGCAGGAGTTAGGCGCCGGTGAAGGCACCGCCGCTTCCGACGGCGCGAGATGGTCGCCCAGCTCTTCGGCGTGACGTCACAACATCTGTTGCGCTCCTAGCGGAGAGCGCGGGAGTTAGGCGCCGGTGAAGGCACCGCCGCTTCCTCCGACGGCGCGAGATGGTCACCCAGCTCTTCGGCGTGACGTCACGCATGACGTCACAAGGTGTTCATGGCACCGCCGCGTCACGAAAAGCCTATTATTGCCGAAAAGGCTATCTTTGAAAATTTTTAAAGTGTTCGCTGAAACACCCGGTATGTAGACATAAAACCACGAAGAGTAGCTGAGCGCACTCAGACAAAGAATTTGATTTGATTGCCCCGAATTTCAGCGCCGGTCCGGGCCCTTCTTCGCACGTAATCGGAAGGCGTGCAACGGAGATTTTGTTCTGTTTTCCGTCCCCACTTCTACCGACTCCCCGCGCATGCGGTGACCTTTTTGGTATTAAAAGAAAAAATACGCACGCATTGACGGCTAGCTGAGATGAGTAGTCAAGCTTTCGTTCGATGCGCCGCGCAAACGGTAAAAGCTGAGTTTATTTCGAAAACTTCACTCGAAAGTTGTCCAAGATTACTGCTCGATGGAGCGCATTGGCTCGTAACGTACTGTTCGCAATGAGTTGTTCAATTGCGATTATAGTGATTTGCTGGATATTGTAATCTGATAAACCTAAGCTGTGATATTGTAATCTGATAAACACTATAGAGATTTTATTCGTCGTAGTGTAAGGCACGTAATCCTCGTTCTGTTCAAATAAGGTCAGAAGTGGGAGTGCTGGACGAAATTACGAGATTCCGAATTCGAAAGAGCGGGAACCCGTAGTTCCTCCTGTTTGTTCATTCGTCCAGTATTGAAACAGCGTCGCTGTAATGTGTTTCGAAGTAATCTACGCTGCCAGCATGCCCCTCGTGTCTACATCATTACTCGGCCTTATGCTAACTCCAGCGTTCCATTGTTTCCCACGTGTCAAAAAATTACTGCGCAAACGTAGGGAGCAGTTTTCGCTCTGTGCTCTTTGGAAATGTTCGCCATCGCACGCGCGTGTTTATCTTCCGTCAGGCTCTACATGCGGCCGAGTTTAACGAAATTGTGACGGCCTGCGCTGCCTATGGCTCGTGCTGTAACGTGTTCTGTGTTTACTTAATGTCCGAGCTGATGTGTAGGAAATTGACGTTGGCACGTGTATTTGCTTAACGCGCCGGCGTGTGTGGTGTATTTTCTCTCCTTTTCACTCGCTGAAAACTTCTTGCGTCTTATCTTCTTTATGCAATAGCTGTGTAGCAGTTTCGTGATCGAGCACTCGTGGGCGTAATTAAATTCTCGGGCCCGAATGAACGTTGTTGCTCCTACTTTCGTCGAGTGACAGCTTTCATATCGGAAGCTAGTTCAGCCGAGGAAACGGTTTTTTTTTTTTACAATTCTGATTTCCGCGGGCTCCTACATTTGCACCTAACGGTATTTTCCTTGGACAGGTCTAAGAGTGAGGTCCTATTGAATATACATCGGCCTTACATAACTCTGTAACGTGCTCACATTCGGGATTAAATTTTTGAGATCCTACATGTTCTCCTCGGTTCGACACCAACGCGTCTTTTTTTTTATTATTTCTTTACGTTTTCATAACAGGACAGGCGTCTCACCGCGACACGTTGGCTATGCTTTTCTTTTCTTTTTCTTGTTCTGTTTAGAAGCGTGCGAGCTTTATAGCTGGTGTTTAATTTCGTTAGATGCAGATTGTTTAATGAAATCCTGTAATACTTCCACATCACAGCTCTCGAAATTGAGCTATTAGAACGCGTCGTCACCGCGTTCGTATTCATGATTATTAATTGATTATTTACCCTACCACTGTTAACTAAATTTCAATTACAACTTCTAGACTAGTTTTGTGTTGAGTAAAATGAAGCACCCTGTTGAATACACTATGCTACCAGAGGAAAATGCAATTCTGGAAAATTTGCAGCCGGGAAAATCGGGGTTGATAACAGCAAGTGGCCTACCAAATCTCTGATTAAGCATAATGTGGCTAACCTGCAGGGTAATAATAACCCTCCTGCAATACCTTTTAAGAAGTTTAGCGTTGCCGAATGTCATCTCAACGCGAAGCAGACTAAAATTGTGCGAGCGCAAAAAGAAAAAAAGAAAAAAATCAACGCACTTTGGCACAGCCAAGGAATGAAACCAGTGCCCCTCACATCCATTGGAGGTTTGCAGCACTCCTTCTTGTCGATGAATACAGGTCGGTTGCATGTGCGCAGTGGAGCGTAGTTGTTCTAGTGCCGTTGGTGGTGCTTCAATCGCGCGATTTATGGGCTAGCCTTCGGCAGTAAGGAAGCGAGTTTGCAAAAGTGCGTTCAGTGATGGTTGTAGCGTTCCTGATGTGGCAGGTCATAATTCAGTGTCGGGAAATTTTCACTGACCAACGTGCAATATATGTGGAGTCAAGGCGGAAAGCTGGGCTAGTTGTGTGTCATCGTTAATTAAAAGACTAGCGCAATAAAACTAGGACAAAGGCATAGAAGGAGACAGGACGAGCGCTAAACATCAAACAAACAGGTACTTAAAAACACTTCGGTGGTACATCGATGGAGTGCTCGGCTGCTGACCCGAAAGACGCGGGTTCGATCCCGGCCGCGGCGGTCGCATTTCGGTGGAGGCGAAATTCTAGAGGCCCGTGTGCTGTGCGATGTCAGTGCACGTTGAAGAACCCCAGGTGGTCGAAATTATTCCGGAGCCCTTCACTACGGCGTCTCTCATAGCCTTAGTCGCTTTGGGATGAAACTCCATAAACCAAACCAAACCAAACCAAACCAATATATAGGTGGAGAGGATACCAAGCCTGACAGAAACAAAAAAAATTTCGTTTCACAAATCGCAGTGAGCACTCAAGCCATTTTTTTCCGTCTGCCGTGTGGTCATACTTGCAATTTTCGATAAACGCCGAGTTAGCACTTCTTTTCTAATTTAAAGATTTTTTTTTATTGGTCCGGCGTGAAGGTGCCGTTTATGTTTTAGTTGTCTTATTTTCCGCTCCCTGTAGTTTACTGACGTAAAATAATCTAATATGACCGGCTTCCTCAGCTTCCTCAACTGTATTCGCAACCACGCTAGTACTTGTAATTATTTTACTGCTATGACTAGAACTGCTGCGCCACAATGTGGTCGAAGAAAACTCTTGAGGATGAACTGAAGTTTATCTCCTTATAAATCAGTCTCACACAAGCGGTTGTTCCGACTTTTTTCTTCAGTAACACCCTGTACTGCAGCGGTGGCTTTACTAGTAATTTGCGCATCCGGCTCGCTTGCGGGAGGTACTGGTTGCGATCCCCAGTGACGGCGGGTACCCACCGGTGATACAATGGGTACAACAAGATTGCCCCTGGCCTGGTACTCGGCTTATTTGTTGTAAAATGCTTCGGAAATGGTTCTTTGACCACACCTTGGGCACAGGAAAAGCACCCTGTGCCATGGTGCCCTTTAGCCAAAGCTATCCTTGCGCCATAAACATCTATTTCCACCACCACCATCACTATCATCATCACCATCATCGCCACCATCGCCACTATCATCATCATCATCATCCTCCTCTCTAGCACTCCTTGCCAAAGCAGCAGAACCGGCCTGATCCCCTTTAAGCCCTTGCATACTCTCTATCTCTCTCTCACTCCCCTCACCGGCCGTTTAGGTGCATGACTCTCTTCACATCTCCAGTGTGTTCGACACTGCGTGGACAGCCCTTATCGACCATTAACGATGTTGGGCGACACTCATAACCGCGCGCATGCCTCCGCCGCCGCTCGCACACTCTGCTCGCATTGTTCGCACGCTTAACGACGCGTGAAGGTGGTGAAGGGCGCGTGCGCTGCGTTGTGCGAAGCGTCAGCGCCCGACCGGGGTTCCCCCTCACCCCTTTCCTTTTAACCGCGCGCGCCCGCCTTCTCTTTCCCTCTATCCCTTTCACTACCAGCCAAGGTTCAATTAGTGGCCCGAAAGAATGTGTGTGGCAAAAGCAATTCGTGGCAGGCTACGTCTGGCTGCCGACCCAGCCCGAATGGCCGGGCGAAATTATGCGCCCTAACGACGACGCATGAAGGGCTAAATAAAAAGAAAAAGAATGTTGCGTGCCTGAATTGATGGAACGTGACGGCTACGTGTGCTGGGTGCCCAAGTTTAGTTCGCGAAGTTTCTGCTGGCTGTATTGCTCTCGCTCTCGCCGCCCCCCCACCCCCCCCCCCCCCCCCCACCCCCCACCCCACCTTTCCTCCGCTTCTCGAACCACGAAGCCTCCCTAGATTTTATTTTTCTTTTCAAACCTTCATAGCGTTTGCGACAGTCTGCAACTGTCGGCCTTCTTCGTCCCCTCGGAAAGCAGCTTGCAAACCCTGGTTTTAGTGCCAACACACGTCTCCGATATAATCGCACTATGTCAAAAAAGAGGGCTTTAACTGGTCAGAACACGCGGAGAGCGCCTGAATGGGTTTTTTTCTCCTTCTTTCAGTCGACTTCTCTTCCAATTATATTTCCTACCAGGGCGCACGCGGAAAGCTTTTTGTGCTTTTGAGGCTGCGTTGTGTGTGCGGCCGCTGCTACGTGGTATCAAGCTCCAAAACATCTCTCAGCTGTCCCTTGCTCCCCCCACTCCTCTACTTCTGCTCACTGATGACATTTAAGCTGTTCGAAACAAAAGCAAAAAAAAAAAAACATCGGCGTCCTACGTACCTTTATCATTTCAACTATCGCTTTACACTAGTATCGAGTTTTTTGTTTTGAGTACCGAATGCCTACATAACGTTGTTACGTCTATACTTATCGCGCTTTAAGTTTCAGTACTAGCCGAAAATCTTTTATTTTTACGTCTGTTTGGACTGCCTTTTCGTTGGTTAACGAGTGGTGAACATTGGTCTCATCGTGATTTTGTTTTTTTTTAGTTCATCCGTCTACGTTTAAACTCGATCGCTTTCAAAGACACAATTGCATGATGTTACGTTGCCTGTAAAGCTTCCTTTGCTGCAGTTGTGCTCTTACTGAGGGAAAGCCCTTCATTTTCTCCGTGCAAGCCGTCATGAAAGCGATTGCCATGGGTTCACAGCTCGTTTTGGAGAAAGTTGCAGGGTTGGTCTCATGACGTGAGAAGTGATTCAGCGTAAACTATTATGGGTGTCAGGTTATGAAAACATAGTCAGAGGGGTCATGCATGTGCAACGGGTCATGGTCATGTGTTAAGAGTTTTGTACTTCACCCGTTAGATATGCTAGACGGATTAGTAATCTATGGATTACATGGCCTCTTGACAATTAGTGAGTCACGTGACAATTGATAAGCAACATTAGCGGTGACCCTCGGTAACGTTACCTTGGCATGTGATGACGTCATTTCACGCGGACGAAAATATGTAGATTTTGTAAGGGTCGGCAAAATATGATAGCACGCTTCGCGCTTGCTTTTTTGGTACCTCATTTCATTCTAGGTGTGCTTTTTTCGTTCTGTTGTTGATATAGCGCTGGACATCGGCATTGACCGCCCCCTCACCACGACGCCATTTTTGACGCTGTACCGAAGACGGGAACGACAGCCTGTGCTCCAACCATGGAGCCACATGATGAACGTGCTGGATGACTCCTACCACGGCGTATCTGAGGTGAGCGCCCGCTTGATGCTTCTCTTCGAACCATGCTAAGTGTTTGTTTCTTACGTCGTTGTGAGCGATGGGAGGTTCGCGGCTTTCAGGCGTTGTAGTGCAGCGCATTATAGTCGGTAAGCTGCCCAGTTCATAGACTTTCAATGGTTAGCAATTTGCTGCAATGGAGGATAAGAATAAACTTGTTTTTAACTTGCCGATCTGGAACTTTGTACTTATGGTGTTGCGCCTAGTTTATCTACTTATAATGTAGAACGCAGTTTTTCAGATAACTGATGTGATCGAAACGGCATTGCTTTAGAGAGGCTGCTTCCGAAGGTTGAGTTGAGTTTCGTAGTTATATAATTTTAATATTGGCAAAGAAGGCATTAATTATGTCGTTGTACGAGGAACAAAATACCAGCTGTTGCATCATAGGATCTGAGTACCGATGTTTTCAGAGGTTTTATATCGCATTTGATGTCGCTGGAAATTATAGTTCAGTCATGAAAAATAAGAACTGACTCACGGGTGTAATCGCACTGTGTATTTCTCTGTTGTGCGTTAGCCTTGGCTGAATGCAAGGACGTTTTGCAATGTCTGAGGAGCGTCTGTTAAGCGGTCATATTCGATGTGGCGAAACTTTTGGTGTGGGCTGTTAATTAGGGTCCTTCTCTTTTTCGTCTTCAATTGCACCCTTCGCCGCTTGTTTTAAATCGAATCTGTGTCGGGATTTTGGCGCCGCCGAGAACAAATTAGAGAAAAATACGTCCTAGTGACAGGCCCACACGCACATAATTAAGTCTTAAATTAATCTCTGCGTGCCTGTTTTTATAGTTCTGTGGTCATGAACCTCAACTATCTCAGTTTTCCGCCTTGTTACAAAAGAAGGACTATTCTAACATAACATACTCGAGCCTGGAGGCCTTTTCGGGCTGCTTTGTAAGTGTAAGTGTATTACTGGAGTGTTCGCACATGTTTATTTTGTTTATATATCATTGATAAAAATGCGTTGACTCAGCTTTATGGTTGCTTGCTACAATTTTTAGTATCGCAAGTACAGGGCCTTCTCAGAATATTCGCACTAAAGGTACAAGTAGACGCCATGATTTGGCGGTGTCTGCGCGATTCGCTGAAAATGATCGTTTTAAATTTCATTCAAAAAGACGCCGGAATTAGCAGCATGGACACTGGGTATTAGTGTTCATGTTGAGCGCTGACAAACGGGCCCGGAACGTATGGAGAGTACTTCTAGAACGTTCTCTCTGATCATATTACTCAAGGTCGCGTTAGTATGAAACACAAGGCACTCAAGTGGGACCAGTGAGTGGTACCATTGGTACACATATTGTGTACCACCTAATTGGCATAGAATGTTCGGAGTGGTATCAAACGATTCAGCGCGTTATTGAGCATAACATTACTAGTCCAATCAATGCGTAGTCTATCGTAAGGATTTGCACCGAAGACCTTTGGTTCCCCAAACTGTGACTCCTTGAAAATTGAAACGGCCAAACTAATTGACGTAGGACATCCTAATTGGTGTCAAACGATTTGTCTTCTAGCCCTCTATGCGTTGGCATCAAAAAAGTATATATCCGGATATAACGAAAAATTTGTACCAGATATAGCGAATATGGCTAATGCCGCAAATTCGTTCGACATTGCTAACGCTCGATACTCGTACGCCGCCTCAGCGTCTTGCTCTTTTCTTTTTGTTATCGTTGTTTTGCCCGTAGATGGAGAATATATATATATATTTTTGGCGCCCATTGGACGTCCAGAAGTTTTCCGTGAAATGTGATGTCACTTATTCGTACTCGCTGTTGTGTTGCAACATTTAAAAGCTGTTTCGTTCTCTGTGTGTGCAGCGTCTGTTGGCGCGCGTGGACAAGTGGGCGTTCAACACCTTTGCTCTGGACGCGTGTTCGGGTGGCCGCTCCATGCCGCTCCTGTGTGTGCACCTGTTCCACGAGTACGGATTCCTAAGCACTTTCAACCTGGACGCCGTGCGCGTCTGGCACTGCTTCAGTGAGTACGATTGGCTGCCCCGCGCATTGGATGCGAAGGAATGCCGCTTATTATTCTTTGTTCATTTCACGCTTTATTTGCGGCGCCGAGCCAGTTTATTTTTGGATAACGGATGTATTGCTGCGTTGTTTGCGCGAGGAAATTAAATGCACTGTACGGCACTTAACTTGTGAAAACCTTTAATAACCAGCTGCTGCAGTATATGAGGGTGCAGTTGAGGTATATTAAGGCGAAAGCCTTTAATGGCTTATGCTCGCGGTGTCCGTCCGAGCGCTGGAATCGTGCCAACTGTGGCCTCCCCTCCGCGCAGCGGGGCAACCGCCTCCCGTCCTTAGCAACCGGCGGGCCGGTGGGGGGCGCAGCTGTGCATAGCAACCGTGACGTCACACAGTTGCGGTAGAACGAGCGCGCGTTGGTGGTGGGAGCTGCACCACCGCTCCTTCGCCAGACGTCTCGTTGCAGTCGAGTGAGTGAGACGCATGGCTCCGAAGCGGCCCAGTGATTCCGCGCCAAGCGGTTCGGGGAAGCGGCAGTGAGTTGCCCACAAGGCTTTCGCCAAGCACACTTTAGAATTTCCAAAGTGTCTTGGGTAATTTTTTTGATGAACATTTAATTTATACACATAGGAGGCATAGTTAGCGGGATTATGTATATGCGTTGAACTGTCCGTTTCTTATTGAGGTAATAAATTATGAGGGAGGGGAGGATTGAGCGAGGAAATACAAAAACTTTTTGGGTGAGCACTTCGCCTTATGTATGAAGATGCCCGAACCCGCAGCGCGACCCACATAACGCCTCATAACCTGTTTGCAATCGAAATGTAGGGGATGCCCACGAATTATGAAGGGCACGGATTATATAAAGAAGCACATACAGGAAAGACCCCCATTGTTGCAGTCACAAACGTTGCAACGTTTCGGAATAGAGTCTGCGACACCCCCCCCCCCCCAAAAAAAAAAAAAAAAAAGGAACCCTTTTCGCAGAGTAGCGATGGATGCCTTGGAACGTCCGCACGAGTAGGAATACCAGAAAAGAATAACAGACACCGAATTTCTCAGATTGTTTTACTTTGTTATGTTTCCCTCTTAGAGTTACAGGTCTACGAAGCTCCCCAGATTGCTTCCCCGCGGCAAATTTTTTCTTCTGTTTGAACGAAATAGCTTGGCTCTACCAGTTGATAAAAAAAACAGTTTCTTTGTATTCTGAGATCCCGGAGAGTTGTGCAGAGTATAAGGACGAGCAGTTTTTTCAAATATGAAACTTAGCACTAGGCCTGGCTCCTAGTGTTTGTTGAGCCTCGCTTGGCCTGAAGTTTTGACTCCCCGCTTATCACTGCACACGGAAGAGTTTCACAATAGACGCCACGAAGTACGTGCCGGTCAAAACTTACTAAAGTTACTCTCCTCGCTGCTGTGCTCTGGCTTTTGCTTTTGTGACTTTATCTGTGGAAACCTTTGTGAAAGCCTTGGCATCCCTGCGTGACTGCATCTGTTTTTTTTTTTTGTGTAACGCAGGCCTGATTGACGCCGGTTACCATAGCAACAACCCGTATCACAACTCCGTGCACGCTGCCGACGTCACCCAAGCCATGCACTGTTTCCTCCTGGAAGACAAGGCAAGTTCGCCTCCGCGTTTATTTTATCTCGTTTCTTATCTTTCTTTTTTTTTGCCTTTTCGCAAAAAATAGGCTCGGGCCAGAGTGAAGCCCGTTTTCCCTTTGTGACCTG
Organism: Amblyomma mixtum; assembly: GCF_055824585.1. NCBI lineage: Eukaryota > Metazoa > Arthropoda > Arachnida > Ixodida > Ixodidae > Amblyomma > Amblyomma mixtum. The sequence continues at coordinate 34,606,350 of NC_143018.1, read as the reverse complement.
ACAGCGTGATCGTGTCCGCGCATATAAAGTGAACTGGACTGAAAACTGAAAAAAAAAGACACGAAAATATGGAGGGTTCAAGGATGGCGAGTCTTTTGTTTTCTTTATACGCTTCCCATTCCAACTGCATCTCGCTTTCCTTGTGGTATTTATTTATTTATATATTCAACACACCCCTAAAGGCCCTCCTTCCATGGTATTACATATAAGGGCGGGGGGGGGGGGGGGGGGGTCAGTCTAAAAAACAACATCTATAAGGAACGTCATTAACAAGCGAAGGAACAATAACCAGGCTAGGTATAACACGGAAAAATAATTAGTCACCTGAGAGTAAATAAAGCAGCAGGCGATAGAAGATAATATAATACAAATTATAGGTTTAAAGAAAACGATAAAGCATAACGGAAATGAAAAATACTGCAGTGTGCATGTTAGGCACGAACAGAACAGAGGTAATCGCAAAAGTACAGCAACTAAAAAAACAATTGAAATGCCTATGTCGCTGCGGATGTGATCGAGAAATGTGGAGACGATAGATTCAGTGGCTATGCGCGCTGGTAAATTGTTCCGCTCTGTGATAGTGCGTGGTATGAATTACTTCGCCAATGCAGATATACGACACGCGATGCGTTTAACTTTGTGCGGATGGTAGAGCCGCGGAAAGAAGGCTGATGGCGATTGAAAAAAAAATCGCGTTGAAGCGATGAATGGTGATACAATTTATGGAAAAGTGCTAGTCGTGTTAGCTTACGGCGGGAAGACAAGTCATAATTCGGCGCGATAGGCGTAACGTTAAGAAATCGGAAGCGGGTGGAGTGGGTGAGAGAACAAACGCGGATTAATGACATCCTAGTTGAAATCAAGAGGAAGAAGTGGGCTTGGGCAGGGCATGTAATGCGAAGGCAAGATAACCGCTGATTCTTGAGGGTAACGGAGCGGATTCCAAGATAATGCAAGCGTAGCAGGGCGCGGCAGAAAGTTAGGTGGGCGGATGAGATTAAGAAATTTGCGGGAATACGGTGGCCGCAACTGGCGAAGGACAGGGTTAATTGGAGAGACATGGGAGAGGCCTTCGCCCTGCAGTGGGCGTAGTCAGGCTGATGATGATGATGATTTCCCTGTTCCATTTAGAGTAATGCAGTGATGAATGGTCTGCCAATCCTCTGCTGGTATTTTATTTCTGCCACGTTTGTGACATTGTCCCTTCCAATGCCCTCTTCCGTCTCTTTTTCCATCTCCTCTCGGACGTACCTTTTCAGCTGCGAAGCGTCTTTGTACTCCTTGTTCCTCCGCATGTTCTCTGCTTGCTCGAAAATCTTCGCGCTTTAACGCAGATTTACGATCCATATTCTATCCCACGTTTTACCCTGGTGCTAGTTTACGCGCAGTCGATACTCAAAATCCCTCTACACCTGGAACTCCACTGCGAAGAAGCTCTTCCTACGCCCCGTCCCACGCCACTCCCGTACTCATGCTCCCAATTCATAGCGGGCTTGTATTCCGCCTCGACAGATGAAGGTGGGAGAGTCTTTTCGCATTCTTCACGAATGCGTCACACCTGTTCCAGGTGGTCCATGTGCTTCGTGCCGGTTTCTGAGCAGCACTGGCTTCTATTTCCGTCCTTTTTTCGAAGTCATCCATCTTTAGCCCAGTATTAACCCGCCCGCAAAGTTCGATGGCCGTTTTATTCGCAATAGCGGGGTCGATTCGCGGGGGCGATGCGATTGTGAGCCGATTTTGTAACGTGCGTAGGAGGAAGTGGGAGGGCGCTTGTCGTGTGGCCTGTGTATAGAAAGGCCCACGCCTCGTCGTTGAAAAAGGTGCCTGCAATTTTGCGCGTGGATGTATGAGGGGTGCGAATGTACATGTATTCTGTCTCGATGGTCTCCGTACTAGCGGATATTCAAAATTCCGCAAGTGCGCTTTTCCGCATAACAATGTTGCCCAAAACAGAATGGCTGAACATGCGTTTCCAGCGGAAACAAAGCAAGAAAGACTAGTTTTTTGCATGATTCTTTCAAAATACGCTTCTTACATTCTATCCACACCTTTAGCGCCTGTCCTGTAGCCCACGTTGTTGCTTTATAGCGAAGTCGGCCATCTTGTTTTTGGCAACATAGTTATGTGGGAAAGCGCACTTGCGGAATTTTGAATATTCTCTATTGTATAGTGGGCACGTTGGCTCGTCGACACTTGCAGGCCTACGCGCTGGACGACTGTAATTTTCACGATTTATTTAATATTATAATTATTTTAATTTTTCAGTGGCCGTAGGTAGCGTGTGTGCTAGTGCTCGCCAATAAGCAGTTCTAAGCTGGGAACATGTTTGTAACCGTCCGTTTGCGAAACTTCGCTGGCATCGTGCCTTGTTCTATCGACGGGTGTGCGTCTTTGGGGTGCTTAGACCCCGAATACTAGTCTGCACTATTGTGAAATAAATTATTTTGCGGCGCTACGGTGCATACTTCCCTACGTTCTTCTAGGGACAACTTGCAGAACTTGTGTGCGTTATGTATGCGTTGGAGGCTGATGCGTGGCCCCCGGCTAGCACAGAACTCGCTCTGGTTTCTGTATTTGTATACGCTGACGTTTGTGTTAGCCAGCTGTGCGTTAGCTTCCGTCAATAGCTTGCTAATTAATTAGTATACGCCCAAGCGCTGCCGTGCGTAGTAAACGAAAAATTCTTTGTCCTGCTTAGTTTCCTGGTTTTGATCAGAAAAAAAGTCATGTTTAGTTTAGTTAGTAGAGCGGCGACCCCAGACTGGCGGTGGTCCTTGATTCGAACCCCGGACCAGGACGAATTTTTCTTTAGCTGAGTTTCTATGAAAATTGTATAGCTTTTTTTTTTTTACATATGACTACACTTAAGTGGATACTAATTAGTAAATACTCCCTTATTGCAAATTTACTCCACCTCGGGGGATTCGTCTAAAATTTGGACTAGCTTGCAAATTTTCTCGCTGTGCAGGATCATTTGTTGGAGAGAAAATCTGTCTCTGCAAACCTGTTTGGAGCTTCAGGTGTTTCTATTCCTTTTATTTTTGAAATTCGTCGTATTTCGACGCTTTTGCGAACCTTTCTGTTTGCTGGAGGTTTTCGTTTTATACGTATCTGTCCGTTAGAGCGTTAGCTCATCCGTATTTGTTGTTTCTCTAATAGCGGTAGGATCTATAAGCGATCCCCGAGTGTTTAAGGCGTCGTGTGGCTGAGCGCAAGAGTACAAGAAAGGAGAGAGAGATATCACGAGCGGGATGGGAACGTCATAATCGCGAGTAAGCACATTCACGGAAAATGTCGTAAACTAGCCCCTAACATGTGTACAGTCGGCGCGCTGATGTCAGGGGCTGCTGTAAGGAGCGCAGCGCATCGTAACACATTGCAACATGAACAAACCAAGTGTGTGCTTCAAAAAGCACGCATAGCTGAAGTCTGTAGGTGACGTCGCAGGAGTTCCCATTGTCTCGTTCGGCGTCTCAGAGCGCAAACGTAAGCATACTAAGAGGGGAGATAGGAAGGCGACATCAGCCGCCGCGGTGGCTCAGCGGTTATGGTGCTCGGCTGCTGACCCAAAAGACGCGGGTTCGATCCCGGCCGCGGCGGCTAGAATTTCTTTGGAGGAGAAATTCTAGAGGCCCGTGTACTGTGCGATGTCAGTGCACGTTACAGAACCCCAGGTGGTCGAAATTTCCGGAGCCCTCCACTACGGCGTCTCTCATAGCCTCAATCGCTTTGGGACGTTAAAACCCCATAAACCAAACCAGGAAGGCGACATAACGCACCCACCCGACTGTCGTGGGAGCTGCGTTTGCGGAAAGTTTGAAGAGCGGGGCGCCGTATTACGAAGCGAACAACGCGCGGTAATGTCTGTTGGAAGGCGTGCCAGAGATCTCTTCGCGTCTGTACACTCTAACACATGAATATGCCTGTATGGGTGTAAAAAGGGAGTAACTGGTCCTTCCGTCCATCTAGCGCACACCGTTTTATAAAATAGTGTGCACTAGAGGACAGCTTACTCCCTTTTTTTTTCTCCCCCCGCCGCGGTGGCTCAGTGGTTACGGCGCTCGGCTGCTGACCCGAAAGACGCGGGTTCGATCCCGGCCGCGGCGTCCGAATTTCGATGGAGGCGAAATTCTAGAGGCCCGTGTGCTGTGCGATGTCAGTGCGCGTTACAGAACCCCAGGTGGTCGAAATTTCCGGAGCCCTTCACTACAGCGTCCCTCATAGCCTAAGGTGCTTTGGGACGTTAAACCCCAATAACCTAACCTAACCTAACCTAACCCTTTTTTCGCCATTCTGTTTAGAGTGTACTGCGTTCGCCTAAATCCAAAGCGCGGAATAATGCTGCAGCCGCCGCGCGATACAAAGTTCTGTCATAGCGTACTGCCGCCGGCAGCCTACAATGCGCATGCGCAGACGGTCATGGGGATTTTCCATCTCTTAGCCGAAAATTCCCTCAATTATTTCCTAGTGAAATGCGGAAACTTAAAATCCCTGTTTCTGTCCCTTCTTCCCTGCAGCACTTTGCAAACTTCAGCGATTGGGCAAGAAACGGAAAATTTCGGTTCTCTATATTGATTCCTTGAAAACTCTTTGGTGTAATTTTACTCCTTCTGCCTCTTTCAGCCCGCATGACTCTGTGTTCTAATTTATTTATTTATTTATTTATTTATTTATTTATTTATTTATTTATTTATTTATTTATTTATTTATTTATACATACTGCAGCCCTATTGGGCTATTGCAGGGGTGGGTGTGAACAACAGTTTAGGAAAACATGGAGCACAACAATGGCAAACATCCGAAACAGTACGAGTGAAAACAAGAAAAACGAAAAAACTATTCAATAGCCGCTAAAAACAGCTCTAAAGGAAGAGAGCGAGTAGAACCGGGTAAACAATTCCAATATTTGATTGCACGCGGAAAAAAAAACTGGATTTAAAAGTGTCCGTGCGGGCAAAATAAGGCGTGATGTTTAGGCTGTGGTGACTTCTAGTTTTAGATGGTATAGCAGGGGTTAGGTAATCATTTGCAGAGGTCCGGCAGAAAGAGTTAATAATGCAATACAAAAATTTTAAAGACTCAGTCCTTCGTCGAGATGAGAGTGGTTGCAGGCCCAGTGATGAAAGTGCTGTGGAAGGCGAAAAATCTCTACCAAACCTGAAGAAAGGAAAATTCTCCGGATGGATGGCCCTTACCGTGTTTGCCGATGCCATTGCTGATGCGTTTTTGCGGCTCGCTGAAGCGGTATACTCTAGCGCTGTGCACGTTAGCTCTATGCCGAACTTTCTAATAAGGTTCGTAAATTGCTTTCTTGGTGAGCCGCAGCGGGGTTTGTTTTCGCGTCCCTGTTTTTGCTTTTGGCGTGAGGAGGAGCCCATGAATGCTGCTGCTGTTTCACTTCGAACTAGGGCAGTTACTTCGTTGGTTTCGCTGTTTCTATTCTGATTCTTTTCCATTTTTTTATTGACACTTTCACCAACATATTGCACATAACTTGACGAAACTTGTTTGTTCCCATAGCCTGAGTGGCTAGTAGCGTTTACTTGTTCCATCCGTCCACCGTTACAGTTGACGGCTTCCATTGCGATTGCATCGCTCCTTGTCTTGGGGCTGCTAGGTTCACAATTATTCCGAACGACTCCAGCGCCCGCGTACGTGACCTTTAGTTCGATGCAGGAGGATGCTTACCAGCGGCTGCAAGCAAACCCGTCGCGCCGCAAAGCAACCCGTTCTTTTTTTTATTTCTAGCAATGCAAGACACGACTGCTTTCAGCAGGCTTGCGACACTATTTAATATGAGCCGGCCCGCATGTCGCGAATCTGCCTAGCTGCGCACATATCTTCAGCTAAACAGAATGAATAAGAACGGCTGAGACTCGACGCTCGATCACACTCTTTCCCGTCACTCTCTCCCTGTCTGCCTGTTCCCACTCCCCGGTTGTGTTTTTGGATGCTCCAGCTCTTGTATTAACCGCGTGCAAAACCCCCCCCCCCCCCCACCTCCCTCCGCCACCGTAGCCTTTCCCTGCTTCCAGCCCCTTTTTATTCGTCCTTATCGGGATTTTCCTGGAAGCGGGAAACTGGGATCTTCCTTGGCGGCTTGAGCCTTGATGCCGTGTCAGGAGGGAGGGTGATGGCGAGCAGCCATGATGCCTTGAGGAAAGCTAGGGTCAAAATGGGATGCGCGCACGCGCATGTACGGGATTTGGGAATGAAGGGAAGGCTGTTGGGAGCGTAAGGGGGGGGGGGGGGGGGGGCGTCTTAATAAACCGCGTCTCGCCGATGCGGCACGCCCGGGTGATTTTTAATTAGCGACGAAGACAGCGACGCCCAAGGAGGAGAAGGACGATGAGGGGGAGGAGTTATCTGCTAACCGCCTCTGCCTCTTTCAGCCCGCATGGCTCTGTGTTTTGCTTTTTTTTGTTGGTTTTGCCCACCTGTATTCGCTTGCGTCTCCCCATTTCCTTCGTCCTCCTCTTTTGTCTGTGATTGCCTTTTTTTTTCTTGTGTCGTTTCGTTGTATTGCTAAACCTAGCTCCCGATTTCCCGAATATGTTCCCGCTTCCTTTCTTTTGTAGCTTTTTGAGCCCGAATATAGCTGTCGCTTCATTTGTGCTCATGGGCTCCTAATTGTGACGCACGTGGTAATTGCTTTATTTCATTTATGGCCAGGCTTGCGCTGTCCCTATCTCCTTCCCCTCCGATTTATTTTGGTGCACGTGCCGTTCTCCTCATTACAGCCTTTTATCATAGAGCCTTACCGTACACCGCTAGTGCCAGGCTTCCACAGCGCTTTCGCAAATGGCTCCAATGGGACCAGGTGCGCATGCGCTGTTCCTGCCGGTATGCGGTAACGATGTCCTAAAAAGGCTCTGTTTTCCGCTTCAGTGAGACTTCATCTACTGTGCGCCATTTTTTTAGTGTTTCGCCAGCGCCCTGTCCTGTAATCCCCGTCCTTAACTGTGTCGTCGATGTGTGCTCTGAGAAGAACTCTGAGAAACACTTTGTTATGTGTCGAACGTTTTCAGAGCACTAAGAAAGGGATAGGTTTTTGTAAAAAAAAAAAAAAAGAAGAAGCGAAGGCGTGTTTTTTTTTTTTCGGATGTCACGGATTATCATAACAATGGGCTTAACACGACAAGACAGAAAAGATTTCGCTGCATACCACCTCCCGTTAACGGCATTCCTTCGCGGGAAATTCCGCAGCGTATACTGCAGCCTAAGGCACCAAACTTCAGAAATGATCCAGTTGTACACAACACTTTCGCTGTTTGACCGGTTTGCCTCTAATCTCCCTTATATTGAAGAGCAATTGGCGCCCAACGCTTTGTATGAAACTCTCCAGTGTTAAGCGTTTTTCCGGCGCACACGACTTCTGCGGGCTCCGCGGGTACGTGAGGGCATACGTGCTACACTGACGTCAACTAACGCCAATGTGGTGCGAATAAAAGAGTTTACTGTGCTATTCGTTCTAATATTCGGCACTGAGATTGCGCTCTTGGTGGGCAAGACAGATTTTTGTTTTAGCCTTTCTGAAGCGCTAGGGCTTAATTTTTCGCCCTTTCGCCCGTGCTCGCCAAAATAAATGCGAAAAGAAACAACACCCCCCTCCCCCATCGTTAAACATTCTTCCTCTCGGCTAGACGCTCACAATTCGCCGCCGCTCTCAATCATGTTCTCGTTAGATCCCGAGCCAACCGTCGTGGCTACCCCGCGAGGGACTGCAAATTCAATCTCGAGCCAAATACGTTTCCACTTCGCCGGAGCTAACTTCTCCCTCTGGGGAAAATGTCCGCATGCTGGCCCCTCGTTGGATCCTTTTTCAAGCAGTCGCGTTTGGCTCGTTTTTGCGTGCGCATTTATTTCCCGGAGAGTACTGTCTCGCGCACGGCTCACTCTCCTAGCCGCGCGAAGTCGGTTTTGCGAGTCGCACTGACGCCTATGTACTTCCTTACTCATCACTGTCGGGCTCTCTGCCTTGCTTCACTATCTTTATTTAATCAGAAAGTAAACGCTGCGGAAACGGTCTCTGCTGGCTGTCTTCTCTCTTCATTGAACACAGTGCCATCACAGTTGAGTATGTGCGAGCGCTTTCCGGGCCAAATCTTTTTGCACGGGTGAATGAACGAGTGCTGGCGACAAACGCTAATACAACTGTCGTAAAGGGCGCTCTTGTAACCGCCGTCCGTGCGTAGGTGGATGGTGGGCTGGGAGGGGAAGGGGCCAGCTTAGTGTCGAGTGGGCGCAGTTGTCGGAGCTGCCGAGTGAAGCGAACTGCGTCGGGCTTGGATTTCGGAGAGAAATGGACCCTCACACGAGCGTTGGTGCCGTTCGGTAGGGAAGAAAACTTTACCGTATCTCTCGTCGGCCCTCCGAAAAGTTCGTTCCTGCCTAAGAGAGCTAAGTATACGTTCGAGATTAGGAGTAGTAGTTTGGTTTCATGGCGCAGCTGCGAACTATTGATTTTGTTCATTCAGAACTACTGACAGGTTCCAGGCGGAATATTGCAAAGAGGGCTACTGCAATTACGTGAACTTTTGTTGAGACTGAAACACCAGTGAGAAATGCGTTGCCAGGAACGATGAACTCACAAAGCAGGTATAAGACTGCGAAGTAAATCCGAAACCTTAAGTAATGATTTGGTGCCAAAAAAAAAAAAAAAACTGATTAATTCGAAAGCATGCTGGGACAGCAATAAAGAAAAAAATGTAGGAAGCAAAGTACAATTAGATACAACAACGTGGAACTATTTCTGTTAGCATTAGTAAAGCTTGTCCAGATGTTGGAAGTATGCTGTACAATAAAATAAAGGCAGAGGCCACAGTAGGTCAAATATAAGGTGATTAAGTTATGGCTAATAGAGATTGAGCTCTGAGACTTGAGAAAGAAGTCAATTTATGGGCGATTTTATAAGATATGAACAGTGTGATTATAAAGGACGCTACTGTTGCCAAGAAATTAACAATTTGTACGGTTTTAGTGAAAGGTTCATCGACGTGTATAAATTCTGGGTTGAACGGGATGTGTACTTGGTAAATGTAGCCGAATGAGGCACAGGTTTTCCTTCCCCAGTATACATTTAGTTTTTTGTTTAAAACTAGAAGGACATCTCTGCACTAATAAGGGAGTAATTACTCATTTGCATCCACCCGAGCGCAGCCATACGGCTACAAAGGCTACGAATTTTTCTTTAACTACGAAGTTTCTGAGAAAGCTTTATAGCTTTCCTTTGTAGCCGTATGGCTGCGCTCGGGTGGATGCAAATGAGTAATTACTCCCTTATTACAAATCTACTCCACCTTGGGGGATTCCCCTAAACATTTGACCAACATCTCTACACTGCTAGCAGATGGTTGCAGTTCAACACAAGAGACCCTTGAGGCAGAGGCATGTGCCCTATTGTTAGTCTTCCGAGAACGTCATGAAAACGAGCTCTGTGCGTGCAGATATAAATAGCTTGAGTAGGATTTACGAGGCGTATTTTGCTGTTTTTTTCTTCGATGCTGGGATCACGTTCCGTAGTTGTCAGAAAGGAACAAATATGCCCAGTTTTACGCCATCGTCTGATGACACCAAACACTCGGTCATGTGTTTAGCACTGCTCCACCGAGAGGCAGATGTGCTGTCCTGAAGCCCAGGGGGTTTGCTTGCAAGCCCCCCTGTGCTGTTTGACAAAGGGTGTACACCACGTTTTACTGCGTGGACAGTAATTTCCACCGATGACGTCGCAGTTACTATATACTGACGCAGTGTGACGTAATGAGCCGGTTACCCGTGTCCTACGCTGTCATAGACAACTCTGCGGTGAAGCTGTAATGGAGATTGGTTTCAGCGGGCCAAAATCTCTACAGAGATTCTGAAAACGCTAGGGATTAGACGCTGGCGCCAGAGCGAAGCGCCGCGGCGTGGCGTGTCTATATTACGTCACATGTCGCTCGATGGTGGGCTCTTCAAACAGCATCATGTCAAACGCTGTTAGAAGTTGCGCGTTTGCACAGAACTTATGACATCGACCTATTTTGTTATTCTATTTATATTAGAACTTTTTGTTTGTGTAATGTCGTTTTCACGCCACTCTACGCCAAGTTGACAGGTAATCTTTTGAGATGAAAACTCCGTCCAACTTTTGTTTTCAGTAAAAATCGCTTGTATGGCTCTTCGTGCCTATGTTGGTGTGTGTTTTGCGGCTAAAGACGCGTTTGTTGCTGACAAAATCGAATTAAAAGGTGAGGAACTTTTTTTTTTTCTCGATTCGATTCATACTCGTGACGTTAACCGAGCAGGGACTCCCTGATCATCGTTGGGGAGTGAATGGCAATGTAGCCTCACCTCGGGGATCCACGCAAAAAAGGCTTGACATCACCGCATTCCGCATTTTGCTTGCGAAAACTGCCAGTAGTGGCATTATTTGTATTCCATTTTTTTTTTCACCTTTTTCAAGCTGACAAAAGCTGTAGTTGAGGTTCTTTTGTTACTTTTTTTCTCCTCGCTTGCTGTTGCGTAGCGGGGTCAGGCCGTCTCGTTGCCGTTACGGCCCGGTCTTGTGATTGGCATTAGCCCGAAGGACGATGACGACGATTTTCGTTGTAGAAACAAAAAAAGCTTTATACATATGAGATTAGCATGGTGGTACAGTGAAGACAGAATCGAACAAAGGGAGAGCAACAAGAGAGTGGAGCCGCCAGAGCTCTCCCGGTCAAAAGCTCCTGGCGAGAACCCCCAGATTCCCGCCAACATCTCCTCTTAACCCCTCAGCTCATCGCTGATTGGTCCGGCCCCCTCGTGACGTAACAGTTGCCTGTGGCCGTGTATTTAGGCGGGCCCACAGTGCTTACAGCGAGACCCACGTGACTGATATAAGATACAACACAAGCAAAACGCAACGAAACCATAACAGAGTATCTTCCCCTCAGGAAGTCGCACTGCGCTCACGAAAAGAGGCAGGAATACACGCAAGCACACAAACAGACGCGTCATTTGCCCTCTGTTCCTCGAAGCGGCCCTAGCCAGCGGAAACAAAAGCGCACGGCCAAAAGAAAAATCGTCTCGGCGCCGCCGTTAGGCCGCAAGTTCGGGCAATAATCGTAGCTGTGGCGTATATCTGTCCGCGCAGCTCAGGAACTATGGCATGCCGCCGCGGAAGCCGCCCGTTGCTTTAAAGAAAAAATGGCCTGGCTTAGCTTATGGTTAAGCCTAGGATGCGAAGCATACCGCCAGCGGAGGCTGCGCGTCCGCAAGCGAGCGCACGAGTTGAGCCCCAGCTTTCACAGCTGTTGTGACGTCAGCGCCCCTAGCGGAAGGAGCGGGAGTTAGGCCGCCGGCGGAGGCTGCGCGTCCGCAAGCGAGCGCACGAGTTGAGCCCCAGCTTTCACAGCTGTTGTGACGTCATATCACGTGGTGCGCCGATGTAGGTCAAGTGGTAGCTACGCGGCCGCGCGCGGTGCAGCAAGGAAGAGCTCGGTTGTGCGGCTAGTATGCTTCGCATAAAAGAAACCTAAAGGCCAGCGTTCGGAAAGCGCGCCACTGACACCGACCAGGCACAGTCCGTATTCCCGGCTTCCCGCGCGTCGCCCAGAAGCGGCGCCGTTTCCCTCACGGTGAATACGCGGAGTCGGCGCACGCACGCACAAGTAAAAGAAAAAGGAGCGCTCCCCCGAAAAGCGGTGCGGGTGCAAGTGCCGTTTAGGGTTTCTCGCGGCGGGGATCCTTCAAAGGGACCGAGACGAGACTGCCGGCGCGCTGTAACTCACGTAAGGCGTACCCGGCTAGCTCTTCGGCGCGGGCACTCGTCGGCGCGACCGTGTCAACCGCGTCGACAAACAGTTTGCAGGCCGGCGGGAACACATATATTTCGGCTGCTGCGTGGCGGTCTTAAGCTCAGTGGCTCTACAGCTGTTTTCAGCTAGAGTAACCTCTTTTTCCAATTTATTCTGGAGCCCTCCACTACGGCACCTCTTTCCTCCTTTCTTCTTTCACTCCCTCCTTTATCCCTTCCCTTGCGGCGCGGTTCGGGTGTCCACCAATATGCGTGAGACAGTTACTGCGCCATTTCCTTTCTTCAAAAACCAACCAACCAACTTCGATTTACCTTCTGTGACCCTTTTAGGTCGGCGGTTTTGTCATCGTACTGCGTTGTGCCGATGGTGAAAATGGCGTGCCCACGTGGAGAAGATGTTGAGATAATAACACGAAGAAGCGGGTTGTTCTCAAAGGTTGCTAAGCTCCAAGTAAATACATCGCTGAAAAAAAAAACAGCATAGACGATTGATCAAGATACGTATACTGATTGCACGCTACTATCTCCAGAAATCAAAGTTGGCTCGAAACCTCTCGCTCGCAACCCGCATTGCCGCCGAAGCTGAAATGGGACGGGCGCCTAGAGCTGTCGAAGTAAACTCCTACGCCGCTTCCGATAGCGTCACATTTCACTTTACTGGCGGCATGCTTGCTGGCATATTTACGCTGTCTCCCTCGCGTGTCTGACGACACCATCTAAATTGCACGCAATCTGTCGCGCCAGGAAGAAACCGACGGTTTTTGAAAAGTCACTCTGTGTCCGGAGTATTTCTAAAAAAAGGGGGTGCGCGCGTTTCAGAGGTGTCGAAAATCATTCGCTCGTCGCCTTTTGTTTCACTCCTGACGTCAGCCGTAAGGTGCACATGGGCGCTCATTCAACGCTTGAACGGCCTTCGAAAACGCCCGCGGCAGGATAGTGCTACTCACGCAACGTTTTGCGCAACGCCGTAGACGCTTGGGAACTAGCCCCGACTGGCACTGCGAACAATTCGCAAGCCAGAAATATCGAGAGTTCACACCACGCCAGCGTCTGATAGCGCGGGACTGTCGCTGTGCGGGCGGTGACAGCCAGGCAAGGCAAGGTCACATGCGCCGCTCCTTATCTCATTCGTTCTCAATCTTCTTCCTTCTTATCTCTCTATTCTCGTTTGGAGCTGTCGCTCAAGGAATCTGGGGGACTGCGATCAAGGCATTACTCCATGTAAATTGAAATTCAATCTCTTTCAGAGTGTAGGCGCCACTGGCTTTATTATTTTTTTCTCTAGTAATCGGTTTGTATTCGCTCTTCCGTGACAAGGTGTGGGAGATGGTAGTGGGAGCTTGTAGGCGATTTTGAAAGACGATAGCAAGCCGGGAACGAGTGCGCATAGCTGCGTTTGTTTTCTGCGATTGCACTTTCCCAGAGTCGGTTTAGGCGTAGTTGTACGGTCGATCGAAACCCGGGCATGACTTTCGTGCTCGCAGAACTCTCTCCTCCTACGCTCGGCGCGCGCGCGCCTGCCACTCTTTTGTGACACTCGACGCGTTCCGGTTAATTAATCCCTCGAAAATGAGGCTGTCAGATTTAGAGGATGTTTTCGTACGTGGCTCTAGTCACACAAACGTGGGAAGTTTTTAGGCGACTTGCGGCGACGACTGCGTATGCAGAGGCGTGACAGCTAGGGGATCTGTCTTTTGGAGAGCACGGCAGTCTTTGTTTTAGCTTGGAGTCAAAACGCGAGCGGCGAATTAGCGGTTGTTTTTCAATTTACTCGTCTCAAAGCTGGAGCGTACTGCTTCAGTGGCTTTCTATCTCTATTGCGACGACTCCTGTTGGCTTCTACCGTTCCGTGAGCTGAATGTTGCGTATGAATTTACTCAGGCAAGTAACGTTCAAGTTGCCCGAGTTTTCACAATTCTGGACAACTGACTGTCTCGCGAAAGTTCTCGTTTCTCGGTCTTGATGCGGCCTGTAAGTGTAGGGAACAGTTTTGACAGTCATCCCGGGATGCTAGGTAGTTCCGTGCTTGGACTCTTGTACCTGCATTTGGTCTGACTAAATTGCGCAGAGTGATGAAGGCTACAGCCTACGCGCATTGTGTACAATGCAAAGCGGTCCGCAAGTGGGAAAGTTCGTGATAGCCGGCAGTACGTTATAGCGGTGACTGTTGTTGTGACTGCGAGAAGGATGAAAAGGAAATTGCACGGGCCTGCCTACTGGCTCCAGCCGAGCCACCACCGCTGCCACGTGCAGATAGAGGAGAGTTAAATGATCAGAGGAAAGAAAAAAAGGAAAGACGCGCGTCGCAGCAACAACTGCGTCCGCCAGAGCGGACGCTGCTGAAAATACAGATAAGCGGCCAAAGCCGCGCTCGCCGAAGCGAGGACAGATCGCCCGGTGACTGTGGGCGATTACAAGCTGCTTTTAGATGTGAGCAACGGTATGCATTCGGCCGAGGGCTTAACTGGTACCAGCTCAGCTCTGCTTCTGGAAGCGTCGCCGCTAGGTGGCGGCCTGCACGCTGGCTGATGCTGTGTGTTATCTGGGCGCAGATTCGCGAGCACATGACCCCTCTGGAGGCGATGGCGTCGCTGATTGCGGCTGTCACCCATGACCTGGACCACCCCGGGGTCAACCAACCGTTCCTTATCGCTACCTCCAACCACCTGGCTGCACTTTACAATGTGAGTTCCCCTCAACGCCTGCGTCTACCACTGAGGGGAGTTCGCCCCCTTGCGGCCCGATTCGACGCGCATACGTTTGTTAGAAGTTCTGCTGCCAAGCTTTCCTAGAATCGCGTCGACATGAAAGGAAGACCTGTGCTAATCTGTGTGCGCAGCAAAGAGGTCAAGAAGTTCGGCAAAACCTTTAAGACTCCTTGTTGCATTGTTTGTGTAGTTTAGAAAAGAAAACGCCGAAGAAAGAAAGGAAAGAAGGTATGAAAAAGACTGTAAGCAGCACAACTATAGTAGGATACAACTGAAAAAAAAATGGCAATTGGTATCAATGAGCCACATTTCACAACGCTCTGTGATCTCTGACAACGAATCACAATAGAAGAAATCCACTTTTTATTGGCTGGCTGTATCAGAAAATCCAGAAGCATCAAAATTATTGAACTTATAATTCCGTCTGACGATTAGCTTCTTGTTTAGGTACCAAAAAAAACTGACAACGGAGTGTACGGTGGTCCTGAGTGTGGGCGGAGCTCCACTGCAGTCTTAAATTGGATGTGACTAAAGCTGTAAGTAGGTTATTTTGAGGAAAAGTGGTTCGCGTTACACGGACGCACTCAGACAAAAAAAGAAGAGGAATGGGGGGAGGGCGGTTCCTCCTTCTGTGAAGTATAACTTTACCTTGGAACAATTCGGGAGTAATTGCCCTGGAACTCTTGCCATGAGAGTAAGTGCGGAGAGGCTAACGGTTAGGTAGTTGGCATGCTATGGAGGATGATTTCTTTTTTTTTTTTTCGGGGGGGGGGGGGGGGGGGTATGGGGTCATCTTTCTGGGATGTATAGCTACCTTGGAACAATTCGGGAGTAATTGCCCGAGAACTTGTGCCATGAGAGTAAGTGTGGAGAGGCCTGTTGGGTAGCTCGCATGTTATGAAAGACGACGTTTTTTTTAGCGAAAGCTACACTACTATGGCTGGGACGCGGTTAGCCATGAGCCTCTGAATGACCTTGAAACGACCTTGGGATAAGTCATGGCTAGTGATGCTATGCACATATACCCAACCATCTGTTCGACCACATTTAACCTTGAACTCTGACCTTGACATTTGACCTTGAACTTTGACCTTGCAAGTTGTCGGCAGAAGCAGTAAGAAAACCACGCGGTAATCACGTTGTGTCACGTGATTCACTTCACAGTCGTTACGTCAGGTATGGGGTATATATGGCAAGAGTTGTGCGCTGTACTTAAACGCTATGGAGGAAGGAGAGCCCGCTGAGGAGCGCACGTATAAGTGAACTACATCTTCGAACATTGCGGCAAGCCGCTTCTAGCTTTTGCTACGCGAAACTCGGTTTGGCAGAGTTTAATGGCTGCCATTTTTTTGCTCAATCTATCGTCGACACGCGGTGTTGTAGCTGTTACATTTATGTCCAAGTGCACTGGCCTCGTTAGGTTGCGGAAATTCTTTCATAACGAGTGGCCGCTTCGCATGATGTGCAACGGCAGATTCTCATTATCCTCTGCTTCCGGTTTTGCATTTGCCCAGAATTTTTCGGTGCTAGAGAACCACCATTGGCGTTCTGCCGTGTCCTGCCTGCGTCAGTCTGGGATTTTCGATCACCTGGCCAGGTCTGATTGGTGAGTGCGTTCCGCCCAATACAGACAGATGCCTGCGTCAATTTACATTTGTTCATTATTTGCAAATAATCTGTTGTCTCCTCTCTGGTGCGATTTTTTTCCCTGCAGGGATGAAATAGAAGAACAAATTCGAAGCCTCATCCTGGCAACGGACATCACTCGGCAGCAGGAGTTCCTCACCAGGTTCAAGGTAGAGACATCATAAAATCTCGCTTTTTTTTTTACTGCGAAAGCGGTACCTGTGTCACAATGCGGAAATGCTGGCGTCTGTCTGTAGCTGTGGAGAATGAAGCCTCCATCCTTCAGAACCATCACCCACAATCCAGCTCCCACCCATCCACCTCCACCTTCATATCACCTCCCCACCCCACCTACGCCCTTCAGAAAAATTCTGTCACGTATATGAAGCCTCGGCTTATAGTAAAATCAATCGTTAGAGTAAAAGCGTCAAAGCAGTTGTCGAGGGCAAATCCGATTACTTTTGCGTAATTGTCGCATCAGATATCTGATCGCCCTGTAAATTTTTTCTTGACTTTCAGCTTGAAATTTAGAGCCCCATTGTTGGCATTGAATGTGCCGATTTTTTTTTTGCGTGTTTATAATATAGACGTCGGCTGCCTGCGACGTTTCTGAATTATGATCCCTTAGATGACTATCTCCTGACTGCGGAGCCTCAGCATAACATTGTAACTTTGACCTTTGTGTTCAGGCTTCTCTGCGTCTCACAACCTCAGTTTGGCCTTGGCATACTTCACTGTAAATGAACGACCAAATGGACTTTTTTTTACTGAGGTAACTGCACGAGATACATTCTCCTGCATAAACGATGACTCCTTGGTTATAATTGTACTTCACAACCGACGCTCACCTCCTGGTCAATGAGAATTTGATTTTGGTGGGCTCTGCGTAGCTGGCTGTGGGCTCCGTGAAGCCATGGTAGCTAGACGGGCCTGTCCCATGTGGGAGGCAGAATGGGCGCTTTCGTATTGTGACGGGCCGCGGTAGAAACGTCGCTGCCGCATCTTGGCTGTGCTAGAAGGCAATACGTCCGGGAGCTTGTCTCGTTTTTGCAGGTGGCCGCAAATTATTTTTCTTGATGCTAGCGGCTTGTTCTGGGTATGTGAATTTCTCCTTACCTTGCATTGCGTAATAAGTGAGAAAAATAATTACCGATGGTTTAGCATTGCTAAGTGCGAAATATTGTGCGAAAGCAGGTCTTTGCAGGTGGACACCGCCGCCACGTACCTGAAAGCGCGGTTGAGGTGTCCACCGACCCAGGGGGCCAGTTATGCGTCTCTTATTTCCTGATAATCGACGGAGTCTACAACGTCAACACCAACGTCAATTGACGCCAACACCAGCAGTGACCTATTGTCAATGCAAACGCAAGCAGCGCCCATCTCTTTCTCACTACCGCCACGTAGCTCAAAACGCGATTGCGGTGTCCACTGACCAAGGGAGCCAGTTTTGCGCATTTGCTTTGCTTTCGTGACTTTGCGCAAGTTGATGGACGACGACGACGTGCAACGCACATTGCGAGTATGTGGCAGTTTGACACGAGGCGTGATCGGCGTGATAGCATAGTGCTAGATAGTGCTAGAGCATAGTGATAGATAGAGGCGTGATAGCATAGTGCTCTAGTGCAGTGGTCAGCGAAGCTGCTCTGTTCGCGCCTCCGCCGATTCGAAACCCAGTCGCGATAATATTTTATTTCTGCAGGTACCTGACAAGCTTCAGGCAAACCTCTTGTTCAGGATTACTAGTGAAATAGTGCTTTCGGTCTAAAAGTTGAAAGGGTGCTTAAAGTAATTACAGCCAGCTGTATATGCAAGGGGAACGTCGAGGAAAGGATGCAAAAGGGAATGTTTTGGGGGGGTCCAGCTCATTTTAGGGGTTCAGTCAGGGTCACGTGAAAATCAGTGGGTGAAATGACTTGATCATATGACTATGATGCACGATGATGCCCTTTCGCACATACGACGACCACGATATCTCGGGGGAGGTGGTTCTGACTGTAACCCTTGCCATTGTAAAAATGTTGCAACGAACCAAGCTTTTCACCCACCTGTGTGACGAAGAAGCGAGAGCGATCGCTGTCATGGACACTGGTTGGAGGGCAGGTTTGCAATGAATCCCTCCGAGTGTTAATATGACAATTTTGAGCACTGATATGCTTTCTTTGTCGTTTTCGCAGCGATACTTGGAGAACAATGTGCTCGACATGGCAGACAAGGAATACCGTCACTTCATTCTCCAGGTGCGTCGTAGTTGATTAAAAGCCAACTCTACTGAGGAAAGGCACCCTTTGTTTGTTAGCTTCATTATCAGTGCTATCACATACTGCGTTGTCTTAATAGATCGGTAAGTGATTGTGCTGCTGCTTTCGAGGTCAAAGTGTAGTGTGACCTGTATTTACCAAATGTTTGTGCAAGTAAGTGTGACGGCCACAAAGGCGTCGGAGAATGATGTGCGTATCATCGAGACCGACGATCACGGCTCTCTTTCTCTTGCACATCATGCTTCGACGTCTGCGCGACTGTTACAGTATATTTAAGTTTTGTGCGAATCGTGCTAAGCTGCAGGATTCACGGTCTATTGTGTATTAGTTTTCCTTTTCAAAAGAACGAATGCATACTTGAGTTTACGAGAATCCACATATTTAAAACCAATGTTCTTGACAGCAGATTAGCCAGGGGGTGCTTGTGCATATTTGAAAAAAAAATAACTAAAGTAGTATGCCTGTAAACTTATTTAGTTGTTCATATGTGCCCCTGCCGAACATAGATTGCTCTGAAGTGCGCCGACTTGGGAAACCCCTGCCGTCCCTGGGATATCAGCCACCGGTGGAGCCTGCAAGTCTGCAAAGAGTTCTACAGGCAAGGTGCGTTCACGATATCTTTGCTTCTTTGTGCGCAGCATTCGTCTTTTAATTCTTTTACTACACGCCTGTTGATACTGCTGGAGCTTTTGATAGCATCTTGAGCTTCATTCAACACTGCCCAGCCCCTTGTGTGCTACTAGGAAATTTGGAAAAAGCTACAAGTGGAGGCCTTGTGATGCTTGCTTTGATGTTGCAGTTGATGCACCACTTACTCTTCACAGGTGACTTTGAGAAGCGGCTGAACATCCCAGTCACACCAATCTGTGATAGAGAAAGGACAACGGTAGCCAAGATACAAGCTGGTGCGTATCGTTCGTTTCCGTCATGTACTTTGCTTGCAAATTCGTGGTGTAAACCGTAAACTCACTAGAAGCAATTGTTTCAATGTATCGCTACTGTCGCCTCCGCGTGCGCGCAGACTTCTTCAAGTTCGTGGTGAGCCCGCTGTTCGAGATCTGGGACCAGTTCCTGGACACGCCGCTGTCACGTGAGCTGCTGCGAAACCTGTGGCTGAACCACGTGCAGTGGCAGAAGAAGATAGCTGCCGCCGATGACTCGACGGCTGCGTCGGGCTCCTTCGAGACGGACCTCAACGCTCCGCTTGCGTCGGAGGAGGACGAGGGCGACCTGCTCGATGGCGATGACGAGTGGGACGACGACGAGGAACTGCCGCCGCTGCTGCGGCGCCGCAGCGCCACGGTCACCCGCTACTCCTGGATGGAAGAGACGTTGGGGTCGAGTGCTTGGGGGCGCCGACACAGCATGCCGCTCAGCCTGCCCAAGCTGCCCTCGCGCACCGTCATCCGGCGGCGAAGGCAGTCGCTGCCCCTCGCTGTGGCCGCCGCCCAAGAGGCCGCTAAGGCCACGGGACTCCAGCCGCCGCAGGTGAGGCAGTAGGAGTGTGAGAGCAGACAGTACAGAGCCAAAAGTACATAACAAGCGTAAGAATCTCGGGCTTCCATGTTCTTCCTCGTCGTCTTTACTTTCTCCCTGTCAAGGATGACTTATGCCTTCATGTGCCTTCTCTTGAACCTGCCCTCCCCCATCAAGAACGACGTCCTTTCATGTTCCTTCTCCTGTCCTTACTTTCACTCATCGAAAACTTATGCCTTCAAGTTTCTCCTCTTTTCCTCACCTTCCACCATCAATAACCACTTATATTTTCACCTTCCTTCTTCCCTCCTTAAGAACAACTTTTGCTTTCATGCACCTCTTGTCTTAACCTTCCTCTTGTCAAAAATGACTTATGTTTTCATGTTACTCCTCTTGTCCTTACCTTCCCTCGTCAAGAATGATTTCTGCCTTCCTGTTCATCCTTTTGTCTTTACCTTCTCCTTATCAATAACGATTTATGCCTTCACTTTAATCTCCTTGTCTTTATCTTCCCTCCATCAAGAAAGATGAATGCCTTCATGCTATTATTTTTCTTACCTTCCAACTGTCACGAATGATTTATGCCTTCGCTTTTTCTTCTTGCTCTTATCTTCTTATCATGAATGGCTTACGCTTTCATTTTGCTTTTGTTCCCGCTCAGGAACGACCTGCATCGCCTGCTCTGTCGGCCGAAAACCTGCAGCCGACGACCAGCCTGCTGTCGCTGTCAAGCACCCAGGAAGGGGCACCCATCAGCGCGGTCCTGCAGAGGGTGTCGCGGGAGAGCGAGCGCCGCTCGCTCGTGCACCAGCCCACCTCGTACCCGCCCTACCGGAGGACGTCGGAGCCCTTCGTGGCGACTTCCTCGAAGCGCGCCTTCCCTCGGCGCTCCGAATCGGTGTTCGCCTTCTCGTCTTCCATGGAGGCCGAGCTGGGTGACGCCGACGACAAGGAAGGTCGCAGCGCCACCACCGACGAAGGTCAGGAGTGCACGACAGAACAAACGATGGAGCGGACGACGGAACGTGCGACGGGGACAGCGGCGACCGAGGAGGGGGAAGAAGAGCGGGATAGCGAGTGCACGGAGGAGAAGGCAGAGGCGACGGAGGATGCTGAGCGAGAGCAGCGAGACGGTGGGGGAGCAGCCGGCGATGCGGGAGAGGAGGAGGAACATGCTCAAGAGGTGGTGGACGATGGCCGGCAAGACTCCTCAGGCTCAAAGACTTGCAAGAACGGCTGTGGGACGCCGTCGCCCCCGCCGTCCGGCGTGACGTCGCCCGCCGGAAGTCACGTGGTAACGCGAGCGAACGGTGGTTGTTCTTCCACTTCCGCGGTCCGGAAAAGCGGCGACGACGTGTCGGCTGGCAGTTCAGCTCCGCGGGCGAAGCCGCCAGCTCAAACGAAGCGAGCTCGCATGCAGCGAGCTCCGGCACAGCTCTCTAATCGGGCCAAAGGTGAGCAGGTTTCTAATGGCGATGCTCGTGATTCTTCATATGTTTTCTTTGGCCACCGCGTGGCCTGCTGTACGAATATTCATTTTTTTCTTTTATTAGAAGCAACGCTACACATGTCCTGCACGTTGTATGACGATCATTCCTGTAGTTAGTGCCTAGCAACTCGCCCGCATTTCTGTACTGTTCCCAGATGCCGTGAATTAAGCTTGCTTAGAATAAGAAAGCTTGCACTTAAGATAGACTAATATCCATAGAAATTTGGGATGCATTCAAAGCTGTGTAACTAGCTTATGGGAATGATCAATATCAACTGGGCTTATTATTCATGTGCAGTGGGTGTTCACTGCCCACTAAGGCTCTTGTACTGCAACATCTCCACTCACTGCATCCATCTTCGCTGCACTCATTCACTCCATCTTTGTTTTACCACAGCCGCGCCACCTGTGGCTCCGATGACCTCGTCCCCAAAAGCCAAATTCACGATCGAGCCTCCGTCTTCCTCGGGTCAGAAGCCCAAGGGCGCGGAGGTGACCACGTCGCTCGACGACGAGGCTCCGATGCCGTCGTGGTCGCACCGGTTCAGCCTGACGAACGAGCGAGAGGCGCACCAGATCGAGTTCGACCACCCACCTGAGGCATCCTGGAGGAACTGCGCCAGGTACGGAAAATGCATCTCTAATTCCCGGACCCCAATACAGTGAAGGAATTAAAGCGAACAGATAAAGTGGAGGGAGTGAATTGTGGAAAGAAAAAGCTTGTCGAATGAGTGTTTTCTGCACAGACAGAGTGCTCTAGAGCAGCGCGTCAATTTATCTGTCTCCTGTGGCGCCTTTCACCGGCAGGCTCAACAACCGGAGGAGCTCAGCGCCAACAGCATTGGGCCTGGAGCGACAGGTGTCTTTCCTGGACGATCAGGGTCCCACGAGAGTGACGGGCAATCTGCCCGAGGCCGGAAGCACAGTGCCTCCTTGCGCCCTGGTCGGCGCGCTGCGACGTCGCTCTTCCGTGCCATCAGAGCAACAGCTCGTGCACGGTGGGTGTCTTCTTAACTTGTGTGCAGGTTCAAAAAATTGGCAGTGGCATAGCTCTGGTTAAGCCTGGATATACAAGCGAAAAGCTGCAGTTATGCTTTGTTTGACGTCATGGCTGTCGCAGTTCGCGCACAATGCACTGGGAGCACCACGGTAGAGGTGTAGATTTTGAGCCAACTCCCTCGCTACCACTTCTGGGTCTTCTTTTCTTCCTTCCATGGCGAATGTCTGCGCCTCTTCTACGGCCGCCGCCGCCGCTCACGCGTGCGTTTTCGCAACGCCTTGCGAAAGAACCTTCTCTTGGGACGGAGACCGCCGTTAACCGATGGCGAGGAGGAGAAGTAACGACGGAGCGCGCGTGGCGGCGCGCGGCCTCTTATGTCCGCCGCCGTCGCTCGAGCTTTATCGCAGCGCCTTGCGATAACGCGATAAGAACGCGATAAGAACCGCTAGCAGCGGCGAAGGGCAAACCGGTGGCGAGGAGGAGAACGGAGGGGGTGGCGAGGAGGAGGAACGGCGCGCCGCGGCGGCGCCCAGGGGTGGCCCACGGGAAGCGCGTTGTTGACGAGCCTAGTGAAGCTTTTCGCTTCAAAACTTTCGTGGAACGATTCTTCGGCTGTTAGCATTTACTTGATAGCTTGTTTTGAAGCGAACAGCTTCACTAGGCTCGTCAACAACGCGCGTCGCGTGAGCCACCCGTTGGTGCCGCCGCGGCGCGCCCTTCCTCCTCCTCGCCACCCCCTTCCTTCTCCTCCTCGCCACCGGTTTACCCTTCGCCGCTGCTAGCGGTTCTTATCGCGTTCTTTTTCTTGGGTTGATATCGATTCGGTTACCTAGTTTGTCTCCTGTAAAGCGTGCTTCACCTTTGATGTGGTCATACTGCGGCAAAACAACCTGAAAGGCCAAGTAGGTCCTATGCTTTTTTCAATCATATTTGATGGTAATGCTGGCATTGGTGTGATACACGTGCACATTTAAGCTTTCGTTGCATTGTTATGTGAGGTAATTTTCATTTGTGAAAAAATGAGTGTAATTAATGTCAGCAACAATTTTTCTTGGCACTCTTGTTCCGTAATTTTGTGCCTGGGTGGTTTATCATACGTCAAACATTGGCCAATTGCTAATTTCCAGAGTAGTTTAATTTCTTTCAGACTTTCTGTTGGGCTTCTTGAGGGTCATTATCTCCTTAATGGCAATGTATCCGCAATCATTCAGTGTCACTGAGAGGAACTTGTCGACTTCAGACAAAGATTACAATCTCTGCTTGGCCCTTTACCCTTGTAAGTGGTGCCAACAGATGTATATTGATCTACTGCTGCACTGAGTAACCCATCGCTGCTTGACGCAATTTGTTTCACTGATGCCTTCATTGAGGCTCTTCTCATGTGAAAACAGATTTACATTCTCCGCTGTCAGACATCATAATAATTTTGTTTTTCTGAACCGCTAATGGGAATGCGCAGTATGTACAGGTCATAAAGAAAGGAATTGTTGTTTTTGTCTTGGACATAAACATACTTTCACTTTTCCTTTTCGGTACTGACAGCATCTTATCCATGTGATTGAAAATCTGCGGTCCTAGCAAGTTATGGCACATCACGTGTCCCATATCCTGCTGGGATATTGGACATGTGCTGTGCGAGGACATGTGCTGTGTCCCAGCAGGATATCCCATATACCACTGAAATCATCTTATTTATATCTAGAAAATGGAATACGAATATTTTGAAGTGCTAACAGGTGTCTTGTTCTTCAAATGACGACCCGTTCCGGATGCTAGGTTCTTAACTGGGCTTCGTCAGGCCCCTTCCCTGCCTGCTGCTTTCACGGCACTCTCCTTTGATGCAGTTGTTTTTTAAAGACCAAAGATGATGTATTCACCTTTAGATGTTGTGATGAAGCACTTAGTGTTATTAATATTAATATCGAATCTATACATCAGGAACAAAAATTGCGTTTTGAGCACTAATACACATAAAAGGTTTTGTTGCATATCATGCTATTGTTTTATGAAGACAGAGTCTTCGATATATTAGGATCTTCATGTGAATTTTGCTGCTTTTAAGGTTTTAACAGTGTATAGTTCAACACTACATGCATATTTGAAATGTACCACCTGACCTGACCTCAGTAGCCAACCTGCTGTAAACATCAAATCCACCACGGTACTTGTCGCAGTATAGCCTAAGTAGTTGACTTCATATAAGCCAACGAACCCATCACCTGCATTGTCACAAGACAGCATAAGTAGCGGGCGTGCTGTAAAACATAAAGTTTGCCACGTGCACGAGACAGCCAAAGTAGTCGATACACCATGAAGCATCAGAGCCAACACCCTAGTTGTCACTATCTAGAAGAAGTAGCCGGTGTGCTGTGAGGCTTCAAATCCATCACCTGCATAAACATTGATTCCCCCACCATAGTTGTCACGATATAGCCTATGTATACTTGATCTCACAAGTTGTTTGCAGACTGTGGAAGGTTGAGCTTTCTCATCCAGTCAGGGTCAAGAAAGACAGCAAATAGTCCCTCAAATATTTGAGCAGTGGTGTGACTATTTTTCAAACAGTTATTGTAATAATTGAAAGGGTAGCTCAGGATGGTGTTTTTGAAGTACAGCAGATGCTTCATTCACTGCTTAAATTAGAAGAGAAAGTCCGCACGAACACTGCACTGTGGAGGTGTGCTGCGAGGTAGTGTCATCCATGTCATCCACCGAGTTGGCCATTGTGCAGCAGCTGAACACTGGTGCCCTTTCCTTCCCAGGGATGGAGCCACCAGTCAAGTGGGTAAGGGGTGCGGAGATCGCCACAGCCTTCACAGTGCTGCAAACGACTTGGGATATGGAGTGTAGTCAGTTTGCCACGAGGCATCAAATTGCGAGGCATCAAACCTGTGTTTCATAAGACAGGGCTATAAAAAATCAGATTTACTACCCAACTTGTCGCTAGATAGCTGAGGTAGCCGATGTGCCCACGAAACGGATCCACCACCCTAGTTGTCACAAGATAGGCTATGTAGTTAATGTGCCATAAAGCATCAAATCCACTGCATGGCTTGCTGCAAGACAGTCTAAGTAGTTGATGTGTCATGAAACATTGAATACATTACCCAAGTTGTAGAAAGATAACCTGTGTAGTCGACATGCCTTAAAGGATGAAACCCAACTACAGACTTTTTACAAGATGGTCTAAGTTGTCATTTTCCATTGCATATAAAATCTATTCACCCGACTTGGCAAATACGTCTTAAGTAATCAGTGTTCCATAAAACATCAAGTCAACTACCTGACTTTTCACAGGATAGCCTAACTAAACATTTTGCCTTGAAACGTCAAACACATTACCCAAGCTGTCAGAGATGGCCTAATTAGTGCACATGCCATAAGAGCATAAAATCAGTATTTGACTCTTGACAAAATGGTGTAAGGTGACCATGGGCCACGAACCATCAGCCATCGTCATCACCACCCTCTGTCTGGCCGTGCAGAGCTGAGCCGGGCAGAGCTGGTCCGACTAGCGGCGGCGCCGGCACTGGCGCGGCGCCCGGTGCAGCGCGAGTTGATCCGGCGCCACAGCATCGGCTTCCTGGAGCCCGTGGCACCCTCGTCGGAGTCTGAGGACGGCGGCTCATGCGCCACCTCCACGGCGTGCAGCACGCGCCGCGGAAGCTGCGCACCGCACCACCACCACCACGAGCCCCGGAGGCGCTCCAGCGTCAGCTCCAGGGACGAGGACGAGACACGCGACCTGTTTCTGCCTTTCGTCCCGGCGCCGGCGGCCGCCTCGCCCGGGTCGCTGAGACGCCGTCGGGGGTCGCTACCGGCCGACGTACCCCTTCCGCTCATGGTGTGCACGGCGGAGAAACCGCAGCAGCAGGGCGGCAGGAGGGTCGTGTCCAGGACTGGTGGCGCCGGGGAAGCGATGGACTCCACCAGGAGACGTGGCTCAACGGGCGAGATACTGAGTGCCCTCATCGGGCCGTACGGGGCGCTGCATGCGCTGCAGGTACGGTGACTAGCACTGTAACATTGACGTGCTGAGCAGAGGTGCTTGCCTGCAAGCAGCTTACGAACTTTGTCGTTTGGTTTGCTTTTCTTTTTTGTGACGTCACTTGAAGGTGCTCTTCACATTGATTGACGTTCTGAGCCTCTTTCAAAGCTGTGGTTTCATGGTTTGGTTTGGTTGGTTTGGTTTTGTTTATGGGATTTAACGTCCCAAAGCGACTAAGGCTATGAGAGACGCCGTAGTGGAGGGCTCCGGAAATTTCGACCACCTGGGGTTCTTTAACGTGCACTGACATCGCACAGTACACTGGCCTCTAGAATTTCTCCTCCAAAGAAATTCCAGCCGCCGCGGCCGGGATCGAACCCGTGTCTTTCAGGTCAGCAGCCGAGCACCATAACCACTGAGCCACCGTGGCGGCATACTGTGGTTTCATGCAATACAAACTTATTCTAGAGGCTACTATGTTAATTTTTAGCTACAACGTGCGATATTGCACAAAAGGGGGCAATACCTGCCTGCCTCAA
Organism: Amblyomma mixtum; assembly: GCF_055824585.1. Classification (NCBI taxonomy): domain Eukaryota; kingdom Metazoa; phylum Arthropoda; class Arachnida; order Ixodida; family Ixodidae; genus Amblyomma; species Amblyomma mixtum. The sequence continues at coordinate 34,579,490 of NC_143018.1, read as the reverse complement.
AGGAAGGGGTTCAGAGGGAAAAAAATGCTAAATAAGACACACAAAAGAGCAAAGAAAAATAGCTTCAAATGAAAGAAGAACAGATCTGATGAAAGAAGAACAAGTCTTCTTCAGCAAAAATGAAATGCTTAAAGTGAAAGCAGGACACACAAAATTTGAGTCTTTTTTACGTCTTTGAAGTTGAAAATATGACAGTGGCATTCTTAGGGTGCTCCGTCTTCCCTGCTCGTGTTTTGAGAAGGCTCAGTACCAGGTGACAGGCTGTTTGCAAATGTCATATGTGATTGCAGGTGAGGCATTCTTGTTGTCCAGCTGCTGTCCATGATAGTGCTTCATTTTCATTATTATGGTTAGAAAGTGGTCAAGTGATCCTGCAGCAGTGGTATAACTAGTTTTTCTGTTGTGAGAGACATACCACCACTACTGCTGCCACATTCTCACAGACTGTGAAACCTTGCTGGCCCAGGTATCAGTAAGAAAGGTGAAGGGTACAATTTGAATCGCTTGAGTTTTGGGCCAATGTGTGCACGCATGTGCAACATATAATAGAGGTGCACCTCTACCTTTGCATTTCAAGCCTTAATTGTTTTGAAATAAATTTTCGGAAATATGCTGGATTAGACACCATTCATACCTCTCTGCATACTTATGGTCCATCTGGCGTCCCTTCACAGAGCCTTCCACGGCGCGGTTCCGGCGGTGGTCTGGAGTTGCTGAGCGGCCTGTGGCGCTCGCGCACCTTGCTCGGCTCGGACTGGTCACCCGGCTCGAGCGGCGCCCCGCCACAGCCCGTGTCGGTGGCCGGCCGCTTCAAGCTGCAGCGACAGGCCTGCTCGCTCGAATCGACCAGCGGACTCCAGTCGACTTGCTCGTCGGCCGCCGGCAGCATGTTCAGCAGCAGCCAGCGCAGGGGATCCTTCCCGCAAGAGTTCTCTCTCTTCTCCTTCAGCTCAGGTAGTCTGTGCATGCTGCATTGTCTTGGGGTGTTTGGTTTGCCTGACTTCACTGCTGTTGGTGAAGGCTGTGACAATGGCGCACAGCTGATGACACTTTCAAGTTGGTGTAGTGTCACCATGCCAGCTTAACACAAGGCATCATTACTGAATTGTTAAAGACACTGACAGGCTTGCTAAATTTTTGCGTTAATTTTTTTTTTTACTTGTCAGAAGTTCTGCTTAGCTTATAGAAAATGTTGTTCATTGGTATAACCTCACGGGAGAAGTTCCTTCATGTCAGTGAAATGTTTCTGCAGCTGTAGTTGCCTGCACTGTGTATGTGTTCTTGCATGTGGTTGCTGGCTTCATTTGCCTTCCTGTAATGTAAAAAAGAATTGCGAGCTCAGCATAGATTTTTCTCTCAAGAAATGTGTTGCCCCACTGTTTCATGTGAATGTAGCTGTACTGAGAACCCAGTCTGATAGTTTTGTTAATTCTGTATGCATGCAGCCTCATATCAGAGCTTCAGAAGGCCTGCATTGGAGTCAATGTGTTGGTTAGTTTAAGACATGCATCTATAAGATTTTTTATTAGTACGAAACATCCTTGGAAAAAGGAATGAAACTTTTCAGTCATAGACAAAAGCATTCAGGATTCATGAGCACCGGCCGAAATATGTCGCTGTGCCTCCTGTGGCTCGTCACTCTGCAACCGAAGCTCTACATGATGTGGTCATTTGTTATGACAGGGGTGGTCATGTGAGAATGTCGCCAGAACGGTGTTTCAGTCCGTTGGTTTGATAGCGCAAAGTGGCGTTTTGTATTTGTAAAATATTTGTATTTGATATATTTGACATATTTGTAAAATATGTCAGTACGACTCAGTAGTCATCACTTCATTCAGCATGACAAGCAAGCCTTTGTTGCATAGCTAGCCTGCCAGAATGTCATAATTGTTTTTCCAATTCACCCTAGAACAGTAGGCTATTACAAGGAATCGGCATAATATGATGTTCGCTTTATTCATCAGAGGCATAAAATTAACATTTGCTGTTTACTTTTTTTTTGTCTTTCTTGGCTGGAACAGGAGAGCTATACTGCTGCGACGATGGTGGCGGCGACTAGAGCTGTGTCGCACCGGTCTTCACAAAGAGGAAGAAGCCGCACCGTTCACACGGCGCGATCCCTCATGTCTGCACCTTCATAACGTCATCCGCATCATGTAGGAACACAAAACAAAACAATATACATGAGCAGCAGCACACTGCCGAACACTGAAACACATCCAAGCAGCACCACAGACACTGGAATGCTGTCACGTGGCAGTACAAAAACTATGCAAGCGCGATAGTATGCGCGCGTCGCCGCCGCCACTGCCGCCAAGCCAACCAACTGGCCAGTCAAGGTCTCTCCGAGGACGCGTCTTGCCATGAAGAAAGGAGGATTTCACAACCAATCAACCAAGCCCAGTTATCTTACTAGTGTGATGCTCAGATCACCCAGCCATGGCCTCGAGGAAACTCGGAACTGTGTGCATAAAAGTGGTGGTGGGTGATCTGGTCGGTGATCCGCAGCGTCCGAACCGCATGGTCCGATCACGTTTTTATTGTATCCTCGACAGTGACATTTCAACCTTGGAGTAGTGGTGATTTGTGTTCCCATTTCTTTGTGTTTTTTTTTTCTGAAGCCATATCAGACAAGAGACTGGAGAACAAGTGTTGTAGATTGCAAATTTTTTATTCCCTTGTCCTCCTCGATGGTGGTTTTCACAACCCATTGCAATTTCCTCATGTGTTTTTTTTTGGAGTGTATTGGCACGTCTTCCTTCCTCTCAGACCTAGAGTGTGAGTGTTCGTTGTGCAGTTTTAACATGTGTTTCTGTGTGATCGTGTTCAAGCAATGACTGTGCGTGTACATCGTGTGGCGAGTTCTTTTTTTTCTGTCCTTGAGATCTACAGGGTGTCCGTGTGCTGTACTCGGATGGTCATTTCTTTCTTTGCTGTTCGGGTATGTTTTTGTTCGTGAAAGGCTGTGTGCTCAAGAAGGAGCTGGCATGAGTTAAGTGATGGGTAATGTTACTGAGATAGTTTGTTGGAGATTGAGGCATGAGAAGCGTGGTAATCCAGTAGTGGCCACGTGACGGTAAGAACACAGACAGCACTCGCACCTTTTGCCTACTTTGAGGAAACGCGCACAGCACATAAATCACCTCACCTATCTCCTGTTGACAAATTTCATTTTTCTTTTTATTCTTGATAATATGCAGTGATAAGTACCTGAGCTCCAGCCATCAAATTGATGCATAAATTCATTTTCGTTCAGGATGCACTCTGTTTTCAGCTGTTATCATGAGATCACCAAGCTGCTATCTGAAGAACACTTCTGCGCACATGATGATTATTAGCTAAATTAAGTGTTTCTTTATTTGTTATTTGCAAGTTTAGTTCAACAAACGCAGGCAAGATGAGCAAGGCGCGTGGTCCGATTGTTGTCCCATATGATAATGAGCGGTGTAACCAAAAGCAGAGTAATGTGCTGCGATGTCCAGGCATACTTATGCAACATGCATAAGCATTGTAGTGATGATCTGTAGATGCTGGCATAGTGAACACACCTGACACTGTGCCCTGCTTTTAGCTCATGTCTGTTAGATTTTATTGCACCAAGTTCAGCTTACTGCTCGAACCCGAACATCAGGGAGTACCAAAGAGGCTCTTCTAGAGGTTCTTTGATCCAGTGTGCTCCAAAAACCTATTATTCAAGCTCTCTTCTTGGTGTGTTTTCAGTTTGTTTCTTCTTTTGTGTGCCTTATTACTTTTTGTTCATCACAATTTTCGTTTTGTGTTCACTTGAACTGCTGCACTCTTGATGTGTTGACTTTTGAGTTTTTCTGTTTGTTGCCTGAAGCAGCTTCCTTATAGAAGGTATGCTTTTTAGCAGGTCAGGGAGGCAACCTACTGCTCGTTCACAGCTTGTGAGCACACTTCTTTGCAGAGTTCTACCACACTTCAGTGACTGCGACACCTTCATTCGCATGCATAGGAATGTGTAGAGATTTTCATGGGGTTCTGCTCACATCATATGGTTTTATGGAAGTGGCTTAGAGTTAGTCGTAGTCTATTTAACTTTTAAATGAAAGTTTACATGCTTTATTCCTCATTTAGGTGGACTGGTGTCTGGTTGCTAATTCAACGCAATCCTCCTCATTGTAGTAGCAGTCATCGTGCTCAGTTTATGCATGGTGCATTAGCAAAAACCAGAGCATCCAGAGTTGGCTCAGAAATACAGCTAGAGATATGCAGACCACTCTGGAAAAAGGAATTCAGAAGAAACCCTTTTAAGTCTTACATATCAATTGTGAACCACTTTGGCTGAGTTGTATTAAAAGAATTGCCTAGGAATTTTATTAGGAACAGGTCTGCAACATGAAATTTTGTTTGTTTTCAAATTTTAATACAGCGTATACTTCTATTCTAATTAATATAACGATACAGAGTAGAGCTACATAGTTTTATTGCAGGAGACAGACATGCTGCAGTTTGTTGAAGCCCAAGAATTACTGTGGGATTTCAAAAAGTTATTCATGTTTGCAATCTGCGATAAGATCTGCATATTCAGAATGTCTGTTAACTATATTACGTCAGGTGGTTATGACCATGCATTCCACTGAACTTTGCTTATTAAATGCTGTTATAGGCATTTCACTGTCATGTAATATAGGCTGCCACATAACAAGTTGAGGTTCATTTTCAAGTGGCCATAGTATGGGTGTCATTGCAGCATGAACAGCAGAGTACTAGTAGCTTTTCATACTGGCTTATTGCGCACCATCTCCATGTAAAGCATACTGTGTAATTTTGTGTCACATAGTGATCAGAGGGTTCTAAAATAAGCAAAATAGGTTGTCATTACTTGGAATTGAGCTTGTATTATACACACTGTATGAGTGTGACAGCAGTAGGACATCTCACAGGGAACTGTGTCAAAGGCCTGTGAGGCATCTGTGCATATAGGTTGCCCCATGACCTGTCTGTTTCAGACCTTATTAAATACGAACCTACCTCTCTAGTGAACAAGAAAAACTGTTTGTCTCTTTTTATTCTTGTCTGTATCTTAAAAGAGAGCTCAACAGAGCAGCAGGGTTGCTATGGCTAAGGGGATGATTGCACAGGGCACACTAACATCTTGCATAGAGGCAGTGCTTTCATGCTTGTAGTGGGAATCTCTCCTGTTCATACGCAGAAAATATAGTGGCAGAATGCGCATGACAGCCTACGACCGGGCTTGTCTTTGCGTGGCTAGCATAGATCAGCTAAATTCTGCGCATGTTGCTGGCAGGCATCTTTAGCAAGCATGGAGTGAAGTGCGATCAGAGCAAAACTGCTTTTCAGCCTTTGACACCATCTGGCAGTAAGCTACATCTTAGCACAAATCGCACGTGGCTGTGCGAGAACCTCAGTAACCAACTGCCTTCATGCCTGATTAAATTGATTGACTTCCCGAAGACAACTCTGCATTGTTATCAGTTGCCATTCTTCAACTCCTCTACACCTACAGGGTTATTTCAAAGGAAATAATTATAATACCGTACTTGCTAATCATAGCCTTCATCATTTCATGACATATTTTTGTGCCAGTGCCACAGGCCCGAAAAGGAGAATACTAGAAAGAAAGCATACGTATGCGGGACACAATAGCAGCTATATTACTTGCTCTAAGCTGTTAAAAAAAATTGAGAAGCGGGAATCTAGCATTCGTTAAGTGCAGTGTTGCCTGATGTGGACCTGCCAAAAACATGTCTGCACATTAAAATCTTGCCAGCCATTCTTTATGTAGAATCAGCTCACTTCACATTTCTTCATTTGCTCTTTAAATAATGTGCAACAGCTTTCAGTCATTGAAATGAAGTGGAGGCAAACATCTGCAGTGTGCTTAGTGTGGTGGTCGCTGCTTTTCAGGGTATTCTGGTTTGTGCATGTGATATTTTATTTTTATTTCGCGTTTTACTGTTTAACCTTCTGTTCTCTCTTTGTCACTCTTGTTTTGTGTACTTAGTTCTCGCATGGCACACAGCTAGCTCACACCAAAAGAGAGGCACTCACCTCATGATGACTGCATGTAAATTTTGCTTCAATATGACATAAATATCCACCGAACTTCCATTCTTCAGACAACTGAAAACCATCAGCTGACTGGAGCACATTATCTTTTACATGGGTAAAAAAAAAAAGATCCTTTTTGCGTGCTAACTTTCGATTGTTTATAACAATGCTCATTAGACACACTTTGCTTTATGCACTGTGCACCGTGGCGCGCAGTTTGCTGCTACATGATGAAAGTGAAAGAAGAAAAAAAAAATGATTTCTTATGTGCCAAAGCTGCAGCAGGGCTATGAGCAGGGTGCAGTTGACTTTGAATTGAACCCAACCACGTGGTGTTTTTTCACATGAACCAAAACTTAAGTACATGCACATTCTTGAACTTAATTTCTCTCCAAATGTGGCAGTTGTGGTACACAATGAACCGTGAAGCCCGCATTCGGCAGTAAAACACCACAGTCACTGAGCCACTGCAGCAAAGGCATCGTCAAGTTAACAAACTCATTACCTTTTTCTAGCTCCTAACCACATCACTGGAAGTCTGCAAAGCCTCCATTACATATATCTGCACTGTTGCACTGAGAACTTCCTCTCACCCCTGTGCACATGCCTGCAATGATTGCAAGGCACTTTTTCTTTTACTGCCAAGGCATTGTTTTTCTGCCGTAGTAGCAATGTTACTGCAGTAACCTTCCTTAGGGGGCTGCGTCTGTATAATTTGTTCCCATTTTCAACGCGAAGCTGCCGACAGCATCTATGCCCAATGCGTGACTGCGGGACGCTGTTCCAGTTATCAGTTTTCGCACCTTGCTCCCCTCACCATGTCGCCATGTTGAGCAATGTGCGCTCGCGCAAGCGTGCGTGTTCGAGCCCGCGTTTTTGTTTAAACAGCGCACTAGATCTCGTGACCTTGAAGTGAGCATCCTGCGCAATCTCGTTTTACCAGTGACTCCGCCGTGGGCGTCAGGCGCGTTTACGGTATAGAGGTTTTATGATTAAAAAAAAAAAAACTGTGCAGGAATCAAGACAAGGGAGAGAAGCACACAGGTCGAGCACAGACGCGATTAGTTTATTGAAGCGGCGCCTTTTTACGCCATCAGCAACAATGCACATGTGCGCCAAGCACTCAAGACAGGTCGTACTTGGCGCGCATGCGCACTATTGCTGATGACGTGAAGAGGCGTCGCTTCAGTGCCGCGGTGGCTCAGTGATAAGGTGCTCGTCTACCGAGTCCGAGTACCCGGGTTCGAACCCGACCGCGGCGGCCGCGTTTCGATGGAGGCGGAACGCAAAAGGCGCCCGTGTGCTGTGCGATGTCAGTGCACGTTAAAGATCCCCAGGTGGTCGAAATTATTCTGGAGACCTCCACTACGTACGGCACCTCTTTCTCTCTTCCTTCTTTCACTCCCACCTTCCTTCCTTCTCTTAGGGCGCGGTTAAGGTGTCCACCGAGGTGTGAGGCAGATACGGTGCCATTTCCTTTCCTCAAAAACCAATTTAATTTAATTCAGCGAGCAAGTTAGCAAGTCTGCGCTCGTCCTATGTGCTTCACTCTCATTGTTTGTGCCCTGCGTAGTTTTGTTTTCAAATCATGTCATATCAACTGGCCACCATCGTACACTCCTTTACAGTATGGCGTTCCAAATCTCAGTTAAGAGATTCGTCGTCGGTAGTTTGCCTGTCGATAGAAAAAAGCTGAGTCTCTAGAGCTCCTGAGCGCCGGCCAAGCATTGGGACATATCGCTGACGCATGTCGCGTGCGTAACGATATTTGAGGAGAAATGTTTAGAAATCTTTGAAGACAGGTCATTATTTGAATCGCACGAATTTAGCGCAAAAAAAAAGAAACGTAAGACTTGCAATTTTGCAGGCGACGATAGCGACAGAAAGAGCTTTACGGGTACGGTCGGTAGTTCATACTTTCAAGGGGGCCGCCATCTTTGCTAACTTGAGGCGGCGCTGACCGCAGCGCCATGCTCTCGCGCCGAGATTGCATGACAACCACAGACAAGGAGCAGAGCAGAAAATAGGCTCTCGAAGTGTCCGATTTTTGTTCTATTATGTTGTTTTTCGTGATGAAGCAAGGCGCCAACTACTTGAGGCAATGTTCCTCGACTTTGTTGCGAGTTGTCCGCGCAAGCTGGCACACACGCCATTCGACTTTGCCTTCGCTGCAAGGGCGGGGGATTCAAAGGGCGTGAAAACGTTCCGCTGAAATCGTTTTGGCGAGCGGCCAAGCATTGCAGTCGTATTCATGCCACCTCGGCACTGACTTAGTGAGCAAGGAAAGCTGAGTTCTCTCCTGTAGTTGAGCATCAGTGTTTCACTTATTTCCAGGTGGAGATGAATCCTTTGTTCTCACTTATTCATGTCGCGGTCAACTCGTTTGCTCTGTGGTTTCGGTACCTGAAAGTTGTAGAAATATCTTAGCCGGCCGCAGCGGCTGAATTTCCATGGAGGCTAAATTCTAGAGGCCCGTGTACTGTGCGATGTCAGTGCACGTTAAAGAACCCCAGGTGGTCGAAATTTCCGGAGCCCTTCACTACGGCGTCCCTCATAGCCTGAGTTGCTTCGGGACGTTAAACCCCAATAAACCAAACCAAACAAAAAACCGATAGCGCTCTCTTCCACTTCTACTCTCCTAGTTCTTTTTTTCATGTGTGCGTTGCTTTTATAACAAACGTAATGTAGCGGGCGGGTGCATGTTTGTCTTTATATCTTACGTAAGCAGCCTAAACATCATGCGCGCGTTTTTTTTATTTTACTTTTGGACTCCTTACCTTTACTCTCGCCCTCTTCTACTGTCACGCAGTATCTGACTCCCCAATAGACACACCGGCCAATACACTCTCCGGAAAGAGCCTGAACGTTTCTACTGTCTTAAAAAATAATAAGAAAACACCTCGTCACAACCATGGAAAAGGAAAGACAAAGTTCAGTTGCAATTTTATTAGCCCGAAGCAAGCTAACATTGCGGACTTTGAGGCGTCTATCCGGCGTATCGTATTTACAAAGCTGTTTGAGCGTATTCGTTTGTTATTAGCCCGCGCTTATCACGTATCATCGTTTTGTCGTGACTGAAGAGCGCATGGACCTACCACGACAGCCGCCTTAGCTGCCGTCACGACTGCGTGTGGAAACCGACCAATCTTGGATATCTCTTAATGTGGCCCGAAATTCCGACCATCCTTGTATGTAGCACATCACCGGAGTCGGGATGTCTAGTTCAGCGGTCAAATTTACTTGAATTTGCTACAAAAAGAAAAGTTGCTCCTAACTCTGCTCCGATTGCCAATTTCTGCCCTTTAGTTCACACTTGCGGCTGTCATGCTCGACGTTTTCTAATGCTGCTCATATTCTATGATTTGCCTCTCCTGAAACAGCTTATCAATCCACTGTATGCGTGTGTCAGCGTCGTGTCGTTGTATGTATGTGCGCATGCTTTGTTTTTCACGTGTAGCTATGTGTAGGCCGTTGTAGGCTTAAACGGCGCTGGTAAGAAAAGCGAGAATAGAAAAAAAAAAAGAATACAAGTTTCGTTTCCACGCGAACCACTCAGCGCGCAGGCGTCTTCGTGTGCGGCGCGCGATCTGAGCTCTCGTGGCCGAACGTAAAACTGAGACTACAGCCGAGGCTTAGACGTGGTCCCACGCCTATCCCCAATGCTTCCTCTGTTGTCTTGTGCATCTCGCTGCACGCTATCACTCTGTACGTGGCCTGCCCGTACGTGGCCTTCCCGTACGTGGCCTCTTCGTACGTGGCCTCTCACTTGTGTACGTGGCCTGTCACGTCGCCGTTTTTCGGCACCGCTGCTGTTTATTCGACGTAGGGATTGTGTGAGCCGCGAAAACGAAAATGGTGAAGATGTGTTTCTGAGGCTCATTTCTGTGAGCCGCTGCAGACATTTTTACAGCGCAGCTGTTACTCGCTCGTTTGCCAGTTGAGCGTCGGCGGTGGTGTGGCCGTGAACGCTGATCACGTGACCTCTCCGATGCCTTTAATTGGTTCCCAGAATCGTGACGCAGTCATTGCCATCACTGAGTCAGCGCTTATGATTGGTTCTCAGAATCATGGCGTTATCACCCACCTAACCTCTTCGATGCCTCTCATTGGTTCTCAGAATAAAAAAAAAGGAAATATAAAATTGAACTTGAAAGCACGGGATATAGTCAATCAGTTTTGTTGCCTCGAGGCCACGTTATAAATAGCCTTGCTTTCATTTTATTTTTTTCTTGTAACTGTTGAGGTCTTGAATCCGGAAATTATATTCAACGACATACCTCTGCTTATTTGACCGTGATCAGGAAAACCTATGTATGACAAGTGTCATTGTGCGCACTTTTTGGTTTTAGTAGTGCAGCTACTTATCCGCTCGAAAGGAAAAGTCGCGGTTTCGTGCCAGGAGCTGGATCCTTAATAGAAGAATGGATGCTAAAGAGGGAGTCATCCAAAAAATAAAAAAGAAATGAGCTTGAGCCAAAGACCGACTTGTAAGGGCTTGGTCGTTCGACTTTCTTAAATTTCGGCACATGACTGTTGTACTTACTTCCAAGTACGGTGGAGGAATGGGGAATAATACGGCTCGTTAAGGCCGATTATGTCTGATCGTATAAGTCGATCGATATGCAGGGAATAATGTTCTTGTTTATCAGCTTTATATGTTATTATTGCAGCTATGACACCAGGAATCTGCTCAAAATAAGTGTAGACTTTGGTTGCGTTGTTTAACATGAGCAAATTAATTAATGCATTACGAGCGCTTCGTAATTAAATGCATTTGTACCTAAAAAGTTATGTGCAAAGGGTACATTATGCCTCTATGGCCACAAACGACCACACCAGAGCCGCTTTTTTTTTCTTTTCTCCCTTCTAGGTGCTCATAAATAAGATGGGTAGAGTGGAGAGAAAATTAGAGACACAATTAAGCAGACTGTGTAAGTGGAAGTAAGTGAACGCTCCTTTACTGCTTGGCCAGCCGTCTTGGAGAAGTATAGCTTCAAATCTGGCCATCTATTAAAAGTTATTCTTATGTGTAATGGGCGGCATGAAGCTAGAGCTATGTTCACACCTGAACATAGTGAACATTCAGGTTCCTATTTCTTCAAACGAAACTGTTCCCTAGGACTCAAGGAGGGCAGCAATGAGACATTTTTGTGCACGGTGCTTCTTTATCCGTATGTCTCCCATTAAAAACCGCGTGAGCCCATCATCTCTGCTTACGACGTGACCCCCATAACGCCCACAGAAAACTCATCTTCGGCGGCTTCAGCCGGAACTAACTTGAAAACGGACAGGGTCATAGCACAGCCAAGCTACGCTGCCACTAACAGCTTGTGTTGTATAGTGCGAGTGTTGCGAACCCTGAAATCTTGCCACGAATGCTTGCATTATTACTTTCGGAGTCTTCGTACAGAGGGCATTCCGCTTCAGCCATCTTTTGCGCAGTAACTTTTTTCACGCTGTGATAAGGAACGCCGAGGCACCGCACAGAGTGACAGTAAGGAGTCGGTTCTGGTTAATTTTTTATGTTTTGAGGTTGGTACGCGCCATTTGATATGTCAGCTCACGTGTTTTTGTATAAACAGTTTTCAAGCCCGGTTTTTAAAAGATTGTGTTCTGGAGGTCTGCAGCGGCTTTATTCGGTGTTAAGCGATGATGAGTTGCGATCAACTCCTTGCTGCTCAAGTATACCTACTGCGCAAACTGGTGTAATGATTTTCTTATAACGCCATGACGCCGAAAATTTACATTACCTGAAAGCGTAAAGTACTTTACAAGAGCTGTGTATCGGTTGCCTCGTGAACCTAATGCGTGGGAATGAAATTATCATCGTTTTTTGTCCAATTCTTACCACACCTAAGGGATCATCTTCAGCAATTCTTCACTTTCTGTATCCATTAATGATGTAGCCCATTAGGAACACAACCAGTTTCGTCGTTGTGCACTGCACGAAACTTCTTCAAGTGGTCACTGTTACTGTTTACAAATTCAGGACCTGTCGTGATGGTCTAAGGTTGTTCTGTGCAACGTACGAAAACCATCATGTGTTTGTATGGGCCCGATAAATGTCATCATGCTCCGCATCGAAGTGAACCATAGTGCTTCTTCTCATACTTTCAGTTTATTGCTCAGTCATATGTCCAGCTTATCGTTAAGGATAAGAGTTGCTTTAATGGCGGAATGCATTGCTGAATACCTGAATCCCCGACTTTACTTTGCAGCATTCTGTAACGAAAACACGACCTGACGTCTTGCCCAGCATTGATGTACATGTAAGCGCTCACAACGCTTTGAGTGCAAATAAGAGAGGTTGCTGCCCATCCTAGGAGGAGCGAACGTTTAGTTAATGCTGACCTAACACCAAACGATTACCCCACCACTGAATGCTCCCTTACCATTTCGATTGGTTTCGTAGGGGGGCAGCGGCTATATCAATGCAGGGATAATCGGAGGTAGCTGGAAGTTGCGTTTGTCTTGCACTGAACTTAATCCAAATGGTGGTGACGATGATGATGACGTAATGTGTGTATCTTCCTTATTAAGACTCGAAGGCTATAGAGGCTCAATACTTCTGCTCAGCTCAATCTCGCATCTGGTCCTAACCATCCCGTGCTGCAAAAGTCAACTTTCTGGCGAAAAGACGGTGTAAATATCTAGCACCCCCGCCGCTGCAGGCTACCCATTCATGGAGTAATCTAATGTTTGTACAGCGTCGATACAAACTGTCTTCCTCGTTTGCTTTTTTTTTCTTTTTAATTATTCCTTTTCAGTCAATCGCTTACGGCACTGAAGCCTTTCTATACACACAACGAATCTGCCATTATTTCGTCCGATAATCAAAGATGACATGAACGAAGTGAGGTCGGAACGCAGTGCTCTTTTGGTTGCCTCTGAAACTGCTCATATTGTCTCCCGCTTTGCCCATTATAGGGAGGCAAACGCGATTTGCTTGACCGAGAAGCGCATTTAGACAGCCCTCTACTGTTTATTGAATGCTATCAAGTTCCTTGCTGCATTTCTTTTTCTTCATTCACATTGTTAGCGTGTAGTTTCTGCTTCCCGGGTATTCTAAAGATAATTTCCGTGCCTAGCATACTGTCTATAGGCAGGTCCAGGATTCTTTCCCAAACTATAGTCCATACTGGTGTCGGTATGTCAGTAAAAGGTAGTGCATTGGAAACAAACGCTAAACATGGGCTATCAATCCCAGTTCCATTTGACAGTTTATTTGTTGCTTATGGTCGAGCACTAGGGAAAAGACAAGATTCGCACTATTATGGTACTTCAAATCCAAGTTGGTCAAACCAGAAAGCTGCTTTCATCGTGTCATTGATCAGGCCAAAGGAACGTACTTTAGTGCTCAGTTTTTCTGGCCATATTTCTGGGGTACTTGTTGTAGAACTACGCCAAGTATTACAGAGTCCGATAAAGCTGAGGGCTTGTATTTGAATGGTCTGCTTCTGTGTTTTAAAGAAAAAAGACACTGCTGTTATCAGGAACTTGTAACGCTGTCTGAGCGGCCGCTAAAATTTGCCCTGATACTTGACATTTTCTAATTTAATTTTAAAGGGAGCTTAAGCATTTCACGGCTGTTTCGCACAGCCTTTCGAGATTATGTGAAATAGTATGAATGACGCAGTCAAATTTTTGATGAAGCTCGCAACGACAGGAGAGAGATTAAATCAGTCCAAAGTGTGAAAATTTGAAACGACTTAGTGACAGGCATGGTGCTGGTGTCGACGGTGTAGAGATACGCTTGTTTCCAGGAGCGCCACCTGGCAGAAAAAGATCGAAGAGAGACTGCGCTGTGCTAGGCATGCCATAGACAGCCATTGTTGTACTCGTTGTTTCTTACGAACGCGAGAGATCTGCGCACCGTTGTTCGTAGGTGGCGCTGCAATCCACGCATTAAGCGCGTTAGCTTTTCAAGGCGCGTTTGTATTTTCTACCAGGCGTCGTCATGGCAGCGGTGTTTATGGACGCTCTGACGCCTGTGCGTCTCGCATGCTCTGTGTAACCTTTCCACTTATGCTGTGTCTCCTTTAGTAGTGTTTTTTCCAGTGCGCTTGCGTGTGGTGTTCGTTCTATAAGTGTCTGAGTGCCGATGATGTTCACGTTTGCCGGGAGTACATACATATATACATGCTTATACATAGATGCGTTTAATTTTGTGCGAGTGTGTACGATTTCGTGCGAGTGTGAGTGTTCACTTAAGCCGAAGAGAAGGAAAGGAGGCACTGAAGCACTCGCTGTGTTTGTGTGTTTGTTGCTTGCTTGTTTGCGTTTTTTTTTCGTGGCGTGGTCGCTGTGTAGTCATTTCCGGTGTACAGGTGTAGGGAATGTGCTATATTGCTCAATTTTTGACGAAGTGCGAGCACCGACGAGGAGTTGTGCACTCATTGTACGTGGTGAGTAAGTAGTAGGTGGTCCTGTGTTCGCGACCTTGTCTGTTTTTCTGCGGACTTGCCGCAAGATGGCGCGACGAGTGTGTCACGCGTCAAGTGTCGTTCACTTCCGGTTCGGGCAGACGTACGAATTCGGTCTCAAACAGCACACGTGAACAAAAAACAAACGTACCGCAGCTGCAAACGTACCAACTAGCGCGAAACATGCACAGGCACGTAAGATACTCTATAATGCATTACTTTGTTTCTTGAAACTCGAGTACAGCAGTTCGATCAGCCATCTCGCATGGTCCGCTTTGTGATTGGTCAAGCTCAGTCACATGACTACGAACATATACCGACATCGTGCTGCGCAGTCTCTTGCGTTGTGCAAGAAAAAACATTACGTTTGCTTTCTTAAATACAGACACACAGTTTTCGGGTGCCCGTTTTTTTTTCTTTTGAAAGAGGCCTGCAGGCCTATTAATCATGAAAGTGAGCTCAAAACACCAGAGCGCAGCGTTAATAGTTCATTACAAACGCTTTTGTACAGGCAATTTCGGTCTCGGCCGGCGTCAGCGCTAAATTGAACTTTGACGTCACGGTCGACCGGTTAATCTGGCCTACCACATTACTGGTGACGTCGATGTTCTTGAGAACAACTATTTTCGGTGACGTCACAGTAATGGGGGCAAGTGCTTTTTGACGTTACTCGATGTAGGTGTAAATACCGAGCCGCCCCTCGGACAACGTTCAAAATCATATTAAATTCCGTTCGACTCAACAACTGCGACTGAAACTTGCTAGAACGCATCTCCTTACGCCCACGAGATAAATCACATTATTTGTTTGAGTTCGAAATTTTGTGTTTGTACACCTTTAATAACGGTATATCTCTCTTCAACGGGACCGCTAAAATCTGAGCAACTGTATTTACCAAAATTCTCTTGCCTTGTTCAGTTGTAGTGTTTGGTTGTCTAACTTTATTGGTCTTAGATTCAGATATGGCAGTTTAGAGTGACCAGTACTTGTGTCCCGTGCATAACAACAAAACAGGCCTACTCTGGAACACGTCGGATCCATGACTCGTCTCTGGAGGCTTCGCGCGTCAGAATTGACAGTCGGCCTACACTCTTGCCACAAAGCTTAGCACCGCTGCTTCCTAAATACTACAAAGTTTCGTCAGACCGCTCCTCTACGTGTCATGAATGCTAAGCGTGCGAAGAAATGTTCGCGAAGGTAGCTCCACACGCGGCCCCCTGAACCGGAAGTCAAGGTCACGTGCTTTTTCTGCGTGTTGTGGTGCAACATGCGAATGGACCTAGGTCATTTCCGCTTTGATTTGTTTTTTCTGGCGCGTGCATTGACATGCTGGTACTCTGTTTTTTTTCTGCCCTCTATTTCTGATGCGACACGCTACAAACAGCATGCCGAATTCGGATGACTTGTCCTTTAGTCAAACACGCTGTGAAGTGTCACAGCGGCATGCGTTCGTTACAGTCGCGTCGTGGTTTATTATCATGATTTAATTCAGAGGAGGCCGTCAGGTCCTTGTATCATGCGTACTGCACTGTAACTAGAAATCAGAAAAGTGTTACCCGAAATTCGACATTAATGAGATTGCTAATAAAAATAATGAGATGACTGATAGCGCGTGAAGCAGGAAGGAAATAACTACGATTTAAAATGCTACGCTACTTCCTCTATGGACAATCGCAGAACAGTTCGCTAGTTACGTTAATTAATTCGCTGGAAACGTTTTCATCGGTGTTCGTTCTGTTTTTTCTCGTGCACGGACAGGTTGGGATGCCACGTAAAGCAATACTGAACAATGTGTATCCACAGGGAGTTAAGTATTGCATCAAGCGGACGAAACGAAAATGAAAAAAAAGGATTTTTTTTGATCAAGTAAATCCCGAGTGCTTTGGAGGAACTCGTCAAGCACAATAGCCAAAAAGCACCTTCATGTTTTAAAATTTTGACTTCATAAAACGAATAACCACGGCCACAAACTTCCGCGGAGTGTTTTACGCCATGCATATTGAATTTAATTTCGTTATATCTTACGCAATACAACCTGCGCTGTGGTGACGAATTGTCACTAAAAAGCATGCTTCGACTTTTTCTTGTTTTTTATCTGAGAACGCTCACCGTTGACGACGACTAGCCCAGGATTAATCACGTGGATCACAATCACTCCCATTCATCGAATTAATTATTAAAATTGGCAGCCAATATGAAAATATGAGCGTACTTCTATAAATAAAAAAAAACAAAAGAAGTATAGTGGTTCCCTTTTCACACAAACGAAAAGCAACAGAACTTCCGAATGTCGGGAACAGGCCCTAGCGTTGTCACAATTATATTTGAAGCTGTTGACAATGATAAGCCGCCAAAATGCTGGCAACTCAGAAATCGCCAGTCGCAACAACTCTACTGGGCGTGATGTCTATAAGCAAGCACGGAAACTGGCGCGTGAGTTCATAAAATGTCTATCTTGTCTGGCATCCAAAGAACGCTGTCTTGACGCACTCTCTTTGAATTTTGTTTTCATTGTTTTTTTATTTTCCAGGATCGGTATCTCAAGGCCTTTGTTTAGCTTTTGTATAATCGCATCTGAGGTCCTACACGTGAAACGAAAAGATGGATTGTGTCTACTGCGCAGCTCTTTTTTCTTGAGCCAATCGTTGGTAATCTACGCCTGTACCGAATCTTGGAAGCAGTAGAGACTGAGGTGCATTTTGTTACTGGACAATGCAAAAGAGAAAAAAAATGAAATGTCAATAAATAAGTGACGTGTAGAACATGTGCCGGCCCGTTGGTAGTCCTCATTATTGCGTCTGCTGTAGCAGATCGTATTTCACTCTCGCCTCTATTCACATCGTCACCTTTCTATCTTTTCCTCTGCAAATTTCTTAGTGCAGAGTAGCAGGCCTGTTGGTGGTCCATCAGGTCGACATCGATGCCTTACTTTTCCTTCTATTTATTGAATAAATCAACATATAAGCATGAATGAAGCTCTCTCCCTGTAAGGAATGATATTTTATGATTTTATACTATACTCACTGCCATGCATCCCGAGTTGTTTTTCTTTTCTTTGTCGTATGCGTGTCCCAAGCGTTAAAAAAAAGAAATTCACGCTCTTTTGTAAGACGATAACGGTGATGATGTAAAAAATTTATTGGGCTCTATAAGAAGGAGAAAGGAGAATAAAAAAATGGCCTGGCTTAGCTTATGGTTAAGCCTAGGATGCGAAGCATACCGCCGGCGGAGGCTGCGCGTCCGCAAGCGAGCGCACGAGTTGAGCCCCAGCTTTCACAGCTGTTGTGACGTCATATCACGTGGTGCGCCGATGTAGGTCAAGTGGTAGCTACGCGGCCGCGCGCGGCGCAGCAAGGAAGAGCTCGGTTGTGCGGCTAGTATGCTTCGCATAAAAATTGGCAGTGGTTTAGCTCTGGTTAAACCTGGAGGATTGCGAAAGAAACGAGGAGAGAGGCTATGGAGAGCGCGCGGCAGCGGCCCCGGCACGCTAGCTATGCGCCGCTACTGCGCATGCGCAACTGGCGAGCGCGGCGGTGGCACCTCTCAGGCCACATTCTCACAGCCGGTTTTTCCCTTGCTCCGTCGCCTCCGTCGCGCCCGCAGCTGATGGAGGTGCCGGTTTTTGGACCGTTCCACCCCCCCCCCACCCCCCCCCCCCTCCCCCAAAATCGGGCGGCCGGTGCCGCCGGGTCCTGCTGTACGTGACGGAGCTCCGCCCCACGGAGAGCGCGCCAGTCACAGCGCGAGCTCGCTTCACGTCGTGACCCACCGCTTGCTTGCGAAGCATCGCGGCTTCGGCGGCGATGCGCGGGTGCGTGGGTGCGCGGGCACGAAGCAAGCAGCGAGGGAGCAAAAGCAGTGAGCAGCGAGCGTCCACCCAAACTGGTTTGCCGGTGTCCGGCGCCTCTTTCGATTAGAACACAAATCCGTTCCGTTGCGGCCGCGGTTTCCGCCTACGTAGCCGCTCCGCCGTAGAGGAGACCGGCTGTGAGAATCAGGCCATAGACGGTAGCACAGAAGTGATGGAGGGCGGGAATAACAAATGGCAGCCAGAATCGAGTTAGGGGAATTTGCAAATACTTAATTCTGTGGGGTGCAAATCGCCGGCAGGAAATGATGTAATGGTTTAAGGATTCAACGTCACCGCATGACGCACAGAGAACTTGTTAACGGCTAACTTCGATGCCGTCATCGAGGCCATAGAGTGGAGCCGGATGGGTCAGGAGGTATAGAAAGGCTTTCCTGTGTCCCCAACGACAGCTTTGTGCAACAGCACGCGAAGGTGAGAAGGCAGCCGTGGTGGCTGAACGCGTCGCTGATGCCGAAGACGAGTGCTATTGCGCGTCAAGAAGTGAGTGACGCTGAGCGCCCGCTGCCCAGCTCGAAGAATAGAAGGCGGCGAAGATGGGGACCCGTTCAGCGGCCAAAGGACCTGGCCGATACCTGAGTGCGGCTGCAACCACCGATGTGCCATACTAGAATGCACTACCCCTTCCTTTCGATCTGGTCACCGAGATCGTCTGGTTATACAATCCATCGACACGCGGGATTTTCATCGAAGGAAGAATGAAAGCAATCTACCTAAATTCTTCAAAGAGGTAATAGGTAAAGGCTTCAGTGAAATACAACGACTTCCCTCCCTCTCTCCACCCCATCCTCCTTTTTCCTACCTCTGTGCTTCCTGTACAGACGAACGGAAGCTTCTCTACAAGTTGGCTTTCTCGAGTAGTCCAGTTGAGAAAGCCACTCAAGTAGTCCAGTTGAGAAAGCAGTTGAGAAAGCAGTCCTATACCTCTCCTGCGGATTAGTCTAAATAAGTATTCTGCGCAGTGCTCATGCTATGCAGTTACTGCTACGACAGCTATTGGGGATGACAGGTTGCATACATGGACGCCTAAATTCTGCGATGCCTATGTAAGCGTCTGATGCATTACTTGGATATCTGCCGGCATAGAAAGGGTGCTGTCCGAAAATTTCCATGGGGAGGGTGCAGTGTTTTTATATCTCACAAGACAGAACTAATCCTGACGCGTGCGATTAGATCCTTTTTGGGAACTCTCAAATCGATAAGCGCATTACTCTAGCGTAATGCGCGTACTATGTGCTGGTAATTCAAGCAACAGGAACTGCGGACGTTACACAACCCGTATGGCATAGTTTAGTGAGCCTTCATGTGTTGCGGTTAAGAACCATTGACGCATAATGATGATAACTAGATACTTTTCAAGAGCACCGGTGAGTGCGTGCGTGTGTGTGCGAGGATGTGCGTGTCATATGACGGCAATCTGCCTGCGCTGATAGAAAGATGTGCAGGGGGCTTCTACAAAATTTCCTTTTCTTTTTCGGGTCCGGAACCCTGATATAGATAAAGCACGTGCACGGTCGCCGATTAATGGAGACCTTCAAGTTTAATGAAAAAATAACCATGCGTGATTCTACCAGATTTTTTCGTCTCTTGCAGCACCCTCACGGGAGAGTTCTGCAACCTGAGGATCCATAGCGCACAAAATTGAAGGGACACAACGCAAGCGCCAAGAAAGAAGAATCAGCGCTTGTGTTGTGTCCCTTCAATTTTGTGCGCTATGGATCCTCGTGTTGACTACCCACTAGCCCGAACCCTGACCCTTCTGCAACCGTCACCTCAGGGAATTGGACCCTGGACTGCGCCTCCACCTTCCATGTGATGCAGCGCGTTGTGAAGCAACATTATTGTGCCGTCTATGGCTCGGCGTTGCCTTCACAAATCAGCATGCTTTCCGTATCGGGATGGCCGACAGCCCTTCTTGTGTAAACTGTGCCTGTGAAGAGACAATCACTCATCTCCTGTGTGAGTGCCCTGCCTTTGTGAACGAAAGACGTCAGCTGAGTTGTGCTCTGGACCGCCTTGATCCTCACCCTTTCACAGAGGTCAAGATCCTCGGTCCGTGGCCGCAAAAGTCGACTGCCATCTAGGCTTATAAGGCACTGTTTTGTTTTTTGCGAGAAACTGCCTTGATTGACAGGCCGTGACTGTTTCCCGTTCCTTCTCTCTTCCCTCTTTAATCCCCTCATTCCCTTCCCCTGTGCAGGGTAGCCAACCGGAAACCTTTCTGGTTAACATCCCTGCCTTTCCCCCCTCTCTGTATCTATCTCTGCTGCACCCTCCGCCCGATGAAGCTTGCCGTGGCATAGTGCCGATCGCTTAGATTTAAAATAAACGATTTTGCTCTATTGCCAATCGAAGCCTTCTGTCCCGGTCGGCACTGGCAGCAAGGGTATCGGTTGGTGCGTTATTTGTAACAAACCTCATAACAGCCTTCAGCACTCCACACCCTGCAACCTTCCCAAACCCCTGCTAATGCATATTTCTGGACTTCTATGACCTCCCTCTCATGAATTCTTGCTTGGCTTTCAAAGAAAACCAGAACTACTCCTCCCCCTTCCCTTCCCCCGCATTTAAAATTTCTTACCTCACTCGAAAAACTAGGGTTATATATTAACTCCCGTTTAAAGTATTCTAGTTTCTTGACTTCAAGCAAGTTGCGTGGTGGTGGGTGTAGTAGCAGTAAAGTTCAGTAGTTCAGATGGACTTGCATGATAACTGGAAACACGATATGAAGCAACGGAGCCCTCCTTTCTTCTTTCACTCCCTTCTTTATCCTTACCCTTACGGCGCGGTTCGGGTGCCCACCGAGATAGGTGTTGTTGTTGTTGCCTCAAAAACAGTGGCACATACCCACGGTGGGGGATTGGCCAGGGTTTGTGAGGCAGTTAGTGAGACAGATATGTGAGACAGTTACTGCGTCATTCTCTTTCCTCAAAAAGCAATCTTCAAGCAACAGGGCAAGAAGATGCGAACGTAGCGCCACCGTAGAAAACGGCACCTCAACGCCGGACGAGCAGACGACGAAGATGCAGCGGGACGAGCTCGCGCCCGTCGACTGTTCCTCTTCCGCTGGTAAGCTGGCGATCCTCGCCGAAAAGCTCTCCGATTTTCGCGCTTATTCTCTCTTAGAAACCAGATTTTGTGTTCCTGGTTTCCAGCTTATCAGTGCCGGTCTTTGAGCGCCATCGCAGTTCACAGCGAAGCCGTAACTGCAACCTTATTCACGACGCCACTGAGGATGTAGGCCTCTACGTCCAGCGCGCTTTGACCCACGATGCCCCCCTCTCGTTACCTTGAAGGTACTTCACAATATGTCAACTAACAACGAAATGCGGTGATAAGTTCACCGTTACTGCACCTGCTGATCCCGTGAACTGTTTGTGAAAACATGTCTTGGAACCGCATATGGCGGAACAAGGTTGTGCTGCATAGTCAGTCAACAAGAAGCAATGAAATTCTTTTATGCTAAGTTCTCATGAACGTAAAACAGCCTCAGGGTTCCTGTGTTGCTGATGAATTGCCCGCCCACACTGTTATCTCGCGACGATTGTTTCTCACAATCGTGCTTAACTGGTGTAAGCTGATCAGAAGGTGTGGTGAATGAATGGTACGCGCTTAATTGTGCCATCCGCCACAACACATCCCAGAGCAACGCATAACCAAGACTTGAATGGAGTTACATGCACCTGTTCGCATAATGGCCGCGTTAACTTGTTCGCACGTACAGACCAGTTAACTATATTAACGCGTGCACATTTTCAACGCCAATAATCAGGGTTTACCATTGCATTCAGTATATTTCGCATCGATCACTGCGATGTCGTACGGCTTCAGCGCACTTTGCACTCAAAGCGCTTTGTTTGTGAGCTTTTGGCACACGTTACTACTACTGCGTAGCGACGAAAAAACCTTCAGGGCAGTGAACAACTGACCTATTGCCACGGCACTGGACAACTATACTTAGTGGTTGACTGACCTAATGCCACGGCACTGCACATGTATACTTAGTGGATAACTGACCTACTCTCACTACACTGCACAGACACACTTAGTCACGGCACTGCACAGGTATACTTAGTGGATAACTGGCCTATTGCCATAACACTGGGCAGGTATACTTAGTGGGTAACTGACCTATTGCCATGGCACTGGGAAGGTATACTTAGTGGATAACTGACATATTTTCAACGCACTGTACAGGTGTATTTAGTGGATAACTGACATAATTCCACGGCACTGGACAGCTATACTTAGTAGATAACTGACTTATTGTCATGGCACTATACAGGTGTACATAGGCCGCCGCGGTGGCTCAGTGGCTATGGTGCTCGGCTGCTGGCCTGAAAGACGCGGGTTCGATCCCGGCCGCGGCGGCTGGAATTTCTTTGGAGGAGAAATTCTAGAGGGCCGTGTACTGTGCGATGTCAGTGCACGTTAAAGAACCCCAGGTGGTCGAAATTTCCGGAGCCCTCCACTACGGCGTCTCTCATAGCCTTAGTCGCTTTGGGACGTTAAACCCCATAAATCAAACCAACCAAACAGGTGTACATAGTGGATAACTGACCTAATACCACGGCACTGGACAGGTATACTTAGTAGATAACGGACCTGTTGTCATGGTACTGTACAGGTGTACTTAGTGGATAACTGATCTAATTTCACGGCACTGTACAGGCGTACTTAGTGGATAACTGACCTGTTGTCATGGCACTGTACAGGTGTACTTAGTGGATAACTGACCTAATGCCACGGCACTGCAGATATATACTGTTTTCAGTGCTAAACGATAGTACAAACTGCACACAGCGAAGTATACAAGCAGACTTCTTGGTGGCTACTGGACTGTCTGTCGTTTATTCTTTTGTTCTCAGCTTTTCATTGCGCACAAGGTGCCTTCTCTGTGGGAAGCTGATAAAAAAGGAAACGCCACACCTCTGAGATGTGTGAAGAGCGCATGGCCTGCTCACGTGACTGTGGACGTCCTCCGAAACAGAACAGCGCCGCTTATACCGGATACCACGCAATCAAATCCCCGTATCTGCTTCACTGTATACCGACGGTACATACAATGCCAAACGCAACAACACTTACCCGCGACCCTGATATCAGCAGCCGGACGCCACGGCACAAGTACTGTAGGCCAATTTACAATTTAGTTTTTGCGTTTAGGAGGCTTCCAATGTCAAATTGTTTTTTGAACGAACAAAACATGAATCGCCGGTCGTTATAGTGGAGCTATTCGGCTACCGAGGAACGGAATACAGCGGGCATATTTCGTTCTTTTCCTGATCCATTATTTAAAATTGCCCAAAGTCATCGGTCGCTACTAAGTGTGGCGCCAGTGCTGATAATTAGCGAGTGATGACTAGTTTAGTTGGTTTACGGGGTTTGAAGTCCCAAAGCAACTCAAGCTATGAGGGACACGTAATGGAGGGCACCAGGCAATTTGTACCGCCTGGGTTTGTTTAACTCCACTCTGACATCGCACAGTACACGGGCCTCTAGCAATACGCCTCCATCGATATACGACCACCAAGGTCTGGATCGAACCCGCGTCTTTCGGGTCAGCACCCGAGCACCATAACCACTGAGCTACCGCGACGGCTACGAGTAATGAGACACCGGTCATGGTATCAGAGGCGACGCTTACCAGCTTATACGCAACTTCGAGAAATTAGACCTTGTCTTTAAACATATATGCAGCCTTGGCATTTTAATTCAATAGCATTACATTTGTCACACCAAATGCCTGCCAATTTCCGGGACCACGAAATTCGCTGATTGGTCGAGATATGTCACGTGACCTCTTGACGTCATCGCACCCGGCCCACCGTGGCAGCTGGAATGAAATTAATGACTGGTCGATAGAAGTCAGGCAACCTTGTGACGTCATCACAACCTGCCCACCGGGTTGTGGGCAGCCTAGTTTCTACAGCAACCTAGATATAGAGTCGAAATGAAGTCAGAATAGAATGATATATGTCGGTGCCGTCACAGCATAACGATACCTGCTACTGCAGCTAGCCGTCCGAATATAGCGATTGATGGATGGACGACTGCAAAAAAAAGAAAGATGCCCAGGCTTAGCTTGGTTAAGCCAAGAATGCGTTGCATATTGCGCGGTCTTTTTGCGCGAGGTATTGCTTGGCGGCACTCGATTTTCTCAGCAGCTTTTCCTCCGTGACGTATGGATGGATGGATGGATGGATAGGAGCGCCCCCTTTGAAACGGGGCGGTGGCAACCGCCACCATGCTCAGACGTTCTTTTTTTGTTTTTCTTTTTTCTTTTTTGTTCTTTTCCTTTTTTATTTTTTTAAGTGGGTGTTGACGTGACGTCACCAAACCACGTGACGTCACGTCACGTGGTTTGGCGGCTGCCCGGCCGCGCCCAAGGGCTGAACTGAGTGATTGCAATATGCTACGCATAAAAGATAATATCTGACGCAAACACGCACGGAAGTGCGACAGATGTGAAATAAAATGCTGTCGCACACTCTTAGGCGTCCCCGTGGTTTTTATTCGTCTTAGCATGGTGGGCACTGATTCTGAGATTACATCGACTTTTCGTGCCTGTTATCTCTCATGTGCAGTCGCGGCGGCAGTGCTGTGGTTGGGCGCGGTGCTGGTGAGTCGGCGACATGTGTCGTTCTTCTTAAATGAGCAGCACCGATTCCAGGGAACGCGAGAACAGCGGCGGTTTCCAGCCACACAGTGACGAGGAAGCACTGGTGGTACCCTTCTTTCTGATGCTTTCCTTTTGCTCCCAGACATTAAAGGGTTTTAGCCGAGCTGTAGGCGTATTCATAAATAATTGTCGGCGGAGTCTGTGTCTTTCGTTCCGTGCGTTTTGAAGCACAGAGAGAGAGTAATAAGTGCATTGCAATGACATTTAGGGAGATTAGTGTCGTAAATTTTTGCTCAAAGTGTAACTCAGAACAACTCGAAGTTGGCTTGCATCGATACGCTCTAAACACGAATCAGTCTGTATGGCAGTAAAAAAGAGCAAAACGCTGAGGCAGCATATGAGTATCGAGCGTTAGCAATATCGAATTAATATTGCGTCATTAGGCATCTTCGCTATACCCGCTATACCTGGTACAAAGCAGGTTTATTCCCACCGCAAATCATAGTAATTTGACGAAGTTTCCAATTGGAGATGCTTTTAAACGCGGCAACGGAGGTCTTCTTGTTAGCGTTGATTAAAATCTTCATAACTGCTTTAGAAGTTCGCATGCTTTGAAGACGGAAGTTGTTTTCGTTGCCGACAGTGTGTATTCTGTGTTTTTGGTAATGAAAATCTACCCCAGAACTTGGGCAGAGTACCTGGCCCCTAATAGGGAGTTCGCTAGAGGTTTTACTCCCTTTTGTTGTGAAAGCAACACTACGCTAGTCGAAGAGCCGTTTCGCGGATCCAAGAAAAGGCCATACTGCGCATGCGCGAGGAGCAGTGACGTCACACGGCGCACAGCTGGCGCCGTCGCTGCGCGGCTGACTCAGAGGTGCCGCCGCCGCGCTCGCCAGTTGCGCATGCGCAGTAGCGGCGCATAGCTAGCGTGCCGGGGCCGCCGCCGCTGCCGCGCGCTCTCCATCGCCTCTCTCTCTTTCTAGTCAGACCAGAAAAAACATCTTTGTGCACGATGTGATTCGAACCACCATTCTTCCGTTCCGCAGCCGAGCGTGCTAATTGCTACGCTACTTCCTGCCAACGCATATGTAGTTCTCCTGGTCTAGGACGCTGGAGAGTGTTTGCAGAAAGGCATCGAATCAGACGGATGCCTCCCAAACGCCCTCCAGTGTCTCCAGCATTTAAGATTCACAAACAACTGTGTACTTAATTGATTAACATCTGAACCCCACATCAGTGACACAAGCAGCAACATCGCGGTAAATGCTTTCCCCTCACCGCACTTCATAATTCAACAAAGCCCCCCCCCCCCCCCCCCCTGAATTTTTTACACCTAAATGGGCTAATTCGTGTTTAGAGTGTAGATTACTGCATTCTTGTGAAAAAGACGCTACTCTCGCTGCAAACAGTAGTTTTATCAGCTATAAAAGGTCAGGGAATGAAATGAGGTATTGCCACCAGGGGGAGAGTGGCTAATAAACGCTGAGTTATTAGGGAACGTCCTCCGCATCAGGGTCCGAAGGTGCACCCGGCAAACATAAGGGGCGGTCCCCGCCTCCTCTCCGTGCAGTCGATGACCACCCGCCGTTTTCAGAAGCGAAATGTGAAGACTAAGAACCTAAGGGGTTAAGAACGAATAGTGAAAAAAACAAAAAGTCTTTGGTGTGCCTTGAAAGTCAGAAGAAATGAAAAATTTTGCTTGCCATAAAAAAAAAACGAGAAAGAAGACGTCACGTCGGAGAGCCGTAGAATCAAGCCAGCACACGTTGCTTCAGTAGGCAGTCTTTATAGCAATATGCTGCGGGATCGATAAGTTCAGGTTTGATATGCATATTCCTGTCTGGTCGCGTCGCTACTGCAGCTGGAGCGGCCATCATGAGCTGTATCATTTAGGATTTGGTGAAAAGGCGATCGCAAAGGCTTGTGCTGGAAACATTATTTGGGTCAGAACTGTATAGAACATGGAGCCAGCAGCTGCCAGTTGAATCCAGACGTGAATGTCCTGTAATAATAGCTTTCAGAGTACATGCGCATTTTCCTATTGGCGCAGCAAAGCGGATAACTGTCTAAGTCAACGTCTCTTGGAACTTACTGCAGCTGGCTTTCTATTTGGTTCTTTGGTAGGGGTTAAACAGTTTTTCTGTTAAAAATTGTTTTTTCGCCTTAAACTTCCTGCTGCATGATCCACTTTTTTATAGCACAATGGTCGGCTCCCTTGATAGCATGAATTCAAAAGCGAGAAGTGGGTTGACAATAAAACGTAATTTTTCATTAATATCTCGTCCTTTTTCTGGTATTCCTTGTATCACGAGGTATGCCATATCGCAGATGAAAATGGTATGCAGGAGCACTACGCATCCTGGTAGTGGTCAAGGAGCTGACCATACCTGTACAAAAACACACCGTATGGTTCCTGAAGAAGCCCAAATGCGGGTCATGAAATATGCAGTCTTAGCGAAGAAGCTTGACATCAGATTAAAGGCAACGCTGTAAAGTATGAGGAAGAAAATGGCAAGGTGTCATCAAAGGACTGTGAGAGATGTCCGCAATAAAAATCAAACGCGAATTTATATTATCCTACCCAAAATCAAGGAGAGGACATGACCGGGCGCATAATGCGGAGGACAGGTGACCGAAGCCTATTTGTATAACAGAGTGAATTTTAAAAAAGAGAATAAGTAGTCAAAGGGAAAGGGGAGGCAGAGAGTCAGGTAACGCGATGAAATTTTGCAAATTACTAGCATCTTTTTGCTGCGGCCGGCACTGGAGACGGCTAATTTGAGATTAATGGCAGACGGCCTTCTCTTGATGTGGGCTCACCTTGGCTGAAACTAATGACGATTGATTTGGGGGGGGGGGGGGGGGGGGGGGGCGGGTAGTAGAAAGTAGAAAGCCTCCAGGTTTCCCTTCGTCGCCCGGACCAGGAAGAGAGAGAGGCGTCGGTTCCGCAGCTGAACGCTCCCTACAGAGTCAGATCTGTCTTTATATGGGCTTGAAACACGGACAGCACGGACAGATTCATCGGCTTTTTCGGGATTGCAAATGAAGTAGTGTCTTAGGAGTAAAAACTTTTGCTGAGTGCAAGGCAGTAGTGTGAAGCTTAACGGGAAGTGGGGCAAGGCTGGTGACGACAAGTACGCTGCGTGTTTTATATCCCTGTCCCCGCTAACTTGTCCAGCTAACTTGACCGCACTCTTAACCTGCACAGCGCAGTGGGGAGAAAAGGTTCTCTAGTGGCGGCCCTGCTTGAACGTTGTGTTCTTTCGAACACGCAGGCTGCAACGGGAGAGCCCAAGTGATTTCAGCGTGACCGCCGCCTCCACCCCTAAGGTAAATTATGCACCGTAGGACTTGCGGTTCGAAAAGTTCTACCGTACTTGACGAGTGCCGACACTTCGAGAACTGGCGTTGAACTAAATACTTGCATGCATGAGTTCGCCTTACGCGAACTGCTTTGTTTGTGCTGGATCCAGGAGTAACACTTGCCACCGCGACAAGCCAAAAAAGAAAAGAAAGCAAAGTTTCCGCGCACTGTGTAAATGTCAGGTGCTGCACGCGAATACTAACCCCCTTCTATGTCTGACGCGCCTCGCAATCGCAAGGGTGATTTCGAAACTATAGATCGGTTATCTGTACTGCACGTTCTGCACTGCATTGCCTGCAAAAAAAAAAAAAAAACACTAATTGTTACTAGGGCAGGGTTACACTTGTATCAAGACAATGAACAGGCTTGCTTGAAAAAGTTATTTTACAAGAAACTGCGTTCATGTCATAAATCAGGCTAGGCTGTAAGAGCATGTTAAGCATGTGCACCGATGGCGTAGAGGAAGAGCGTTTGCTTCACGTGTCAAATGACCGGAATTCAAATCCCGGTGCTGCGCAATCCTCCATCGGACACATAAAAAAATCCCGCGTGTCGATGGTCTGCATAACCAGGCGATCTAGGTGACCAGAACCGACAACGCTCTCCCTCCCCAGAACAGGATTTGGCCACCCTTGCCTAGTAGTTGGCCACGAACTCCTATATGATTAAACCAATTAACCATCGGCCCTCAGTCCCCAACAGCTGCGGAGGGGCTGACCAAGGCGGTGGCCAGAGTTGTGACATAGCGGAGGGTGCTAGGAGTCTGGTTTCGGACAGGCCGCCATTGGAAACTGAACCTGGCAACGTTTAACCCCAGATCCTTATCCAGTTAGGCTAGTCCAGCTGCGCTGTTCGAGGTGCTAGCGGGTATAAAATGGGATATGATAGGGCTTAGTGAGGTTAGGAGGACAGATGAGGCGTATGCAGTACTAAAGGGCAGGCACGTACTGTACTATCGTGGATTAGCGGACAGACGAGAACTAGGTGTGGGATTCCTCATAAATCAGGATATAGCTGGCAACATAGAGGAATTTTATAGCATTAACGAGAGGGTGGCAGCTGTCGTAACTGGGCTTAATAAGAGGTACAAGCTGAAGTAGGTGCATGCCTACACGCCTACATCAAGCCATGATGACCAGATCGTTGAAAGTTTCCATGAAGACGTGGAATAGGCATTGACCAAAGTAAAATCACAGTACACTGTACTGTTGGGCGACTTCAGTGCCAAGATAGGGAAGACGCAGGCTGGAGACCAGGCCGTAGGCAATTGGGGCATAGGCTCTAGGAATAGCAGGGAAAAGTTGTAAGTAGAGTTCGTAGAGAGAAATAATTTACGGATCATAAATACCTTCTTCCGCAAACGAGAGAACAAGAAGTTGGCATGGAAGAGCCCCATTGGTAAGACTAAAAATGAAATAGACTTCTATGCGCTCATCCTTTCATCGTGCAGAATGTGGAGGTCTTCGGAAAAATGTGTTGTAGCGACCACAGGATGGTAAGGCCTTCAACAAGCCTAGACTTGAAGAGGGAATGCAAGAAACATGTGGGGTGGAAGTCTGTTAACGAGTTATCGCTAAAAGAGAAAGTAGAGGAATTCAAGGTCTCTCTGCGGAGCAGTTATATAGCTTTAACTGAGGACGGCGACCTTAATGTGCAAGAAACCACAGCCATCATTCCGGGGGTGCAGTAGAAGTAGGCGGTAGGATGGTTCAACAGGATACCGGCAAGCTCTCTGAGGACGATTTATGTTTACAAGGGTTTAACGTCCCAAAGCAACTCAGGCTATGAGGGACGCCGTAGTGAAGGGCTCCTGAAATTTCGACCACCTGGGGTTCTTTAACGTGCACTGACATCGCACGGTACACGGGCCTCTAGAATTTCGCCTCTATCGGAATTCGACCGTCGCGGTCGGGATCGAACCCGTGTCTTTCGGGTCAGCAGCCGAGCGCCATAACCACTGAGCCACCGCGGCGACAGCTCTCACAGGAGATGATATAACTGATTAAGAAACGCCAAAGCATGAAAGAATCTAAGCCCACATACAGGACTTTGCCCCTACAAAGACAAGTCCTCTTGTCGAAGCGGTGTCAAGCACCTTGACGTTTTCCCTCCCTTATTCACTTTGTGATTATCATGATGATGATGATAGTTAAGGTTTCCCTGCACGAATACGTCTATGGGGGAGTAAAAAGGGTGCAAACTCTCGTCAAGCGCAGTCCTTTTATAAAAGAGAGTGCGCTGGAGGACAACTTACTTCCTTTTTTACTCCTTTACGTTTAGAGTGTAGGGGCGGGTGCCTAGATGGCGATGACGAAGCCCAGTTCCGGTTTCGCCGCCGCATTCCACTCGTGCTTTTGCAGAGTCTTCCCGGGACTCCCGTTGCCTCTGGGTCCCCTGCGCGCCGGTTCTCGTCGTTCGCTCTCGTCTCCCCGCGGCCGTCGGTTTCGTCGGCGGCATCCCAGTCTCCCCATTCGCCAGATTCGCCGCAGGTAAGCGATTCCGGGCAGCCTAGCAACGAGCCGCCAACTTCGCGCTCCGCGGGCTCCACTGAACAAAGCTTCAATTTTTTTTTTTGTGGGGTCTAGTTGTCACTGTTATGGAGTGCATTTGACAGGTACTTAAGGTCATGGATAGAAGCCTAGCAATATCCCTCACGAGAAAAGTTCATAACAGCTGTATCTTGCCACTACTCACCTATGGGGGAAAATTTTGAAGGATGGCGGGAAGGCTTGAGAATAACTTGCATGCAACGCAGCGAGCTATGCAAACGGAAAATTATAGCTGTTACGCTATGACACGGCAAGAGAATAGAGGCAGTTAGGCAGCAAAGGAGAATTTATGATAAACTAGGGGCCAACAAGAAGAGAAAATTTACATACGGGCAAGGCATATGGTCCTGAACACGTTGAACCTTAATATTTGCAGAGGGGGGTGGGGGGGGGGGTGGCTAGTTGGTTGGTGAATATTCCCGTAAAAGGACTTAGCGCCAAAACAAACCTTTCTTCCTGCCTCTCTTACAGACGTCTCTCTTGCTGCGTGCTGGCTGTTTTGGCTCTAAGTCCTTTTACGAAAATATTGATAACAGTTAACTGGTCGATCCTTATGGTAGCGAGGGGTATTACAAAGGAGGTGAACTTAGCAGGAAGTTAGCAGGAAGTGGCAGAAAGTCAGGTGGGTGGATGATATAAGCAAGTCTGCGGACATGGGATGACTGCAGCTGGCTTATATCACGGTCATTTGGAGGGATATGGAAGAAACCTTTGTTTCTCCACAAGACTAGGGATATGGGAATACCAAGTCGCCCATTCGTCAGCCTTGTTGAAACCTTTGTCCTGTAGTGGACTTAGGCTGTTGATGGTGACAATGACGTAGACATGCATGACATCTTTATGACAATTGGTAGACGTTAAGGGCATCTTTAACGCATATGTAAGCTTTACGGCAAAACATATTGTGCATAAACCGCGAATACATTTTCAAGAAATGGCAATGTGTGCAGTAGCCGCCTCATAGCTGGCAGAGCTGCTAGCAAATGAGCCTGCAAGCAACCTGCAAGCAAATAAGCCAGACTTTAGATACAGACTCTGCACTGAGCTGACCTCACTCATATTTATATACCGCTCCACAACGGTGCTCCACTGTATATAGGTGGAGAACTGGCGGTCAGCAATTTTATGCAAGGTTTTTTCGTCACTATTCACTTATTATCTCTGCCGGATAATAAACCAGGTTTGCATGCGCTTTTCTTTTAACTGAAAGCATTGATTCCAGCCTTGATTCCAGTCTGAAGGTTTTATAGAAATATTGTCCTGAAGCCAAGGAACAGATTTCTGTTGTCCACTGCAGTAATCTTTCCGACGCAGCTTTTTCTAGACGTCTATGAGGCGTATTGTTATCAGTGGGGTCCTCTTTGTTTACTGAGAATACGACGCTCACCTCTAATCAGCGTCGATGTGACGGACTCCGAGCGCAACCCAAGAGTGCCGGAGGACAGCCCCAGCAAGAGAGCGAGGAACACCAGCCGCAGACCAGCAGCGGACAGCACAGCCCGCTGCTCCTCGTGCCAAAGTCGAGCGAAGAGCTGCTCGTGCAGTTGCAGTACAGCGACGACGAAGAGCCCGTCCCTGCGCCGCCGTCTCTGCTGCTCAGCGACGAACCACGCGGAGAGAGCGTGACCCCCGACCTCCCTTCCATCGACCAGGCGGACATCGCCACCCCTGACAAGAACGACGCAACGCTTCAAGGCAGGTTTAGGTGCGCTCACGTCTTAGCACAGTGACTTGTTTCTATACAGACGTTATCATCATCATCAGCCTGACTACGGCCCCTGCAGTGTGAAGGCCTCTTCCATGCCCCTCCAATTAACCCTGTCCTTCGCCAGCTGCGGCCACCCTATTTCCGCAAACTTCTTAATCTCATTCGCCCACCTAACTTTCTGCCGTCCCCTGCTACGCTTGCCTTCTCTTGGAATCCACTCCATTACCCTTAAGGACCAGCGGTTATATTGCCTTCGATTACATGCCCTGCCCAAGCCCATTTCTTCCTCTGGATTTCGACTATGATGTCATTAACCCGCGTTTGTTCCTTAACCCACTCTGCCCGCTTCCGGTCTCTTAACGTTAAAGCTATCAATTTTCGTTCCATAACTCTCCGCATTGTCCTTAACTTCAGCTCAATCCTTTTCGTTAGTTTTCAAGTTTCTACCTATAGGTGAGTACCGGTAAGATACAGCTGTTATGTACGTTGGGATCATGCAGTAGAATGAAAGCATGCTAACAAAAAAAAACGTACAGCTAATTCCATTACGTGTTTACAATGCGATAAAATTAGCAGCTGTTGATGTCTTTATTGAAAGTGACGTCACTTTCAGTCTGGTGAAGACACGTCCTGCCAGCTAATGGAAATGTTCCCGCCTAGTGACGTCATGTCACTTCAGCCAATGGTAATGCTCTGGTTTGGTGACGTCACTATCTCCCAGCCAATGGGATAATTTTTCAGCGCATTTTGGCCGCATGGAGCTTCTAATGCTATCGCATTCAAACTTGCCAACTTTTTCGAACCCCCCCCCCCCCCCCCCTTCCCCCCTTCCAGGGCATTTGCTTCTTGTTCCACGTGGTCGTTATGGCTCAGGCCTGCCTAGATAACATTCTAATTGGCCTGCAGGAATGCGTGATGGTTTTCGGGTATGCAATAGTGTGACGATGCCCGTTTAGCTCAGGGAAACTTTTAATACAGTTCTTGTTGAGAAACCTTGTCTTGGCCGTTAACAGCACGAACCAGCATGTCCGAAGTAGACATTGAGAAACTGAAATAGTTATTAAAATTAGACGAGCTTCAGGGGATCGAGTGTGTGAAACTGTCTACTAAAGCATGACCATCTTTATTATTAATTTTGGTGCTAGCGTTTGAAATGGTGATGTAATCGCTGATTAAACCCGTCCACATCGCCCAGTACCCGGAAGTGGTAGCAGATGACTTCATTTGCGGGCACGGTACATTTCCAATAAAGGAAAAAAAAAGATGCGCCCAAAATAAAGCCCTCACTGCACTTATTAGCGGCTTTCGGCGAGGCACGGTGGGGCGCGGGCAAAGTAGCGGAAATCTGCCTGGTTCTGAATATGATGTCACTACCTGGTTTCTCCGCACAGCATGGCTGTCTGCGGAGAAGCCGTGGAGTGCTATGCTGTAGTAGTAGCGGCTTTCATGGACGGTTCACCATTTTAAAAGCTAGCGCGCCATATATATATATATATATATATATATATATATATATATATATATATATATATATATATCCACTCGAACCCGTGAAGCTTGCCGCATTCTCAAAAAGCCTTTCGGCTTCCTTGCCGCGGGCATACATCATTCATGGTGTGTTCCGTCTCTCCAAGTTCGCGCTGTATGGGCAGCTGAAGAACGGGATTATTGAGGACAACTTTGAGGACAACCTTGAGGATAACCTTGAGGACAACTTTTAGGATAACTTTGAGGACAATTTTCAGGACACTGAGTACAACTCCACCCCATTCTTGCTCTTGTTAAAATTTGATTCTACAGCCCTTTCTCGCTATGTTGATGCTTCTCCGCTATCAAAATCCACATTCACTACTGAGAAGAATACATTAAAAAATGAAACTTTTTTTTCCCCTGCTACTTCTTTCAAAATCATGACCTCAAGTCCAAAAAGGACTCCGTGATCTCCGCTTGCAAGTGAATGGTGTGTAGCTTAGCATCAGGGATCCACGCGCAGAAAATAAAAAGTATTGACGCACCGCAGTTTTCTTGAGAAATGACCGGTGGTGGCGTACTGTAACTGTAATTCAATTTTTACCTTTTCTAGCCCATAAACGTTCTGTTTTCAGTATAAATATATGCAGTTAGGATGTGACAGTCTATCGAAATTCAGTTGATCCTTAGTGTCACTAGGTACGCTCGCCCCTTCAGAGGATTGGTGTATGTGTCGTTCGCGATGACAAATATTGCGTTGTTGTTTCACTGCTCCGCAGTCGTAGATTCATCCAAGACATGGCGAAGAAGCCCTCCACCAGCTCCCTTGACCGGTCGGACGTCGCCGATTTTGTCGTCGATGACCGCTCGCCCGAGGAGACGAAGGCCATCTACAACAACTGGGCGAGCAACTACGAGGAGGTAGGTGTCCACATCCCTTGTTCCATATATGGATGAGTGTGCAGCGATCCAGGCATTTAACTGGCCGTTCTAGAAACGCTTCTATAGTCGGTTACAACTCAAGAACGAAGCGGCAAATGCCCTAAAAGGAGCCCCTGCAGTCAATGGCATCTACCGATTCTTCCCCTCTCCCCGCTGTCTTTTACCTCGCACCTGTTAGC
Organism: Amblyomma mixtum; assembly: GCF_055824585.1. Taxonomy (NCBI): domain Eukaryota; kingdom Metazoa; phylum Arthropoda; class Arachnida; order Ixodida; family Ixodidae; genus Amblyomma; species Amblyomma mixtum. The sequence goes on along the minus strand of NC_143018.1, from coordinate 34,544,329 downwards.
GTGAAATCGCAAGCGGTGGCAGATGAATGGGGAATAACCTGAGCTTAATTGGATTAACCACGGCGTTAGGGAAATCGGTCGACACCAACGGCTGGAGAGTCTCCTTTGAGGGGCATCTGCAGCTTCGTGCTTAAGTTGTATTCAACTATAGCGGTCGTCATGGCAGTCATGATGTTGTTGATGATGATGATAGCAGTCATGATGATGATGGTAGTCATGCGCGATACATATGCAAGCCTTAAAAACAGGAAACACTCATGGGTTTGAAAATTGATCAAGAATCAGCGGCAAGCCAACCTGTATGAGGTTAGTAGCTGTGGTTTATGACTGTGAAATCGTTGTAACGCTTCAATAAAACTTCGGTTGGGCCTAGTTGGTACATGTTGCTGTGAAGTTGATGGTTGCGCAAACGCGGGACGAACTACAAAGAAGAGACACAGAGACACACAGAGACACACAGAGACACACACAGGCGCCTGTGTGTGTCTCTGTGTCTCTTCTTTGTGGTCCGTCCCGTGTTTGTGCAACCATCACCTTCACAGCAACGTTGTAACGCTGCCAGACGTTTGCCTTCATTGGGGACGTAGCGGTTATAGTGGTAGCTTCTTTTTTCCCGGCCACTTAGTCACGTGACCCGTACAAGGGACATATTCCAGGGCACCTCTTTAGTTCCGAGACACGCGTGGAGCTCTCCATTTTTTTAGTACTCTTTTTCGCGTCCCATCAATGACCGCAGCAGTAAACAGATGAGAGTACGCGCATGCGCACAGAGGGCTGTCCTCTTCAGCGCTGTCTATGTCGTACGGGTCTGACCAACTTGCCCCATAGCCGGTATTTTGCTCACAGAGCACTTCTGCTCGGCTTTTGCCCTGATGTGACTACAGAGAACTAGAAGTAGACGTCACGTCGGTCCTCCCACTACGGCTCTGCATTGGGACGTTGTACTACCGCCTTGCCCACGCTGTAAATTCTGTAAATTTGGAGAATTCTACGTAGATAGCAGCGCAAGCTTCATCTGGAGAAGTGGAGCGTTTTAGGTTTAGCCATCCGAACGTCTCACGTGGCTAACAATGCAGAGTCGTTTGTTTCGCGGTGAAGATGGTGTCTCTTGGGAACCGGTGAACTGTAGGCTTCGTTAGCACGCATTGACTGATTTAGGCGCGGTATACCATGTCTCCCGATAACAAACGTATCTCTGCGGTGAAGGGCTCGGAGCTGGCTTCATTTTTGTCGCAATGGTGCACTACCTCCTTTATATATATTCAGATATCCCACTAACTTAGCCATAACGGGTTTGTCTTTGATGCATTGTTGGAAGACCTGTGAACCCTTTGAGCAAATACTTGCTAATCGCTCCTACAGCCCACTGACAATGTCAGTTGCGCGCAGCATTTACTTGAAAAAATTTACAGGTAGCTTCTCATGTGACTGGTGCAGCTGCCGAACAGTGTGGTGGTGCTGAGTCATGGACAATGCATACTCCGCCATTTTCTTTGCCCTCAAGTGGAAGATGTGTCTACCGTGAGCCAATGCGAACACACTTTCTCCATACCAGGTGTCCCTAGATTTTGTGCCACACAAGATCTCCAGGCATTAAAACAAATCGGTTTGGCAGCTGTGGGCACCAGGAACTGCGTTCGAATGAATGGCCTAGAAATAAAGAGGGCGTACAGGTCAGAATCGTTTTATATTGGCACTATTTTTCTTGTGCATCTTACAGTGGGTGAACGCCTGGACTGTACCTTGAAGGGAAGGGGTACTAAGGAGCTATACGGGCATATTAAAAAAAAAGAAAATGTTCACGCTTGCTGTTCCTAAGCTTCGCGAACTACCCAGCATAGCGCGAGCGTATAAAATTTTCTGCCTTGCGTCAACTGACTGGTGCGGCGAAGATCATCTTCGTATTAAGCTTCAAGAAGGGCTCCGAGGTTTGAGCGCTCCGTTAGTGAGGCCAATATAGTAGTTTCATTCGAAATAACTCCGACGATGACCAAAGTGACGACAAAGATGAAAACGATGTGCTAGGCAGTGCTTGTGCATGGCGACCTTGTCTGGGGTAGTATGAAGCAGCGTCTAAGCACCTGGCACTTTGTTACGGAACGTCTCTTCAGATACTGCGCATTTCAGAACTTGCGGTTTCATAACTACTGTGTGCATTGAATGAAAGCTGTGAAAACATCTTTTTTTTAATTTTTTATGTTTTATGAGCAATCAGGAAGCAGTCAAACAGTATATTTTCGGAATCACAATGAGATGATAAAAGGTGGACGAAGAAAAAAATTGAAAATTTTGTGCACCTGTCCTGAAATGACTTGTTGGTTAAAGGGTTAATTTGGAGCCGTCCCCTGTCTCGTCGTTCATGGCCAAGGCGTAGTTTCGGAACGTAAAAACCTCAATTCCATTTTGTAAAATGGCAAAATTGGCAATTTCTGTACACTGCCATCTACCGAAGGTGCATGCAATGCCTGACTAAATATTCGCTATTCTTGCTTTATCTCTTACACGTTACTAGGAGTGCACGTCTTTCTTCATACTTGAAGGAATTGGTGAGCGCTATAAAAACACGGAAAAGGGACGAACACACAGGACGAAGCGCTTTCTAACAGCTGTTTAATCTCAAAAGGAACATGACTATACACACACATTTGACGTCATATCATGCACAGAAGAGGGAGGAACGCACGCGCTGACAAGAATGAAGGAAAAAAAGGAAAACAGGTAAAAACTACGCGCGCTTACAACAGCCGAAGATTACTATTCTTGAGATAGGTTAATTCAGTTCCCCTAACATCACCGAGGGGTGATGTTAGGTGTATAGTCATGTTCCTTTTGAGATTAAACAGTTGTTAGAAAGCGCTTCGTCCTGTGTGTTCGTCCCTTTTCCGTGTTTTTATAGCGCTCACCAATTCCTTCAAGTATGTATTTCCAACTAGCCCCAGTAGTAGCTCTTTTGTCTTTGTTCAGGACATGGCGCTACAGAAGTACAAGGCCCCGAGCATCATGGCGCACTTCATCAACCAGGAGCTCCAGGTGAAGAAGGACGCCGTCATCATAGACGTTGGATGCGGAACCGGACTCCTTGGAGTGGAAGTATGCATCCGTAGATCAAGGTGCTCAGTTAAGAGGACTGCACGCCGCCGTCGATTCCGCAGCTGTTGCTTGCTTCGGAATTTTCGAAGTGCCGCTTTTGTGATTGTGCACTTCAGCTAGAAGCTGTTGCTTTATTGAAGTCAAGTTTCGAGTTTCATGACAGGAATGTATCTATGGTATCACCAGAACGGTGCGCTAAAAAAAAAATATTGGGACGATTAATAAGAGTGGAACGCGATAGCCTTATATTTCACGATTGTCGCAGCTTCTGTTGCATCTTCTGGGGGTGTTTGCATGAGTTGCTTTGCAATGGTCGGTCCATCAACCACCGTATTCGAAAGCTGCTGTAGCAGGTATTCGCTATGCTGTGACAGCGCCAACATTTTATTTATTTATTTATTTATTTAACAATACTGTCAACCCTCGTGTGAGGGTCCTTACAGAGAGGGTTACATTCGCATATATCTTACGAAACAATTCTGGACAAAAGCATTTTTAAGCGGAAAACAGTTTATGAGCACAGTTTTTTTTATCTAATGCAAGATTTCACTATAACAAGCAATATATCCGCAGATTAGCGTTTTTGCTATCGTCCTAAACGTTCTCCATTTGGTTTTATATAACAGTTTCAGCTGTTCGATGCAATCACTTCACTTCACTTTATTACCTTAAAGACCCCTAGTTAGGGGGTATTACATAAGAGGTGGGTACAGATAGAATGAAACTTTATGTACAAAGACGTTATTCGTTAAATATGGCAGTTATACAATTCAAAAATGAGGATGGACTGGTGGTTGCAGCGACGTCGTGTGGAAGGCCGTTCCAGTATTTGGCTGAGCGAGGAAAGAATGATGCAGCAAATGTTGTGGATGAGTCTGTGGACGGGAAACTTGCAGGCGATGACCAAGGCGGTGTGAAATGCGTGCTGGAGGGCTAATGTAGGGTAGAATACGCAATGAACTGTAAAAAAGAACTTCTGAAATAAACACATACTGGCGATGCGACGACGACAGGCAAGGTTTGTTAGGCTCAGCTCTGCTTTTAACGATGATATGCTGATATCATATGAATAACATGAATGAATGAATCTAGCGGCTCGGTTCTGTAGCGATTCTAGTGATGTTAACAAATAGATTTGGTTAGGGCTCCAAATGGCGGATGCATATTCTAGTTTTGTTCGAACGAGGAACTTGTAGGCAAGAAGCTTAAGGCGCAGATGACGTTTCAGGAAACCAAGGGTTTTGTTAGCTGATGGTAGAATGTTAGTGACATGCGCATTCCATTCGATGGAAACCATCTAAAAGAAAGTTTTTGATACATAGCAGAAGAATGGACCACTGCCTTCATTATTTTCTTAATAGTATCTTACAATGTTCCAATTTTCAAAATTTTTGTCCGACAATGTTGGACCTGTATCACATTGTTTTCTGATTTTTTATTGTGAATTCTTTTACATTCTTTGCTGAACTCAAGCATTTAAATCATCTACCCTGTGGGTGGCGTCTTTGGGGACACGCGATCTTGTGACGTCATACCTTCTTTGAGGTCACTTGTCCTCGTGACGTCGTAACTCTCTCACCCAATGAGTAAATTTCGGGACCCCAGAAAGCCTCCGTTTTGTTCCAGACGTGAATTCTAACGCTGTCTAGGTTACTATCTAGAAAATAGGTTGCTCACAGCCTGGTGGGCTCGTCTCTCTCGACCAATCATTGTCATCTGTCTCGGTGGGCATGTTTCTCACAAACCGATGGTCAGGGTTCCACCTGACACGGTGGGCAGGTTGTGATGACGCCACAAGGTCACGTGACCTATATCGACCAATCAGCAAATTTCATGAGATCAGATTTTGCTCCTGAGGTGAACTCTGTTCCTAACCCATTAAAATCACGAAAGTCCAAGCGAGTTCTTCATCAGTGACCTGCGTTTCTATTGTCGTGGGTATCGGAGGCTCTGGGCAGCCTTCTAAAAGATACAGAAATGTAGGACGTCCAACATTTCCTTACGGAGGGGGATTCGTCAACGAGGCGGGAACCGCGAGGCAGTGCGGTCGTCGTTCCTATTTAACTGTGTCGCTCTTCTTTTCTTCCAAAGCTGAAAAACCTCGGGTACGGCTACATCGACGGACTGGACTACAGCGACGGGATGATGGCAGAGGCGATAAAGAAGAACATCTACAGGCGGCGCTTCATCGAGAGGGTCTCCAAAACCGGCAAGCTGCCTCTCAAGGACGGTGAGCAGCGAAATGAAGGCCGGAATAACTGTACCACTTTAAACGTTGTGGTAACGTAGTAGTCCTTGGCGCAACCGGCGGGGGCGTTGTCATGGTAACCACTTGGAGGATGGTTACCACGAGTGCAGTACTAGTGCAGGAATCCGTAACTTGTGGGTGGTCACCACCAGAAGCAGCACAGGTAATCAAGTGGATGGTCTCACTCTGGTACTTTGAAGGAACGGTATTTGCCAATACGTTTCCAATATTGGGTCAATTACCCGTGCTACTTGGGAGCGGCAGATCCTGCGAAACGTGCCGCCTGAAGAGGTAATCGGTAGCGCAGCTCTAAGTGCTCGCGCCACCGCGCTATTCGAAAAGCATGTGGGGAAAAATAAAAAGGGCGCCCTAGAATTATACAGGTATGAAGTCGCTCTCATATTCCTCTACCTCAACATATCATCATCATCATCAGCCTGACTACGCCCACTGCAGGGTAAAGGCCTCTCCCATGTCTCTCCGATTAACCCTGTCCTTCGCCAGTTGTGGCCACCGTATTCCCGCAAATTTCTTAATCTCATCCGCCCACCTAACTTTCTGCCGCCCCCTGCTACGCTTGCCTTCTCTTGGAATCCACTCCGTTACCCTGAAGGACCAGCGGTTATCTTGCCTTCGCATTACATGCCCTGCCCAAGCCCACTTCTTCCTCATAAAATATAAATACCTAACGGCTGTCGCTGAATATCTCGTTTCACAGCAGTAACCGTTATGTCAGTTTTTTTCTCTCCTCGCAGCCGAGTACGACGTAGTGGCGCTCTGCGGCTGCCTGATGCCTGGGCACATCATGCCAGATGCGCTTCCCGAAGTGGCCAGGCTCCTGAAGCGTGAGTGTTTCATTCTAAGCCTTTTAGCAGATACTGCCATCTCTACCACTTTATATGAGTCTGCCCCGCGCCACACCTATCTGCATTCAGCATCCATGCATATGCCTCAGATGTCCGCCAGTTCTATCCATACCGATGCTGCTCATCTTTACTTTTGATATTTGTGCACTCTTCGCTTACATCACTGAAACTTGTTGCCCACACCAAAGGGGCCATACATAATCACTATCGCTCTCATCATCTGAAAAAGGCAGCGTTGAGATATGTGAGGCAGCAGAGGGTGCAAGAATCTCTGTGAGCAGAGAGGGCGGAGCGAAGAGCTTAGGATATTTGCTGGGGTGAGGTAGGCGTAGCTGGCACAAGACTGGAGTTAGCCGGGGGTGACTGGGAAATAGCTTTGTTCTGCACTGGACTTACTCGCCTGAAGGCGCTACTGTAACCCTTTTGAATACATATGTACACAAGGCGTCAAAAGTTTACGGGCTGACGCGACCGTGGATAGGGCTATTATCATTCAGCCTTCGCGGCACAGCCCGAAAATGGTATGCAGTCTACCGTATTCACGCCCTAGAGCAGGGACTACACAATTTGATTTCAGGTTGCGTGCAATGGCTGAGACAAATTCACATTTCTCACGACACGCGTACCTCGTAAACTTATGACGCCGGGTGTCATGGCTATTCCGATGCCCTTCCTACTAACGTTGCGTGAACTACCCCTCAAATACATGGTCTGACAGTGTCCTTCCCTCAGGACTGCGATATACAACACGTCACCCTGCCTTGCTCACTGCTTGCACCCTATACTTTCTAGGGGAACTGGCTCGCACCCACATGCAGCTCCGATGCATCTCACTGCCTCTCCTAATCCAACACGCGCTGAAGCAGAAGCGGTAAAGACAAGGTTAGAGAGTGGAAGGCTAGGCGCCGAAAACAATTTTTTCTTTCTCTGTGTTTATCGGCTTATGCTGATGATGGTGATGATATCACTATGATAACAATATTTCGTGCATCACCTGTGCGGTGGGCGACCGCTTTCGAATGCGCAGCCAATGGCCGGCTGATGTGGATCCACCGCACCCTGGACCACTATGAGAGCAAGTCCGAGCAGTTCCTGGAGACCCGCTTCACGGGCACCCTGCAGTCGCTGTGCCGTCAGTTCCGCATGGAGATCGTGGTCCGCAAGAAGGTCCAGGACTACCGGCTCAAGTGCGACGGACAGATATTCGCGCTCAAGAAGAAGTGACGACAGACTGGAGAGCATCCTCCACGACTGTACTTTTCACACCGTGTTGCAATGTCCCATGTGTTTTTAAGAGTGTTGGCATGTCTTTCTTCCCTCGGACCCTGAGTGTGAGTTAGTGAACTGTACGGGCTTCGTATTGAGGTCGAGGTACTGCCAGGGGCTACGACTGTTAAGTCAGGGCCTGGCCGAAGCCGCTAAATTAAAGCTTCACTGAGTCCGGGCCAGGCCCGACAAGCTCGAAAGGAGGCCCAGCCCGAGTCCATTTCCAGCAACAGTGCAACAGTTAGCTTGCTGACTGCGTGGGAGCAGACGGGTACCACACAAGTTAAAAGGGGTGGCAAGGCAGCCCAAATCAAAACATTTGAAGAAACTGTTTTGGTAACGAGAAAAACAAAGAGGTGATGAATCGAATTCGCCCGTTTGTTTTCGCGCAAAATGGCGTGGTCTGTCCGTAGCTCTGGAGAACCCATCCCGACGAGGAAATATAGCTGCGAGAAAATTGGTCGCACACGACAGTATGCAGACCACTTGCACCTCGTGAGGTCGGTGAACGGTAATCGACCTGTGTGTCTTCTCTGTAACGTCTTCTTTTTCTCCATCAGATATTTTGTTGGGTTGGGGTCTGCTTAAGCTGGTAAGGCTATCTGCGCTAAACACTGGTTAAGAACGCTGGTCTGCACCTGGGTTGCTACTCATCCGGAGCGCATCGAAGGCTCTTTCGTCGAACGTTGATTTGTAGGAATATTAAACCGAGTTTTTGAGCTTTTAAAGCCATTTTATGCGCGCAAGCTGGCATGAACACACCGATTGGCTTCTACGAGTGTTTGTAGCGAAGTATATTTCCATAAATGCGAATTGGCGGGAGAAAACGAAAACAACACATAATATACGGGGTTAGCGCCGTTGTCTCTATAAACCAGCTAACCCATTTGCTGGTATCTATTTGTACAAAAATGTGTGAGTCTAGGCACCGAAGATGCGCGCCTAGGCCAGCTTCAGTTAGCTAGGTTAGGCAGTGGAATAGGAAGCGAGCAAGAATTCTTACAGGTGCAATTGCTCCTGCTCACTCATTATTTAAGTGATTGCGTCTCTCTCACTGTTCCATAAGGCCAGTGTTCTCTAGAAACTCCAGTAGTGATCGTGACACTAATAGCCGCTTAGTTCGGGGGCCCTCAGGTACACGATGCGAGAGACGTCGTCCGTGGGAGCGTTCTGTCTCCTGAAGTTTTCCAGGAGTGTCACTCTCGGCGCAGAAACGCTGGCAAGCTGCAACGAAATGGATCAAATCACCCACAACATCACAGTGTACACACATAGGTGAGGTGGTGCGGTGAATCGTGTGCAACCATACCGGCGTATAGGCAGAGTTCGTGCGCACTCGATGCAAGAGAGTGGCTCTGTCGTGCGACAAGCCTCGCGTAACGCAACGGAGTTGCAAAGGTGGGCGAAGTGCAGAAATGTGTTGCACCACTAGCTGCCTGGCGAAGTTCTTCCTTTCGGACATCCACTGAAGACTGGTAAGACCGGGCGTCTGGAGCAAGAAGGTCTGCTGACATGTTACTAGCGCATACTATGTGAGATGGTAGCCACCTCACGTTGGGCCCGCTGGAGGCAGGCAGAGGTGCTGTTTCTTTACGACAAACGCAAGCAGTTCGGTGAAATGGCCGAAGTGAATTCTATGAAATATTTTAAACTACGGTTTCATGCAGGACCTGCGAAGAGAATCGAATCCACACTCATTTCTTAATACCCTACCGCGTGATGTCATCTTTTGAGACCCCAGGTTTCGAGAGCGCACTGATTTGCTTTGTTATAACACTTCAGTGGCTTATTATTGAGTGATTATAGATGTTTTCATTGAAGACAGGTAGTACAGTAAGACGCGTACGTACTACACACATCGTAGTGACGGTGCTAGGCCGGATCAAAAAGATCCGCACGCCGCACGGACCACCACAGTGCTGGTGCACTGACCTCTGGTATTGACCATGGTTGCCTACATAGCACTTAGACTGAAAAAGCGCAAGAAAGCGCCGTCAGGTTGAAAGCATTCTCATATGGCTGAGCCCTGTGCAAAGTATGCAACAAGGATGGTTGCAAGCCAGCCTCTGGGAATACCGTTGTCCTCAGCAGTAATAGCGATCAATGCGTGCGCGAGATTATGAAGGCATTCTTCATTCTAAAAATAGAGGACATGTGCGACGGCCAACCCTGTGTCGCTCACTACAAAAAGGAGAGGCGAATAAAATAATACATAATCTGCGCTATAATATTTAGGCGTAGATATATAAAAAAATATCCGCGCTCAAATGAGGCGACACACATGCAAGTTTCGTGGCTTTAAAGTAGTGTAGACACCCAACTTTTGGGTGCGTGTTTTGCTCTTTGCAGTTACGCGTAAGGCATTGTCATATATGGATTGCCATGTGGTATTCACCCACGACCTTTAAATAATTAATAAACGAATGTCTTTCTCTCGTTGTATGCTAAGGTCGGCACTTCTGAGTATTGTCTCCCATTCCTCTGCATTATTGATTCTGCCATATCCTGGGGCACTGGGGCATCTCCATAGTATGTGCTCGAGTGTAGCGGTATGCCCGCAGAAATCGCACGCATACAACGATACGCTACCCGCCTGGCAGCAGAAGCTGCGCGACTATACCGTTGCTAGTCTTCCAGCTGCGACGCTGCCCCTCCCCGGACGCCTGCGTGCGGACCCGGAGGGGCACGGGTCTTCTTCTGGCGGAAATAAAGTTTCTTCACTCACTCACTCGCTATTTCGGTTTCAACAGCCGAACGACGACTGAGGCATCAAAGTGTGCTGATAAGTCACGTCAGGCATGGAAAAACTGTGATATAATCACTGCTTTGTCGTTTCAGTTCTCTACAATGCTAAATCCAGCCTGCCTCAAGAGTCGGAATGACAACGACTGTAGAAGCAATGATTATATGACAGTTTTTCGTCCCTTACGTGACCTATAACCACACGTGACGTCACAGCCATCGTACTACTTAGTATATTAACTCTATGGTTCGGCTGTTGAAACCGAAACAGAAACAGCATTACATAAAAATTCGATTTAAAATTTTTTAGTCGTCGCTGTCGAATACCACATGGTGATTCATGCATTGTAATGTTTGCCGCATCAATACAGAGAAGAAAACATGCCACCAAAATTAGGTTTCTATACTCCTTTAATAAGCAAGCCCTACGGTCGTGGAGAAATGAAAAAATCCTCGCGGTGGTGGTGGTAGTAGCGGTGAAGTTTAGTTGTTCAAATCGGTCTGCATAGTGCGTGGAGACATTGTAAGAAGCAAAAGAGGGAAAGAATGCAGCAAAGCGCCATCGTGCCATTCAGCCTGAGGACATCATCATCATCATCATCACTTCCAGGGAAGAAGAGGAAGTTGCTCCGGGGAGAGCTCGTGCAGGCTGGCTGTTCCTGTTCGCTGGGCCGTGCGATCCTGGTAAGTAGGCGAGCCTCGTTCAAAATTATTCCGCAATTTTACGCGGATTCACCGAAGAACTAGCTTTTTTGTCCTTATTTGTCAAGCGATTAGGGCCAGACGTCGAGTTACATAGCAATCCGCAGCGATGGCGACGGCAATCAAGCAGTAGGCGTCGAGATCCAGCGTTTGACCAGAGGCCCACTGCTCGTTAACATGGATGCTCGTTACCATCTGTATGCTAACATTTGCAATGCGACTATGTCTGCCCGCCGACCCTGTTGGAGCTTACCTCCTGACCATGTACGCCTGAAGGGCAGAGAGAGCTGCTGAACTTAATTATGCAAACAACGATGAGACCTTAGCACACCACCGTCTTTTCACTGGCGCTCGACAGTCTCAGATTTCCTATTTCGCTAAAAACTGTTCGTTCACCCTTTTATCTCGCTATATGTGCCTCGCATTGCCTTGCTTAATTAATGTGAGCCGGTAGGAAGGTGTGGTGACTGACTTGGTAAATGCCTGGATGTTCCATCCGCCGCAAATAACCGAGGCCAACACGCCCCACACTGGAATGGGGTTGGGTGCATTTCTTGGCATTGCACCTGAAATAGCACTACAAGAAACTGAGCTTGCTCTTAATTCATTGCAACTTGGATGCATGTCACTGTGTTTCAATATCATCCCCCACCCCCCCTTGTGTAGTCGAGAACAACTTGCGCCATGGCGCTCTTTGGCCACAGATGCCATTCCGCCATAAAAATCTTTCATCGTCTTCAATATCAAATTTTAGCTCACAGTTGCTATACGGCCTATTTTGTTTTCACACCCATCGTTTTTGAGCTGTCAGTACTTATGGTTCATTAATATGTTCATAGATTAATTTAATTTGTTCGCAGCGTACCTTCTTTGTAACTTTAGGCTTTTGAAGTCTAGACATAAAGAAATAAATAAGTTGGCCCCACTTGACCGACTTTTTTTTAAATTTTCTATTTCATTACTGTTACCATCCCGCCGTTTTTTGTCCTCATCCAACCACGGTAGGCACTGATCCTCAGCCTGTACCGAACTGCTGTGCCCGTTATCTCCCATGCGCAGCCGCGACGACAGCGCTCCTGTTGGGCGCGGTGCTGGCGAGTCGGGGACCATGTGTCGTCCCACCTAAATGAGCGGTGCCGGTTCCAGGAAACGGGAGAACAGCGACGGTTTCCAGCCACACAGCGACGAGGAACCACTGGTGGTACCCTTCTTGTTGACGCTTTCCATTTGTCCCGAGACATATTTGAATGTTTTAGTGGACAGGGCGTGCAAACATCGGCCGGCACAGAATGCGGCCTCTTGCTTCCGAGATTATGCACACTACAGCTAAACTAAAGGGCAATAAGCACGCTTCAGTGGCCTTGAAGGAGTTTGTGGAGTCGTAAAGTTCTGTTTGAAGGCAGAAGAACATAGAAAAATTTGTATGCTGTAAAGAAAGATGTCACAGCGAACAAGTGCAGAATGAAATCAGCTCAGCTTGCAGCAATAGGTGCATGTTATAACAATTGCGGTAGCATTTACGGTTTGGGACGGGTTAGGTATGTATATTAGCACCTGGCTGTGTCGCTAGCTGCAGATGGCTCGGTAATTTCGCGCTGTACTGGCTAGGATTTTGGAAAAAGGCGACCGCACGTTCTGGTCCTGGTAACGTTGTTTAGCTAAGTCATGGTACGCAGGAGCAGTGCGCATCCGGACGACTGCTTTCGTCGCACTTTAGTAACGACGTGCAAAGACATTTCGCTCAGCCAGCAAAAAAATCATTTACGTTTGCATGAGTGCATTGTGCGCTACAAAGGAGGCCGTGACAGTACGAACAAAAACATATGCGTTGCCTGTCTTGGCCATTACAGTCGTCTGGAATCAGTTATTCCGCATTTCTATACCTTGATGTGCGCAGTGAGAAAAAAAAATAGCTTATGATTATGCTGGCCGGTAATGCGTTTTTTTGAGCTCAGCTGCTACGGTACCCGAACCGTAGGCGACCGCATGCGGAACGCGCAGTGCCTAACTGAGGCGGCTCTAGGTTTTGACTTGGGCAGCGCGAACAGCGTTCTGCCGCCGATGAACCCCTCCTCGAGCGAACGGCCAGCGCGCTTACAGACCACTAAAGCCCCTTAGAGCACGCTAATCTTGCGCCATCTATGGGGAGTGATGTATACCTTGTCGGTGACGTCATCGGTGAGCAGACGACGGCGCGCGCTGCTCTTCTCCACTCTTCACGCTGCAGCTGTTAGCTCTTCCTCTGCTTTTCTCCTCGCGTCTATTCGCTATCTCCATCTTTCCTCGTCCGCTTACGCCGAGGCCGACGCCGAGGCACGACGCTCAATGAAGAAACGGGGGCAGCGCTCCACAAGTTTTGCAGCGACGTCCTTGCTTGAACATTCTGCTGTTTCGGCTACGCAGGCCGCCGCAGGAGAGCGAGAGTGGTCTCAGCGTGAGCGTCTCTTTCACGCCTAAGGTAAGGGCACATTCGCGCTTCGGAGAGAATTCGCCTTGAATTCGCCTTAACCGAACTCTTGAGCCCGCCGCAGCGGCTCAGTTGTTATGGCACTCGGCTCCTGACCCGAAAGACGCGGGTTCGATCCCGCCCGCGGCGGTCGAATATCGATGGAGGCGAAATTCTAAAGGCGCGTGTACTGTGTGATGTCAGTGCACGTTAATGAACCCCAGGTGACCGAAATTTCCGGAGCCCTTCACTACGGCGTCCCTTATGGCCTGAGTCGCTTTGGGACGTTAAACCTCCATAAACCAAAACAATAAACCAAATCGAACGCTTGGATTCGTGAACACTCCTCATTAAGCGATATGACTTGTGTGTAGTCCGGGAAAAAATGCGGACACTTTTAAGAGCTTCAAAAGCGCACAAAACGAAGTTTCCCTCGCAGTGTGTAATCGACAGATTCAGCGCGCGAATAATATAACCTTCTACAGTATTTCTGATAGGGTTCGTATTCACGAAGTTCAGTTCGAAGACGTGTGAGGCTGTACACTGATGTACTGAAAGTTGCACACGGATTAGCTGCGATGCCTGCAAAAAAAAAAAAAAGTTGGTTGGTTGGTTCGTTGTTTTATGGGGTTTGACGTCCCGAAGCGACTCAGGCTATGAGAGGCGCCGTAGTGAAGGGCTCCGGAAATTTCAACCAACTGGGGTTCTTTAACACGCACTGACATCGAAATTCAACCGCCGCGGCCGGGATCGAACCCGCGTCTTTCGGGTCAGCAGCCGAGCACCATAACCACTGAGCCACCGCGGCGGCTATCATGGTTAGACATCTATCGATCCAATGAACAGGCTAGTTTCGAAAAGGGTATACGCGACAACAAGCTGCATTTGTGTGGCCACTGAGGTTGTTAGAGAACGCTCAACGTATAGGCAGTCCCTACATACGTCCTTCGTAGATAACGTAATTTTATTCGACATTAGCAGTGATGCTACCAATGCGAAATTTGGGCGTGGAAGGAAGCATGGGTAGTTGCGCCAGAAAGAACTTAAAGATTACCGCAACCGCCAAACTTAACGCAAATGCTCGAGCACGTGGCTTGGATAGACATTAGCTCCGCAGAGCCTTGGTCGCTGAGTCCGAGACCATGCTAGGATAGCTGCAAACACACCGTGCAGCTGTGTCCTGTGGCCGTCACTCCGAGGAGCAAGTGACAGTCCAGGCGGCAGTTCAGTATTCTTCCTATAGCCTCAGAAACTGCCAAAAAAAGTAAAAATGGATAAAATGTTTTCAAGAAGATAGAATTTCTTTTTTGTTCTTATCTGCGTGTCTTTAAGGAGTATCCAGAGCGCTATATTCGAAATATGTTTGAGAGTAAATAGGAGGAATTATCTCAGCAACCTCCAATTTGCAGGGGACATTGTCCCAATAAATAACTCGAAGGGTGAATTTAAAGCTCTGTGGTCGGCTAATAAAGGAACATGAAGTACACATAGTTAATGCGAACAGTATGGAGAAATGGAGAAACAGCAGTAGTCTTTTGTGTGAAGCAAAGTACGAACATTGCTGATGGAGTATATTAAGTGGGCGGGGTATATTCCGAGTATGAAAGTTGAGAGACTATGGTATTCTAGCTCAGCGTTACACAAATGACCAGCGAATAAAGACGACTCGGGCGCGGACTGACAGCTGAGAATTTACTGAAAAGGCGCGTAATATATAGCGACTCAAAAAGATCGATGCAAGCCCTCACACCACTTCTAGCGTAGGTGTGCTGCGGTTAAGCGATGCTCCACTGCCCCGCCAGGTGGCTGTTTCAAAGTCAGCCAATGGGAGGGTTTGTGAGACCCAAGTTGCTCTTCCCGAGGAACCTCTAGCGACCAGTCGTTAATTTAACTGCCACCTGCCACGGTGGGAAGTTTGCTCACATTCCGGTGGACAGATTGTGATGGCGTTACAAGGTCACGTGACCTACCGTATTTACTCGCATATAGGTCAACCACGAATATAGGTCGACTCCTATACATTGCGCTCGCCGAGAAATTAAAATTATTCGAATATAAGTCGACCCATATCTTTTGAAAAACATGCACATACGACGTAGGACAAGCGCGCACTTCATCTGACTTTAACCGCTGAAAAGCGAGCAAATATACAGAAACCTAGGCATGCGCAGAAAGAAACCTGAGGTGCAATCAACAGAACCGTTCAAGATATGAAATCTCATTTTTGAAAAGGTTCACAGATGTATCGCTGACACAACTTCTTCCTCCTTTTCTTATGTGCTACGCCTCCAAAACCTCCCGTGCTTTACTATCACCGCTCCTGCCCAGAACGCCAAAATATACTGCTTCCTAAGCTGTCTACCACGATAAGGCCACAGAAATGAGCGAAAGAGCAATGCGGGTACACACAGCAATTCACCGTGTGCACCCGCATGATGATGATGAAGACCTGTGCCACGAATATAGGTCGAGGTTCTTTGGTCACGAATATAGGTCGATAAATAATTTGGGCAACATTTCTGAAAAAAAAAAGGCGACCTATATGCGAGTAAATACGGTAGGTGGCACACCTAGGTTGCTTCTCTGGGAATATGTCGCTGCCGTCGCCGGCGATGACGCCGCCGGGTTTTTCGCTCAACGGGACCGTTAGAGCTCCTGCGTTAATATAGCGACTCCGAAAGTGCACGCACGTCTTTTTTATTCGCTATGTAATGAACACTTTTTCAATAAACGAACAGCTGTCAATCAGCGCCTCAGTCGTCTTTCCTTGTGCGCCCTTTCGGTAAAGTCGCGTTGGAACATCGTGCTTAACAAGCAACTCGCTCAGTTCTCCGTACCATTTTATTAGGAGAACGAGTTTGAGCTGGCATGTATATTTCAAGCATCCAAAGCCTATGAGCTATACGTTGCTGCACTTTGGGCTGCACCTTGTCCAAAATGAAAATGTGTATTAGATAAGTTCCACATTTTTTTGTGAGGCCAAAGACTGTGGGCCGATTTATGCTTAGTGAGTTATATAAATAAAAATAACAGATGTTTGCATCATAGAAATTAGATATCGGTGACGAATATATAGAGAACAAACACCGATGGATATAGCAGCAAAACAATTATAAAATGACCCGGGGAAAACAGAATCGATACCTGATGCCTCTTAAAGTAACCGAGTGGACGCCAAGAGAAAGGAGGTATAGCCGATAACTGCAGATTATTTTAAGGTGGAGTGAGAACGAGATTACTGCGTTGGCGGAAGGCAGAGATAATTGAAGATCGACGATGCATTTGTAATGCAGTGTACTTTTCCCGACTAATGATGAAGACCACCTCATATAGATGTCATGACTGATGCATCTAGATAAGGGGAATGCTACGGGCGACTCCCAGATGGCCGTGACGTAGGCCAGTTCCGCCTTAGCTCTATTTCACTCGTCCGTTTGCAGAGTGTTCCCGAGAGTCCTGCTATCCCCGGGTGTCCTGCGCCCAAGTTTAAGTCGTTCGCCGTCGCATCCCCTCGGCAGCCGCTTTCGCCGGCCCTACCCCAGTCTCCCCCAGGGTTGCCCCTACCCGCGCACTGGGCCGACCACACCGATTCACCGAGGTCTCCACAGGTGAGCGATAGTCCAACGCGGAGTTGATAACTTGGTGCGCTCCATCGGTTTCGTGGATCTGTGTGTACTCGTATGCGTGCTGAAGCGCAGCTGACAGGTGCACTCTGCCAGGTTACCAGTATCAACCAAATGGAAAGTGTATAGTATCTTGCCACTGACCATCTATGGGGCAGAAGTTTGAAGGATGGCGAAAAGGCTTGAGAATAAATTGCATACAGTACGGCGATGCTATGCCAAGGAAAGCGATAGGGATAACTGTAACAGACAGGAAGAGAGCTTAGTGCGCTAGTGAACATGATGATGATGATGATGATTGATTTTTATGGTGCAAGGGCATTTGTGGCCGAAGAGTGCCATGGGACGAGGTATTTTTGTCTTCTCAAGGTGTGGTCAGAGACCCAATTCTTGAGTCACTCTAAAGAAGCCGGACACAGCAGAGGAAACCTTCTACCCATTGCATCACCGGTGGATACCCGGCGGCACTGGGTATCGAACCCCGCACCCCCCGCATGCGAGGAGGATGCTTAAACGACTAGGCCACCGCTACGGTACATGGGGCTAGTGAACAAAGATGAGTTAAAGGGAAGCTGAAGAGTTTTTCGAATTCATTAAAATGCTCACGTGTGAATGTGGGAACTTTATAAATCATGCTGGTGAAATTTTTTTTTACAGATTCATAACTTAGGAGCGACGTAATCTCCGTTCAAAATTACGCGGTAGCTCCGCCCCCAGCGGTCCGCCGAGCACTGCTGATGACCCTGACGATGCGAGCCAAAACCGGAAACCGCGGAATGGTGACGTAAACACCGGTGATCCGTCGCTTCAGAGCCTCCGCGGCCGTGCTTGTTTCTGCGCGCGCGCCATCATAAGCTGCTTCGAGCTGCCGTGTGTTTCTTTATTTGTCCGTTTTTATGCTTGTGGTGAGGTACAGAAAGGTGTGCAGCATCGAATGAAGCGGTGGACCCATCATGTCGGCGTTCTGCGCAGCCCTCGGCTGCACGAACATCCGCGGCCGCGACGATGTGGTCTTTCATTATTTCCCTCAAAAAAAGCAGCTCTCCGCGAAGTGAGTCGCTGCTGTGAAGCGAAGGGATTTCAAGCCGTCAAAGGCAACAGTGCTAGGTTCTGGCCACTTTCGTGATAAGAACTAAACCAGAGCCTGTCGGCAATGCATTCACGGGGCCTGTCAACAGTCAGCTCGATTGAAACCCGGTGCAATAGCGTCTGTTTTCTGATAATTTCATTAATTTCTTGGCAGCACCAGCAGTCTTCTTCATTCCCCTCTGGAATGCAGCGGACGGAGGAACACCTGTTTTGGAAGTAGAGTGTTTACAATGACATCACTCAAGTGCCAGGAATACATTTCTAATAACGCATGTAATCGTAAAGAATTGCCGACTGCCGGATGGCTTCATACATTAATAATAATATTATATAATTGTGCGCCAAGAGTGCTACAGCCAGCCTCGCGATTCGTCCTGCTCGGTTGCAGCACGAGTCCATCTAGTTAGTGAAAAAATCCCTTGCCGCTAGATCTGAAACGAGCACGATAAAGGCGGCGCAAACGGATGAAAGTATTCTTACAAGGACTTGTAGCATGAACCAAGTCGCCTAAACAAGGATTTTAATTTACTGCTAGCTCCCATCTTGGCGCGCAAAACGGAACGCGCACGTTTGTCAGACGAGTTTTGTCGCAAAGCGCTGCGAACTTGTATGTTATGAATCTAGCCGGAATGCAGCTACTATGAAGTGGTGCAAGCATAAAATTTGCGTGCAAAAAGAGCCTGATAACTTCTTGCTCATGCCAATGATCTTTGTGGATTACAAGCAGATTTGCGGCAGCACCGACAAGAGGCAAGACAAAAATGCCGACGATCGCATCCCGCTTACATTGTATGAGGAAAATTACGTCGGGCAGTGCTATACTGCATTTGCTCGCCTCAAAATTCATCCATTGTATCTCTGAATGTGGTTTGGCAAGAAAAGTATACTTACCAAAGTCATTTCCAACACGTGGAGATGCTGACACTTTGCTTTCGTTCGAGTCAAAATCACGGCTTGCGCCAGCAGCGTTTCTTTCTGGGAGAGGTTTGCTCTTTGCAATCGGTTCGAACATGTAGGGGATGACGCCAAGATACTCCGGGTAATCTTCGATGCGTTCCATCGTCGTATAAGAAGCAAAATAACAACCTCGAACCGCCGAGCGCCGCGGTTCATGTGCAGCGGCGGCGGCCGAGCCGACCGAGCCAGCGCCATTGTTGACGTCACGAGGCGCCCAACCAATCACAGGCGGCAACGAGGCGCGCGAGCTCGCCCGAGGCTGCTGCTGCACTTCTCGAAAATAGGTTTGCGCTTTCCTTTGCCTAATTTCGACGAGAAATTCGAACTCCGAAGATGGAAAACTGTGAGGGGCATCTGTCCACTCAATTTTTCTGGGAAACATTTCAGCATCCCTTTAATGATGTCCTTGCTGAAATCAGGCAGAGGAAATGGATCTGGGAAGGGCACGTGATCCGGAGAATTGATAGTTGACTCTTAAGGATGGATTGGACTAGATTGGGCTTGAATTTAAAACAGGATAATGTAGCAGGGGGCCGCAGTAAGTGCTGTGGGCAGATAATATAAGGAAGTCTTGGGGGAGGGGCTTAAGACGGCGGCTGCAGCCGGTGCAAGCAGAGATAAATGGAAGTGAATGGGGGAGGTTTTTGTCCTGCAGTGGGCATAAGCGGGTTTATGATGATGATGATGATAAGTACACGCACGACATCTTTATGACAGTTGTCTTGACATTAAGCGGATCTGCAAAGTATCTACTGTAAACTGTGCCGCGAAGCATCCATTGCACCTCCTTTCAGTGCATGTCAGAACATATAGTGCACATAGATTCAAGTGCCCCGTTAAGTCTTGCAAGATGTGCATGGCACATCTGGTCAAAATATTCAAAATTATTTCTTGTGGATGCACTAGGTTTTGAATTATCATCTTGTGTATGAATTATCCTTGCGGGACGAAAACTGGCCATAGAGTCGACCTGTTGTAAACACGCATGCAAGCACTCTAAACGTTATACAAACCCTGCGCTCACCTCACTTCAGTTACCTTAATATACCACTCCGCAAGAATGCCGTCATGGGTGCGACAGAAAGCTGCCAATCAGTAAGTTGTGGATTAGCAAGGTTTGCGAACTTTGATCTGTAGGTTGAAGCCTTTGATTCCATCCTGCACATCAGAAATAAACTGAAACTTAATTTGAGCACAGCAGAGGCATTTTGCGGCAAACGTCAGATAGGAATTCGGTCTGGATGCCCGCTGCAGGAAGTTTGTCCACGATCGACAAAGATAATTATCTTTCATGCATCTTATGTAGCTTGAAAGACCAATGACACCAAATTTTTAGCTGCGTGTTCTCTTTGTAATGACGCGGAAGACGTTAGTAGTTATAAATCGCAGCGTGTAATGCACCAGAACGCTACAAATAATGTATTATTGAATTGCTTCTCATGCTGTTTTAATTTCGGCTTCAGAAACCGAATGGTAGCTATAGAGACGTCAAAATCGAGCTGATGTCACGTAAGGGATAGAAAAAACGACGGTATTGTAGCCACTTCATCATTCGTTGTAATTCCGATTCATGGGGCAGGCTGACGTATGTATAGTACGTAATTAATTAAAATGACGAAGCAGCGATTGTTCTGGAGTCTTTTTATGTCTTGAGTGTTTTGACCTAAACTAAACTTCGACGTCATAACCACCGTTTGGCTGCGGAAACCAAACATTAAACAACACGAGAGAAAAATGAAATTCTAAATCATTTCACCGACGTAGGCGAGTTTCGCGAGTTGGATACACGCATGTTAGTGTCTTAGGCAGCATTCCGAACTAGAAAACACGCACAAACTTTACACATAATTTGATATATTTTACTGTTACTTTTCGTAAACATCTATGGGACATGCAGCCCATGCCAAAAGTAACCAGGCTGCATGGTTTGCTTCTCATTCATATAGTAGAGCCCTCACGGCTTCAATAAATATCAAGAAGTTCTTTGAAGGCGAGGGCAGGGGTTCTCCTTACCATACAGAGATTTAGAGCTTGAGGGCTGGCATAATAGCTTTAATATACGACTGAGAAGCTAACCGTGCATCCTGGTTACTTTTGGCAAAGACTGTACTTTGCTCAACGGTGGCCTTGTTACAACAGCAGACAAGAGAGCCACCGTTTTCCTCGCAGCAACGCCGAGGTGAAGGATCCCGAGCAGAGCCCAGGCGCGCAGGCGAAGATCACCTGCACCAGAGTGAGGAACACCAGCCACAGACTAGCAGCGAGGACCACCGCCCGCTTCTTCTTGTGCCGAAGTCCAGTGACGAGCAACTAGAGCAGTTGCAGCAGAGCGACGACCAAGAGCCCTTCCCCGTGCCGCCGTCCCAATTGCTGAGCGATGAACCGCGCGTAGACAGCGTGACCCCCGACCACCCTTCCATCGACCACGCGGACATCGCCACCCCTGACAAGAACGACGTTCCGATTCTAGGCAAGTTCAGGTGCGCTAATGTCTTCATGCGTTTCTGTACAGACGTTGGAATCAGCTGCGCCAAAAGATGCAAGACAGTGTAGATTTTTCGTCCCCCCCCCCCCGCCCTCCCCCCTCCGACATACACACATGGCCCCTGTGGCTCAGGACAGTGCCTTCTAGAAACACAATGCCTCTGCACTCCTCCTGTGACGTCACCGCATCTTGCCTGGTTGACCATACCATGCTATGAATTTAGACTGCGGGGCTCTAAAAGTGACGGCCGCTGCAGTGGCCCTTTGTGTGTAGAATGCACTGCTCAGGCCTACTTAGACAACATTCTCGTCTTGTACCGCTGTGATTGCGATTACGATTAACTATACACAAAGCGACACATGTTTGAATGACCGAAAACAGGCAAAAAAATAAGTCGTCATCGCTATTGTGGGCCGTTCTTTTATGTTTTCGCTCTTTCTGTGAAGTAACCAGCCGAGTTATTGGCAGAGAGCAACACGTAAAGGGCAACTGCACTACTTTTCGAGAATTCTTAGAAATTTGAGGATTCAAATCTATATAGGCTGTAGGTAAAGCTTGCCAAGTGTTTTTGCGCTAGCATTTAAAATAGTGACGTAATCGACGACTGAATTTTAGGATTCTTCTCAAAGCACTTGAGGAGTGCGGGCAAGTTCGGTGTGACGTCAGGGAAGGTAAAATTTCAAACTACTGCTGCCGTCAACCACACCATACCGTGCCTCGTTTGATGCTGCCAAACAACTCTCGGCGGGCTTTGACTTCGGTGGCATTGGCTTTTTTTTTCTTCAAAGTTTGGTTGGGTTAATGGGGTTTAACGTCCCAAAGCGACTCAGGCTATGAGGGACGCCGTAGTGGAGGGCTCCGGAAATTTCGACCACAAGGAGTTCTTTAACGTGCACTTACATCGCACAGTACACGGGCCTCTAGAATTTCGCCTCCATTTTGCTTCAAAGTAAGCGTTTTTGCGTCGTAAATGTACCGGTACCTTTGATGACGTCATCATGCGCCCACCACTTGGCGCTGTGCGCTGCGGAGAAGCTTGAAGGCCATCACGATTTTACTCGTCGATTACGTCACCATTTCAAATTCTAGCCCAAAAGTACTTAGCATGCTTAATCTGCAAGTTCCACAAATTCGACCCGTATAAGCTCGTCGATTTCTAATGCTTATGCAGTTGCCTTTTAAGCACGCCACGCAATAGCTCGTCCTTCAGTCACTGATAGGGTGCCAATAGGCTGCGTCGTTACTGATTCGTGGGTTCACGTAACGGCTCTGCGCCTCAGTCGCAGATTCATCCAAGACATGGCGAAGAAGCCTTCCACCAGCTCCCTTGACCGGTCGGATATCGTCGACTTCGTCGTCGACGACCGCACGCCCGAGGAGACCAAAGCCATCTACAATAACTGGGCGACCAACTACGAGGAGGTAGGTGTCCATCACCCTTTCTCAGTGAATGGACGGACGTCCAGGTAGCCAGCCAGGCATGCTAGGAGCGCTACTACAGGGGACTTGCGTTGACTCAGTGGGCACCATAACCACTGGACCATCGCGGCAGCTTGTGTGTGTAACAAACTGAGCAGACAACCTTTAAAAACGATTTCTCCTCTTCGCATAAAACAATGTTTAAAACAAGACGCCGGCCCCTTTCTCTCTTTCTCCCTCTTTATTTCCCCTTCTACGTGTGGTCGAATCTCTAGAGGCCCTCTTAAGAGGAGCGTGACTTTAAGCACTGTCTGCCGGCAAAGCGAAGTATGGCCGAAGTACGTTTCATCTAACCATATTAAAGATACACATAATTGACTGGGCATAGTCATGAGTATTGCGGTAAAAATGTCGCCTACATTATACCTGTGAGCTAGGCTCCGCTAGGCTCGATTTACTTGTTTATGCGCAACTTCGTGGATGTCTCGGGAACAGACTGGTCTCTGCGGTAAAGTGCTCGTCGCTTGCTTCATTGCCATCGTGATGCGTGCACTGTTTCCGGGATCGCCTAAATCCGTCACTAGCTTAAGACTTGCATGCTGAATTTTCTTGTACTGTTGCAAATTCCACCAATTGGTGCCGCTTTAGTTGTTTGTTTTATCTGAGGCGCCGTCCCATTTCCCTGTTGCATATGTTAACGGTAGCACCGACCTCGTTCGTAATAATTACAGCCGTTAAAAGTGGCCCACTGTGACTGCACCAGTTAAATATTCTAGTTATTCAAGATCAGTTTGCAGCCCACCACACTCTCGTTCCTAATAGTCCTGTGCATAGCTGTAGAATATAAAAACCTCAGTTCCTTCTTGTGTGACGGTAAAAGTGGCAGTTTCTTTGTCTTGTGTCACCCACTGCATACTACGCCTGACGCAGGTGCGCCGGTTTTGCTTTGTCTCTGTGGCGACTTAATGGGGTGGACGTCTTTGCTCAGGACATGGCGGTACAGAAGTACAAGGCTCCTAGCATCATGGCGCACTTCATCAACCAGGAGCTGCAGATCAAGAAGGACGCTGTCATCTTGGACGTAGGATGCGGAACCGGACTGCTCGGAGTTCAAGTACGCATCTGTACAAAACAAGGTTCTCAGTAAAGAGGACTTCGGCGCCGTTGATTCCGCAGCTTTTGCTAGCTTTGCCGTCTTCCTCGGAATTTGCGAATTGCCGGTTTTGTGACGGTACTATTTAGGTGTATCTCTCGTGCACTGTACTCTTCGAATTGTATTCCCCGTGCACTATACTCTTCAGATTGTATACTCCGTGCACTGTACTCTTCGGATGTTATAAAACGTGCACTGTACTCTTCGGATTGTATACCCCGTGCACATTGCCCGTGCGTCCCGCCTCGCTCTACCTTTGTCGGTATTAAGTGTGGCTCGAGGTAGCAACAAGCTCCTTCAAACTCCTTTACACGTCACTAAAGAAAAAAATTCAGGGGGCACTTTGGCTCCCTAAAGTGCTGCAAGGCGAAAGCCTTTCCTGACGCACTGTTTGGTATTGACTGCGAGACTGTTTGTGCTGTACTAGTGCTTTATATGACTACACACTTTGACTGCTTCTTTAGCACGACTTTCTCTCTGCTTCGATGAGTTCGGTTGTATCCGTAGCTCTGTTCGCAGTAATGAGGTATGTAATGTAGTCACCCACGGACGCCTTACGCCCCATGTCGGTGCGGACGACACCTATTTTATTAGTTGTCGTGTGCTCCAAAAAGGGGCGTCAGGCATCCGTGGGATTCTTCCACCGTGTCCGTGGGTGACCTCATTGCTTCGAATCCGCGCACTCTGACGTCATAACCATTTCGACCAACCGAAAAGCGTGACACTTCTGCTGACAACCTTCTGTTGACAACGATGAGGCATTAAAGGCTTTCGCCTTAATATCCTGAAGTGACTCCATGGCCCGGCATCCTGCCCGCCTATGTATTTAGCAGCCTCCGCGGTTATGATAAAGACACTAGCAGCGACGTGGCGCACCAGTCGCTTTGCGGGAGTGCCATGAATGCAGCCAAGGCGGAATGTCGTGCTCTGTACGCTGCAAGTAAGCGGAAGCTGACAAGAGCCACAAAGATGTGGCGGCCCGAGCAGTTGACCAACGCCCTCCTGACGCTGCCCGCAAACGCGAGGCACAAGGTGCTCATCAACGCATTTCTCACGCCACAAAGCGCCAGTTGTAACCATCCCAAAACAAAAACTCAATCGGCACTCACTCATGCATAGCGGCAGCGTTAAAAGAAAAATGCTATAGTTGCAAAAGCACACGGTGTGTACCAGCGGCGCTGACCATTCGTACTGCCAGGGATGTAACCGCCATTTTTTTTCCTCTGCTTGCTGAAGCTGAAGAACCTTGGCTACAGCTACATCGACGCGCTGGACTACAGCGAAGAGATGATGACCGAATCGAAGAAGAAGAACATATACAGGCGACACTTCCTCGAGAAGGTCTACAAGAACGACAAGCTGCCCCTCAACGATGGTGAGCGGTTATCTAGCACCATGGCAGCACTCACCACAAAGCCTCCAACTGCGTTTGGGTGGATGCTAATACCCCACCTTGGGGGGTTCTGTTATCCTAAAAACACACTGGAGTGCCTCCAGTTCTAACCGGTACTCACCTAGGGGACAGAAACAGGGAGGCTAACGAAAAGGGTACAGCCTAAGGACAACGCACACACGCGCTTTATAGTCTTTTTATTCGCTCTCGACACGAGCGTTAAGAGACCGAAAGCAGGCAGAGTGGGTGAGGGAACAAATACGAGTTAATTACATCCTAGTCGAAATCAAGAGGAAGAAATGGGCAGGGCACGTAATGCGAAGGAAAGGTAACCGATTAAGGATGACGGAGTGGATTCTAAGAGAAGGCAAGCGTAGCAGGGGGCGGCAGAAAGTTAGGTGGTAGGATGAGATTAAGAACTTTGTGGGGTTACGGTGGCCCCAGCTGGCAGAGGTCAGGTTTAATTGGAGAGACATGGGAAAGGCCTTTGCCCTGCATTGGGCGTAGTCAGGCTAATGATGATGATGATGATGAAAAAGTGGGTAGTAGTTACGGCCCCATCTCTGCAGCTTAACGTCCATCGGTTATCTTGCCTTCGCAATACGCCCCCTGCCCATGCCCATTTCTTCTTCTTTATGTAGGATGTCATTAACTCGCGTTTGTTCCCTGACCCAGTCTTCACTCTTCCTGTCTCTTAATGTTACACTTGTCCTTTTCCTTTCTATAGGTCACGGCGCTGTCCTCAATTTAAGTTCAACCCTTTTCGTTAGTTTCCATTCTCTGCACCATGATTAGGTGAGTACCGGTAAGATGGAGGTGTTAAATCCCTCCCTCTTGTCAGTACCTGGAGCAGTCCAAGTAAGCAAAGAACTTGAAGTGGAGAAATCGAGTATCAGCCTGCATTAAGGATGAGCCGCAAAGATGCGCCTTTACGGCAGGCCTAGTAGAACTATATAGAAGCCATAAGACAAAGAACGGCCAAATTTGCGTAGCGCCAGACGGAGAACCAAACCCCGCCACTTAGATTTCCTACCACAGCGTCATGTGACGTGAAGCTATGGATCCTTATCTAGCGTATCTGCTCGCAGACGTGATGCAGTAGGCCTTTTTTCTCTCCTCGCAGCCGAATACGACGTAGTGGCGCTCTGCGGCTCCCTGATGCCTGGGCACATCATGCCAGATGCGCTTCCCGAATTGGCCAGGCTCCTGAAGCGTGAGTGTTGCGCTTCAAGCATTTTATCAGATATTGCTGCTTCTCCTATGTGCAGTGGCCCATCCCCCCCCCCCCCCCCACACACACCTTTTTTTTCACCCGTTTGAATAATACGCCACGCCAGTGATGTCGCCTTGGTTGTCCACATGCTTCCTTTGCACCGATGTTGCTCGTTTGACAGCGGTAGCTGTCAAATAGCGGTCGATGGCGGGTTTCGCGACGTTTGTTGTCTGGGCAGGGGCACCTTTGCACAAGATGAATGCGGGAGCAAAGCAAGGGTGTATTGACCTTTGAACCTGCTCCAACAGCTCACACGATCCCCTGATCCAGCACCACGACAGCACTCACCATAAAGCTTCCATTTGCGTTTTGGCAAATGCTAATACTCCACCTTGGGGGGATTCCCCTAAAAACACATTGGAGTGCTTCCAGTTGTAACGTGACTCGTCAGCCAATCGGACGGAGAAGCAAGTGTCACAAAGTCGCTCTGCTGTGTTGGGCGGGGGGTCAGACCACCTGACTCTCTCTCTCTAGCTGCTACATACGCTTACCTTCTTTTGGAATCCACTCAGTTATCCTAAGGGGCCATCAGTTATCTTTCCTTCGCATTGCATGTCCTGCCCGTTAGATGTCTATTTTTCTGCTTCCTGATTTCAGCTAGGATATCATTAACTAAAATGTTCCCAAACGAATCTGCTCCCCGATCACAAAGGACGTCTATATGGCCGTTTTATCATCGTCACTATCACAAGAAGGCGGCTTTGAAATTGGTGATGCGACAGTAGTCGCTAAAACTGACAGGATACGAACAACATGGAGTGATGAGCTGATGAGCTTCAGCTGCTTCCTCAAATAAGATGGAAGGAACTGTCGCAAGAACAGAAACACTCGGAAGACGTTAGGAAAGGCGTTCGTCCTGAAGTGGACTTTGTACAGTCATGGTACAGCTGATGGTGATGATTATCATGATGGCACTTTGAAATTCGTGATGCGACTGTAGGTGTCATAGAGGAAGGAAAGCTCAGGAGAGGCCCTCGCTATCCGAGCTGCACCCCAAAAAGTGTGCCGGAAGTCATGCGCTTTCGCAAGGACTGCTGGGAGTCTGGCAGACGGTGCAGCCAATGGTAACGCTGGATGCAGCTGCGTCGTCTGCTACATTGTCTGCTGCGCATGCTCAATCGCGCCGAGACGGCGGCCAAGTGGGAGGAGGGGGGGGGGGGGGAGGGGGAGGAGAGAGGAGAGTAGGGGGGAGCGGCTTCACAAACTGTGACGTAAGCGCCATTCCTGATTGGTGTTAACACTTGTAGGATGCGGACAGGATGGAGCGATGTGCTTGAATCGTTTGCTCGGATAAGATGGAGGCAACTAGCGCTAGACAAGAAACAGTCGGATGGCGTTAGGAGAGGTATTTGTCGCGAATTGGACTTAGTACAGCTGATGACGATGATTATGATGATGACGACAGTGACGACAACATTATTTTAAACAGCATTTCGTGCTTCACCTGTGCGGTGGGCGACCGCTTTCCAATGCGCAGCCGGTGGCCGGCTGATGTGGATCCACCGCACCCTGGACCACTACGAGAGCAAGTCCGAGCAGTTCCTGGAGACCCGCTTCACGGGCACCCTGCAGTCGCTGTGCCGCCAGTTCCGCATGGAGATCGTGGTCCGCAAGAAGGTCCAGGACTACCGGCTCAAGTGCGACGGACAGATATTCGCCCTCAAGAAGAAGTGAACCCCAACCGCTGCGTGGACGCGCTCTCCACGACGAGCCACATGGGACGCTGTTTAGTCGCGACTCTCTGGCGATGCCCCGGCTACCCTGGAGTGATTCTCCTCGATCCAAAAAATCCAGTTCTGAAAAAAAGTCTTTGTCATGAACGCTCGTGTCGAGAGCGAATAAAAAGACCATAAAGCGCGTGTGTTTTGTTTCAGGGATAGTTAAAACAATAGTCGTATCGAAGACTCTCTCCGAGCAACACGGCGCCGACTTAGTACAGCGCAGTTATCGCATTCACTTCATCGACGCGAAGACAAGTCGACAAGCCGGACAGTTAGTTCCCTTTCCCGTTGTTTCCAGTGATGAATGTTTGGTGCTGACGCCTTTATGAGGTTGTCTCGCGCGCGTGCCTCGAAACTACCGCTTGTCTGCTGCCAGCTCTTGGAGTAAGAAAACGATGAAAAATCGGGCCATGTGGCATCATGACGTCTTCGAGCGACTTTCCACGGCTTATAGCGCGGAAATGCTGGAGTGGCCGATTGCAGGAAACTGTCATGAACCAGTTAAGTTTGAGGGTGGGTGTAGGGTAGGTGGGCTGCTCTTGACACGTAGTACGCCCGCCCGGAGGAGGAGGGGGGGCGGCTCCGTCACTTCGCCTAGCGTGCACTTGACAGATGTCGGTGTAAAAAATGGTTTAGCAAAACTTATAAGAATTTGCGATCGATCTGGGTTAATATTTGTTGATATTATGTGAGGGGTGTTCAACTCTTCTGGCCTCCTGGGCTCTGTTATTTACCGATTGATTGAACTGGAAGAGGTTACATTCAAATGAAAGTAGAGGGCATCACTTTTCCTTGAAGTCCCCAGTCATTGGCGGCGCGGTAATGTTTGTATGACACCGTAAAAAAGTAGAGGCGGCTTTGAAGACATCGACAGCTCATTCCATTGGGAACACGTTCTTCGGGCGTGTAGTGCGCACCATCCAGATATTTCATCTTAAGGCGAGTTATATACGACACATTGTATATTTTGTTGAGAATTGAGAACTTTTTCACTGTTGTTTTCGCGCTTGTGCTTCTACAGTTTGCATGGCAGTAGCTCCATTGTTTAACTGCTAAAAGATTCAAGTGGGGAACTTCGGAATCCCATGTATTCCCTTTTTTTTTTGTGCTCTATCTCTGAGACCCCAAATTTCAGATTTCGCCGATGTTTGTCCGAAGCCTCCGACAGTTGGTCCACCAACCACGGTGTGCAAGTTTTATCCTGCTCACCGGGTTGTAGGCAACCTCTCAGCAAGCTTCATGGCCAACTATGCAAAACACTTTATGGCAAATAAGGGAGTGGGGCTTTGTAGCCATACGGCTACAAAGGAAAGCTATACAGCTTTCTCAGAAACTTCGTAGTTAAAGAAAAATTCGTCCTGGCTGCGCTCGGGTGGACGTCAATGAGTAATTACTCCCTTATTACAAATCTACTCCACCTTGGGGTAGATTTCCCTAAAACATTTGGTCAACTTTATGGCAAAGCACTCTATGGACGCGAGTTGGCTTCAAAGCCGCGGTGTAGCAAACAACTCAGTTTTACTGGCCACTGCATTGAACTACTACGTCATTGTCGCAGCCGAACAGCTGCCAGTCTCTCAAGATGATGATTATGATGTCCTCAGGCTTAATGGCACATACCCACGGCGGTGGAATGGCCAGGGTGCATAGCGAAACTGCACTTCGGGTGTCGTCGTCTTCATCAACTTCCATCCGAGCGCAATCTACCCAGAACATACTGCTATCGTGTATTGCCCTCTTAAACCGAGCCTCGGACCGAAATCGAAGTGAAAATCGTAGGGCGAGCGCACCTATAGTTCGCATTTTACTTAATCACGTTATACCGTCCATTTTTGAGGCTATTGCTTGCCCTTCTCTTAATATTTTTCCTTTCATAGTACACATTCAACCCAACCCCCCCTTTCCCTGCACATTAATGTCTCTAATCAGGCAGTCTTAGTCGCAGTTCGAATGGACCAGTAATGGGCCACACCTTGGTATAGACGTGTGACGAATAGTTGCCTTCACTGCAAACGAACGGTATGTGCGGAGAAGCCAACTTTGCCCAGTCATTTGCTGAGGAGCGCAGCGTTTCGACGAAACTCAAAGTTTGTACTCCCATCAGACAGTTTAACTCTGTGTGCTTTACAGGTTCAGACACAATATAACGTTACCAAGATTGTATATTAAACCTCGAGTGAGACTCTAAATTGATGTCTGCTGCTCTTGGTTGAATTAGTTTTAGAAAGCATTACACGCTCAGCTCCACTTCTTTCCACTTATAAACTAAAAAAAAAATGACGCGGGTACGAAATGCAGCCTAAGTTCGTATCAGCATTTCCCGATATGCTAAACAGCTGCACGCAGGTGCATGAAGCGCGATAAACAACGGCTACAACGGAACTATGGCTGCTATGGTGGCGAAGCCGAAGCAGAATCGGCATCGTCATCACGGCCAGCCGGAAAAATTTCGTGGAGAACGTTTATTGGTGGCCTGGCGAGCTTTGCATAGATGTTGCGTGTCGCTGATGTTGCGTTTAGTTTAGAATACGCGGTCTCATCGCTTCGCTTCATCTTGGGAAGCTGCTGAACACGCCACCTGAGCTTAAGCTTGAAGGCAAGTCATGTGGGATGACCCTCCCTGACTCGCATTCCCACGATCGCCGACTCATTCATTCGCCGCCGCCTACAAGCGGCAGGGGGTTTCTCTCAGTTTGCAGTTGACTTTGTTATTTTTGTGTGATCACTAATCAGGCGTCACTCTTTAGTGAAGCGATAGAACTCAGCCACTGTGATACACGTGCGTGAGAGGTTTTCTAGGGTACGAAGTATCGGGGCGGATTTCTGTGTAATCGGCATGCCTTCAGTTTTGAGCTGCGCAGTTCTCACGGCGATGTCGGTTTGGAGATTTTATTTTACCGCTCTAAACAGGGTTTAATAGCTCTGGATGAACGATCTGAAGAACTGCTTCGCCGTTTTGGCAGCGCGGCATTCTAACGGCCCATCCGAGTGTTCCGAAACCGCAATGCATTTGGCGTAACGGCATAACTGGACAGTTCTGACCTCGCGCGGCAAATTATTTGAGAAACGTTGCAGGTGTCGCGCGTTGCTAATCAGACTTGGTAAATATTTTTCTTTTTAGGTTTTGGCTACAAATACTGACATAGTCGGGGAAAAAAAAAAGAATGATGAATATGTGGAGGCGGCGTTTATGAGGTCCTCTTCGCTGTAATGAGTTGGGGCTGATGATTCGAAATGTTCAGAAAAACGGCGTTTTAGCCTCACATGTGCTTACCTAAGGCTCATGCTGTTTAGTTCGCAGCAGTTCGATCGATGTACTGCGTGGTACGCTACTAGTGAGACGGACGGGATTACTGTGCTGACTTCAGCTTCTGTCCTGAATAGATGCGTAGTGTTTCTTTGAAGTATCTGCAGATTATGAACATTTCATTTTTTGGGCTCTTTCTTAACGAAAAAGAAGATTGTTCAAGAAGAAATTTTTTTAAAATGGGCTATCGCCGAGAAACAGGTGTTTTGTGTGACAAGTGTTTTGCATTTCAGAACTCAAGTATATAGATAGGTGATGACCATTTATTTGTCTTTTGAATTGTAGTGTATTGTGCAGCTGCAATGCAGAAATGCCTGCTTCTTATTCGCTGGGCATGTTAACCTTCTGCTGTCTGAAAAGGAATCTTGTTCGTGGAAGGCTAGGAACTGTGCAAAAAGAAGAGGACGGGAGGTAAAGAAACGAATACGACACGATGGGCTCTCCTTCTCCTGTCCTCATCCTTTTGCGCAGTTTTTAACCTTCCTTGAAAATCAACCAATGCGCCCACATGTTCTACGAGAGGAATCTTGTGTTAAGTGGATGTGTTTTATTCTAAGCTTGCAGCTGTAAAGATGCCAAACTATGGGCACAAATGGCCTGAGTAGTCTGTGCTCGACTTCAGAGCAGTACGGTTACTCTGGTCTTCTTGGCCTGGTCAAGGAGCCTTAACTGCTTTACTCGACACTCTTAATTTTTAACCGAGCTCTCTTTTCTTATTCATCTTTATGTCCCCTGTTTTCTTTCCCCCATTGCAGTGTAGCAAATTGTTAACAATTCTTTTCTTCCCTCTCTCTCTCTGTCTTAACCCGTGTATCCCTGGTATTAAGCTTGTCTACTGCATATGCGCTGTATTTTAAATCGAAAGCTTTCCGCTTCATGTGATAAATGGTAGAAGAATCCACTGCTCATCATTGTATTACACAGATTACACGGATATCGCTGTGTTACACTGAATAAAATTTGTGCGCTTGAGGGATTTAAACCTTGCAGAAAAACAAGAGAGATTGCAGGAAATTAGAGTTAGTGAATTGTGCTGTGCTTATGCATTTATTCTCTTTTGTTTCAAGTTTTTCAGCGCTGCAAGCTTAAGACATGAAGACGCCGAATCTGCTGTTGCGATTCGCTAAGCCATGTTGTGGCATGCACAGAAAGCTAGCCTGCGGTTCTGTTAAGTGTACTAGTGTCTACTGTCCTTTGTAAACAAACCATTCAGTGAGCTGAGTTTCTGCTTTTCAGCCTCCCGGTCCAATTACACCACTAGTAACTTTTAATAGAGTGATTTTTATTGCTCCATGTAGTGACAGATTATGACGTCTACCACAAAGTTTTCACTTCCATTTTTTTTCATTTTGCTCCTTGTTAGTATGTTTTCAACTCTGCCTTGAAATATTATTTATGTCGTAAACCCACAAGTTAAAGCTCCATGCTGGATGGTAGTAGTAAGCTGACCCCTCTCTGTGATGTGAAAGCTCTGAGGATAGGATAAATTGAATGAATAGAGAGCACTGAAATATTTACGTACAGCTACCGCTAAAAGGTACTCAGAATGCATGCACAATATGTAACTAGCATCAGCTAACATATTGTACTAGATGCGTGCTATTTCCCTGTTGTCTCTAATGATGTTTGGCAATTCCACTCTTGCTAGGATCATAGCAGAAAATCCTCGCTCTATTTTCATCATGCATAGCAGGTGTTATGTCAGTACAAATTCCAGAATGTAGTATTCTTTGTCTTCATGTTTCTGCACTTTTTGTCTGTTAGAAGATCTGAGCGACAGTTTTGTAAACTTCCACCACTTGTATCTTGCAGGCAACGAGCATGGCTTCAACACGGGCTTCGGCTCTCCTCTATACACTGGGGCTTCTTCTCGTTGGCTTGGCCACTGTCTGCAGGGGGGAAGTGCAGTTTGCAACTGCCATCGATATCAGCGACTTGGGCGAGCGTGTAGTTCGCAAAGACCTCCTGCCTGCTTGCCAGGCTTGCAAAACGGTGGTTAAGACATTCAAGAATGTGAGTTATCTCTCCTCTCACTAAATGCTGTCACATACATCTCTCTCATGGTCGCTAGCCTTTGTAGCAAGCTTCTCAGTTTCCATTTCTTGTTTCTTGTACCACAGTTATGGAATGTTTTTTGTTTGCTTTTTTTGTGCTAAGCATTGATCAACGAGAGTGGCATTATTTTTTATGCTTACAAACATTTGCCAAATGCACCACGTAGTTTCAACCGGTAATTTCATTGACTACGCTTTTTCGATGTCAAGGGTGAAATGCTGTTTAAAAGGACTGTCAGTTCATGGAAAGATGTTAGATTATTGTGGAAGTGGAAAAATGTTACCTCATATTAGCGAAATCATTTGTGTTAGTGCCAATGAAAGCAGAATATGTAATTTAATTTGTAATTGGTAATTGCACAAACAAGCTGATGCAAAAATTATGTGATGAAACCAAGTTGTCAAATGTACAGTGCATTTCTTTTTAATTTAAATATGTTTGTTATATTTTAATATAGGTTATGGTGTTTAGTATGTCTTTTAATGTGAAAAATAAAAGCAATGCTCCCTTGGCATTGCAGGGTCGAAGTTATCTTTGTCTTTGTTACTAGATGGCACCACACAGTTTTGCATTTGTTGGCATTGGCAGCATGTTGCATTGTTGCATTTGTAGTGTCCCATGAGCACTTTGTATGCAAAAATCCTAATGTATGCTATGCTGTGCTAAAACTGCCCAATTGTTGTCGGGCAGCTTGGGGTAGTATCAGTTTTCTTTCCTTACTTCAGCTGGTGTGCAATCACGACACTGCTCATTTAGTATAGTTTGCAGAATCAAGTGCATAAAAATACATGAATAAGTGCATGAATAATTCTCCGTGAGGATTTTGTTGCTAACCATTGTGAAATTGGATACCGTGGACCTGAGTCTTTCTTTCAAGGCAATTTAGTTTGGGTTCTTAAAATTCAATTTTCAGTCCCTTTAAGTGCTTGGCCGCCGTGGTGGCTCAGTGGTTATGATGCTCGGCTGCTGACCCGAAAAGGTGCAGGTTCGATCCCAGCCGCGGTCGTCGAATTTCGATGGAGGCAAAATCTAGAGGCCCGTGTACTGTGCGATGTCAGTGCACGTTAAAGAACCCCAGGTGGTTGAAATTTCCGGAGCCCTCCACTACGGCGTCCCTCATAGCCTGAGTTGCTTTCGGACGTTAAACCTCCATGAAACCGTAAACCTTTTAAGTGTTTGTTGTTTTGTAACAAAGATATTGATTGTAAAAGTTGGATATAAGATACAAGTTTCTTAGACTGATGAAAATTCTGATAATGATTCAAACCTAAAGAGGTGCATAGTTTTAAGAGCTGTATAAAAACACTTGCAATAAGAGGACCCTGTGCTGCCTTTTACATGCAAGCCAATATGATACCCACAAAACTTTCAACCTGCCTATGGTGCATTCAGTTCTGCCACTTCATATCTCTGCTCTCTCGCAGGGTATCGAGCGAACAAAAAGGAGCCGCTTTGATGGAGGAGATGTTGACTGGGAAGCCAAAAACATGGGGAAGTACTCGAAAAGGTGAGGGAAGGTGTGCGATGGGTAGCTTCGTTGAATATTTGTTGAAAGAAAATGTTAATGCATTGTACAAAAAATGGCTACATGCAACTAGCTGTGCTTTTTATAGGCATTTAAAAAAATAATGCCTTTACTCACATCCATTCACAATGCACTGTAATGATGCATACATTACAGAAAGAGATTCTTCGCAGCTAGCACACATCGGTGTCGCACACCATTTGAAAGGTGACAGCCGGCGTGCAGTGTTGGATTTGTTGATGTGGATTTGTAATCTGTTTGTACAGGCGCGGCCATAAGTAAACGGAGCACGCTATTGCGTTCGAAGTGCAATCACGCTTTCTCCATTGGTAATGAAGAAGCGTTGTTTGTATACAAGAAAGCCCACCAACCTCCGCTACCAGCATGCGCGTACCACTGCTGGAAATTTCAATTAGGTGACGCGTGAAAAATATTCGAAGACAGTTGCATGCTCCGTTTACTTTTGTCCGTGCCTGTACCTGTTGCAAGGAAGGAGAGCAGTTGTGATATGTGTCAGATAAAGTTGCCGTTCTTATTCAAGCTCTCCTAGAGGGTGACGATTAGTCTTTGGTTTTGCCTTGCAGCGAAATCAGGTTTATCGAAATCCAGGAACACCTGTGCCATGAGATCGTCAAGGGCCAGGAACATGTAAGGCTGCCTAGAAAATCGCCTTCTCGTTGCTTTGCGTTTTGCTTTTTCGACCTCCGGTGAACTGCTCCTCCCTTTCCTTTTTCCCTTTGAATGTAGTGCAGAAACCTGGCCGAACAGTACGAAAACCACCTGGAAGATTGGTGGTTTGAGCAGCAGGACAAAGAGCCCGATCTGCACAAGTTCCTGTGCATCGACCAGGCTAAAGGTGGGACCTCTCATCTTTCTCTTGAGCGTATTTCTTCAAAAACAGGTGCTTCAGTTTGGGAATGTAAAACCTTCTGACTTGATGGGATGTGCGGCTAGCTGCCGTTCTGAGAAACTACTCACAGAGGTAAAGGAGCAAGTTGGCTGGTGGAATCGTTTTGAAGAAAAAAATTATGAGCACTGCACAGACAGGACACGCAGACAAAAATTGGTGTGGTTTAGCTCTGGTTAAACCTTGTTGGTTGCGAAAGCAATACAATGTTATGCTTGGTCACATCCCCTTGGCTTCATTCCGTTTAGCTTGCCTAATCCCAGCTTCTGAACTCGATACAGCTCGTTTAGCTGCTTCGGCTTCTCGTCGTTTCTGCAGTCGTTCTTCTCGTTGTTCTTCCGTTTCTTGGGTAGGTTGTAACCTCTTTCTTGCATTCTTCCTAGCTTGCTTGGCTGTTGTCTTAGAGTTAAACTGTTCAGAAGGAGTAGAGCAACTAGATTCAGATATAGACTCTTCGTCGGTGACTTCCATGGCGAGACTCCTCGTGGAATGCGGCATGACCGGCTCCTCCTGGCTGCGATGGAGAGAGCAAGCTGACGTAATGCGTCGCCATAACAATGGAGAGGCTGACGTCACACCATCTGTTAGGTGTGGCGGCGGCTCCTCGAGGAGTGGGGGGTCCACGGACCACGTGGCGAGTGGTTAGACCTGGCGTAGTATTGCTTTTGCAATAAAAAGCATATCAAGAGGACTAAGTTGCCACTGGAATTCACTGACAACCGTCGCGGAGAAAGTTAAGTGCAAAGCAGCTGCAGAAAGCAACAGTGAAATGTGTCTAAATGTTTATGGCACCCGCTTTCTTCAAAGAGTGGAAACAAAACAAAAATTCAAGGGTACACTTAAACTCCCACTTCAGGGTTGGTCAGTGTATAGGAGAATCCCTCAAAGTGGAGTAGATATGTAGATTACTCATTTGCATCCATCCAAGCATAGCCATGTAGCTACAAAAGAAAGCTATACAGCATCCACAGAAACTTCGTATAGTTGAAGAAAGATTCGCCTGGTCCATGGTTTGAACTCGGGACCATTGCTTCACTGGAGCAGTCACTCTACCGTCAGAGCAGCTAACACACTGTGCAAGAGGCTACCAGTTGGAACATGCAGTGTGTGTGACAGTGGTCGAGTAATCTAAGGCATCGAGAATTGAAGGTACTACTTCTTTTGCACTATTGCTGGCTTGACTTCCACTCATGGCCAGTGTCATGGCAAGGTTTTTTCCTGCTTGATACCATCCTGATCAGAAAATTCTTGTTGTGGATAAGTTCAGGATTGTTTTAGTATGCCAAGAATCGGAGGTAAAGCATTTTGTGCTTAAAAACATGGCTCATTAATTATTTCTTAGACCTCTGGGTTATTCTATGCTGCATAAAGTTTTGACTCAGCTGGGTGCTTCATCTTTGTCGTCCTTTTTTATCTGCTTTTGGGAAGGTGGGATAGCTAGCTTTTGTCAT
The DNA here is from genome assembly GCF_055824585.1 of Amblyomma mixtum. Taxonomy (NCBI): domain Eukaryota; kingdom Metazoa; phylum Arthropoda; class Arachnida; order Ixodida; family Ixodidae; genus Amblyomma; species Amblyomma mixtum. The sequence continues at coordinate 34,506,611 of NC_143018.1, read as the reverse complement.
GCTGGAGCATTGTTTGTGTTGTCACTGTTTGAAGAAAATGAGTGCCACATAGTTCTAAAAATGTTATATTCTGCTGCTACTTTTCACATGTGTTACTCTGTTTGTGGAAGTTCACAGTAAAATTAATTTACAAGGTAGCACTTGCTATGCACTTTTTAATTGACCTATCTCCGTGATTTAAGTAATTCTTTACTTCAAAAGAGGTAACCAGAGCGCAGTTGCAAACTTGCACTCTTGGCATGAAAACATATATCGTTTTTACTGACATAATAAACGTACTCAGTTAATAAGTGCACCTGCTATTTTGTTGTCAGAGCATGAAATTTTTGCTAAGACTTTACCAGGCGTAATGGTAATGGACCTAAAAGTTTTCAAGTTAAAGAAAATGCATTCATTATGTGAGTAAATGTAAGCACTTAGCCCCGTAAATTAGGTAAACACGGGATCTTGCTCTGATCTGCATGGAGGAAGATCCGCATTCCTGCTTGTGTACTGTACCAAATTGACTAGCAGAATTTATTGTTAGATTGAGAAGGTAAGCAGCAGCTCTCTAACCATTCTTGTTTTGGCTACTGTGAAGAATTGGATAGTTTGGAATGGCATGACAAGAAATGACCGCATCACAGAAAACAGGCTGAAGGATGAAGTGCAAACAAGAATGAGTGCTGAACTTCCAGCACCTTAATTGTAAGCAATACATAGGTGAATATATATATATATGCTGTCTATGAGAAAGCCATCATTTATGCGTGTGAAAAAAAATAAAAGCCAGGTCTTGATTGGAGAGGCAGTTGAGTTTAGGCTCACGCAGTCCTTACCAGTCTAGTGGTCAGTTCGGAGTCGACAACGTCATGCTAGACGCATTCTTTACTTATCTAATCGATAGCAGTGTTGCCAATGTCCGGGATACAGTTTTCTTGAATCAGGGCAGGTCAGACAGTACCCTGTAAGAAAGCAAGGCTCTGTCTATATTGTTGGCGTGTCCTCTTAGCCTTTCGTTAATGCATCTCCCGGCATGTCGGACACGCATCTTTTCGCAACCTAAGAGAATTTGATGAGCGGGGCCTTCTCAATTGTTTGTCAAAGCACTTGACCTTGACTGTGCTCCGTCTTCATTCAGTTTTTTAGGAATGGGCAGCGTCTTGCACCCAGTACTTATAGAAGAGCCATTTAAACAAATTATATACTTGCACTAATAGGAAACGCAACTTACTGCTGAACTGTTATCATTTGGCTCAATGGTTTTGGGATGGAACTGAGTTCATCGTGTTGCTTCGGATGCATTCCTTTTCCATGCAGCTTGCTGTCCTGAAAACTACTATGGGCCCAACTGCGATCCATGCACGGGGGGAGCCGAGAGCCCGTGCAATGGCCATGGGAGGTGTAAAGTGCGTATTCGGTTGCATGCCACCAGCATCGTTTCCTTCATGCATGAACTGAGTAAAAAAAATTTTGCAGAGGCACTTAAGACTTGCTTACGTGTGGGATCGCGAGAGCATTATTGTCCCTGAGTGCTCTGACACCCGCATGCACAAAACGTACACACGCGTGCAAGGTTTCACCCAGAATGCTGTACAATATAACAGTTGCATCACAATTTCGCTAAAAGAATGGTGCATTAATTGTCTCACATCTCAGTGGACACCTCACAGTGTCTTAAGGGAAGGGGTAGAGAATCTGGCAAGGCATATAATTGAAGGTGCTAATGTCTTTAGTTTTAACCTCTATTGCAAACTAGCCTCCAACTTGACTAGCACGCATAAATTTTATGCGACGACAAATCATATGACACCACCCGAAATGCTGTACCAAATGGTTGCGTCACAATTTTAGCATGATTGTTGTTGGGAAAACTGGCACCAACATTGAGGTCAGCCAGTGGGGAGTATATATATTGATGAACAACATGTATATGGATATCTGAAATGGTAATGCTTTGCTTCGCTGGGATTTTTGGTACCATCTACGAATACACACACTAACACATGCTACAGGCTTTTCTCATAATGTGACTAGTAATGCTTTCACATTAAAATTGATTGATCGCATTTTATTTGATTGGCAATAGAAAGTTTTAAGGCATGAAGTGTAAACTGGACACAGTTGAAATATATGCTGTTCTTGGTAGTCACTGAGAGCACCTATGAGCATGAAACCATAGGTACTTTATATCCAGCGTGTAATGCTGTGTATATAGGAAATGGTCATTGCATCTAGTCGAACGCAGTCACATAGAACAGTTTGTGTCTGCTGTTAGAACTGAGATAGCGTCTTTGGTGGGGTTTCTGGCTTGGATGCCTTATCCAAGGCACCAGAGATGTGAGGTTGTGGATAAAGGAACAGCTTCATGTACAAACTCAATATGTTGTGCAGCTGGGATGAGGGGAAAGCTGTACAAATACTGAAAAGGTTTCCCAGGCACCCACATTATTCCTTGATTTGTCATATTACACTGCTATAGGCAAGAGTCAGGCGGCCCGAAACAGCACGAGTTTACTTGCGTGAGTTGCCGGAGTAGTGCTCACCGGCAGTGGCATCCAAGAACGTGGGTGCATTTTTGTTCAAGTCACTTGGAATGTCACCCCAGTCTTTGTTCTGGTGGTGTCATGAAAGAAACTCAAGGGTGAAAGCTGAAGGCATGGCACAAACTGAGATCTTATGTGGTCAGCACTCATTCCCTGTTTTTTTAGGATGGTTGCTCAGGTAACTGGTTACACGCAAAACGTAGGCTAACATGACCACACTATATAACATGATTATAAAAAAATAAAGGAAGAGATGATAGCAGACAACAGTGCAGTCGTACCTAGGGGAACATGCAGTCGCTGTATGGACATGAAGTCAATGATTTCATTTCAAGTCAACGTCCTACAGCATTATTTACATTTCTTCAGGAGTCAAGCTCAGCGTCAGCTACATGTGTTGGTGGCTGGCTTGTCCATTTGTTTATGCAGCAGCAATGATTAATGGGCCGCACTAGCAACTGAAACACCAAACAAATCTTTTTTTTTGCATGATTTCTATTGCATCACCTTTACACTTGTAGTTAGTGCTGAAATTTGTGTCACATTCCAAGAACAGGCAAGCATAGTAGGGGGCGGGAGTCTGGTGGATCGATGAAGTTAGGGAGGTGACAGGATAAGACAGCCATAGTTAGTACTGGACAGGGTTAATTTGGGGGATATAGGAGAGGAATTTGACCTGCAGTGGGCGTAGTTAGGCTGCGGTTGCTGATGATTTTGACGTAAAGGTTTCTTCAACCTGGTTCTTTCCCTTCTGTCCAGGGCTCCGGGACGCGCAAGGGCAACGGCAAGTGTGAGTGCCACGCGGGCTACACAGGCGAGCTGTGCGACACCTGCACTGAGGGCTACTACGAGGGTGAGCCGAGCCCCAACGGCACCAGGACATGCGTCGCGTGCCACCCGTCCTGCGAGGGACCCTGTGCTGAGGGCGGACCCAAGGCCTGCAAGGCATGCAAGAAGGGTTACCTCATGAACGAAGAGCTGGGATGCGTGGGTGAGTTTCGATCAGAGAACGGCGAGCTGATGCCACCATAAGCTATGGTGTACAGTATGGCCCACTGTTAAAGGGAACATGCGATCGTGTGGCATCCGCGCTTCGTGAAGCCCAACTGCCTAGATGCGGTGAGAAGGGTGGCATCAGGCGCATGCGCGGAAAGGCCATCTGCCATGCTTACTGCGCATGCGCCTTATGCCGTCAATTCCCACAAGCCCTCGGTGATAGCGCTCCATGAAACGTGGTGGCCACGCAATCGCATGTTCCCTTTAACAGTGGACTGTACTGTACCACTGACACCGCTGTGAAACAGCAACGCAGAGTAGTCGTTTTGGGGCAGCCGTTGCACCTGCTGTGGTGCCTCAGCATTTCTACTGCTGGGCAGGTTCGAGGTGTGATGTCCTGTCACAGTAGCTGCATTTCATAGGGTGCAAAATGCAGAAATGCTTGGAATTGCCCCACGGTTCTCGCACTTCTGAATGCAGTAGATTCGAACAGGCAATGCAGGAAGCTTATTTTAACTGACACTTTGGTCCTGTCAGCATTAAGCGTGCTATTAAAAAGGCTCCTCCCCTTGACTCAAACACCACGTGATCCAAGCACATTATTGGTGTCTCAAATTTTAACTGTATTGAAAATTGGCTTTACATGAAAAGCAGAGGGGTTGGCCTCAGGCCTCAGAAACGTGGAGGCTAACGAAAAGGGTTCAACTTAAGTTAAGGACAACGCAGTGAGTTACGGAGAGAAAAATTATAGAAGAGACCGGAAGCAGCTGGAGTGGGTGAGGGAACAAACGCGGGTTAATGACAAACTAGTCGAAATCAAGAGGAGGAAATGGGCTTGGGCAGGGCATGCAATGTGACGGCAAGGTAACCGCTGGTCCTTAAGGTCTAACAGAGTGGATTCCAAGAGAAGGCAAGCGTAGCATGGGACGGCAGAAAGTTAGGTGGGCGGATGAGATACGGTGGCCGCAGCTGGCAAACGACGGGGTTAATTGGAGAGGCATGGGAGGGGCCTTTGCCCTGCAGTGGGCGTAGTCAGGCTGGTGATGATGATGATTTGACTCTGGTGTGAAGTTTTGGGAATGGGGATAAAGGGGACAAAGAGGAGCAGCAAAGGGGTAATGATGGGGATGAAAGGAAGGGCTGAACATATTGGATTCACATTAAAGCAAGTGTACTCAGTGTCATGCAGGAAGGGCTGACATGACCTCTTATTATTTGCACAAGACGAACTTCTGGGCTAGTAGTTGCACATGCTTCACTCCACTAGAGCGCACAAAAAATGAACACTGTTAAGCGATGAGGTGTGCCTTTGCTTAGGTATGGTGACTCAGTAAGTGCTGTTTCAAAGCTGCCGGTTCACATGTTAGTCTGTTGAGTCCCTTTGGTGTGCAGAATTGTTGCAGCTTTGATTGTGATATGGCTTTATTTCATGTGGGGTTCATCATCGCTTTCGAAGAGGTACGTGACATATCGCCTCAGTGTTGTTTTTATGCGAAGCATATTGCTAGAGCTACCACTCACGCTGTCGGCGTGGGACCCCTAGACGTCACACCACGTGACACCGTGACGTGACAGCACGTGACACCGGGACGTCACACCACGTGACATCGGATGAGAGAGCCGGCCTCCACCTCACGCCGTTGCCGTGGGACCCCTAGCCGTCACACCCACGCATTTCGAACGCGCGTTCACACTCGGTGTAGGTGAAACGCTCGCTCCACCGGGCAGGCAGACGCGGCTTCCGTGGCAATCCAGGCGCTCACCCAACGCGCGTCTCGGGGTTAGTCGGCGTTCCGCTGTAGCCATGCCGTTGTCTTCCCCCACGACGAAGGCTTCTAGTGGTTGTATTCAAATGACCAAGTATTCAACCAAGGAAAGCCATGTATTACCAAGCCTAGCCACTAATATGCTTCGCATCTGACTAGGCTTAACCTTAGCTAAGCCTCAGCCATAATTTTTTTTCCCTGCATATGCCTGCACACTAATTTCCATAAATGTAGGCACAACACACGGCAATAAACTAGTTGAGGTCAGCGTTTCAGTAGTATCATTTTAATGCTCCGTGTTCATTTTTTGTGTGCTGTGGTGAAGTGAAGCTCTGATTGTTTCACTTGCATGTTGGTGCAAGATTGGTCTTTGGTGTGTTCCAGCTAACAAACCACTGTCACCTGAAGTCATGCTGAAACGTTGCATTACATTTGCTGCCTTATAGGTTTGTGCGTTTGCAGTGGAGGTGCAAAATAAGTGGATTCTGCATTTCTGGCAGCTGGCAATAGCCACAGGCTAGTGCGTTTGTAGAGTTGAAGCTGTGGTAAAGTTTTCGACCAATTGATTTATTTACGGATTCTTATGTAGTTAGCCTTACTTGGGAGCAAATGAAAAAAAAAGGCAGGCAGCAAGGCTCATGGATTTTTTAACGAAGGCATCCTTTCAATTGTTATTCTTCTCGCAAATTTATTGCAAGTCTGATTTGCATCAAAGGCGTTGTGTTCCTCATGAACAGTAGTCTTTATCCCATTTTAAAACAGTAAAATGTGCATGACTTGCGAGAAAGACAACTGGTGCACACGCCAGTCATGTTATCATTGTGCTGGCATACAAGCCTCTCTTTCGGGCTTATCCTGTTGATTATTATTATTTTTTTTCCTTCAAGAGTGATGTTCGGAGACACACTGCAGAGTGCACATGCCTGGCACCTCTACTTTCTACGCCACTATAACCCGACTCTCCCCTTGTCCCAAAGCTGTCACAAACAGGAGCACAGCAGTGTGTTAGTGAAGGCGCTATTGTCACTGTGGTCATCACGGTAACAATATGTAGGTATAGTCATGATCATCATTGTCATCAGCCTGACTACACCCACTGCAGGGCAGAGGCATCTCCCATGTCTCTCCAATTAACCCTGTCCTTTGCCAGTTGCGGCCATCGTATTCCCGCAAATTTCTTAATCTCATCCGCCCACTTAACTTTCTGCCGTCCCCTGCTACGTTTGCTCTCTCTTGGAATCCACTCTGTTACCCTTAAGGACCAGCGGTTATCTTGCCTTCGCATTACATGTCCTGCCCAAGCCCACTTCTTCCTCTTGATTTCAACTAGGATGTCATTGACCCGCGTTTGTTCTCTCACCCACTCCGCCCGCTTCCGATTTCTTAACGTTACACCTATCATTTTCCTTTCCATAGCTCGCTGCGTTGTCCTTAACTTAAGCTGAACCCTCTTTGTTAGCCTCCATCTTTCTTCCCCATAGGTGAGTACTGATAAGATACAGCTGTTGTATACTTTTCTCTTGAGGTATAGTGGGCGTGATGAAATTGGTTTGTCACAAAAACTCCCAGACTCTTTGTTGTGTTCTGAGGTGTAGAGATGATAGCAACGGCTTCGCCACATTTCTGCAGTAGTGCCCTGCTCCAGTGGCACAAATACAGATGACGCTATGACCCCACTACCCATGGGACCTGTATGGCTGTGTCCCACCCGGATAGCATCCTTGACATGAGCGTGCGCTTTCTCTGAAAACATTACTATATCGCGGTGCTGTTTATCCCAGCAGAAGTCCACTGCACAGCTGTTTTAAGTTTAAAAGTCCACTGAACACTAGATGGTTGATACCGGAGCTCTTTAATCATACCAGTTGCGAAACTGTGCTTCAAAACTTTGCATTAACAGACAGTGGCATCGTGCAGCTTTTATTTTTCGCTCTGTTCGGGTGGTGTGCCGCACTTAGGCACTTTGTCTCAACACCAAAGGTCACGGGGTGACAATATGCTAGCCTCCCAGCCGGTCCAATCTGAGCAGCAGATTTAGATGCACAAGTTCTGTTGGCAGACCTGGTGCTGATGTAATCCTAAAGCTCTGAGTGGTACTGCAATTGATAACTCGTGTAAACTGAGAGGGGAACAAAAAATGAAAAGAAAGAAACTAGTGGCTTTGAAGGAAAGCTGAGACTCGTAGGCACTTCAGATTATTCTTGAATTTCATTAAATGAAGGTTCAGCCGTAGAACTCCACAAAGGTGGATACAGTTGAACCTTGTTATAACGAAGATGAAGAGGCCCGGCAATTGCTTCGTTATGGCCGAAGCTTCGTTACAGCCTGTGGGGGTCGAACTTCCAAGGGGAATTGTCATTGCTTTGTTATACCCATTGTTTTGTTAACACAACTTTTCGTTACAATGAGGTTAGATTGTACACACTTTGTCTCATACAGTGTTGGAAGTGTGGTCTGTTTGTCAAGGTTGCTGGCTGAATTCTGGCTGAACCATTCCTTTACTTTTACTACATTCACCTGCCCATCTTTGGAGTATGCTTTTGTTGTCTGGAGCCCGCACCAAAAAGTTCTAAAAGATAAACTGGAACGAATTCAAAGAATGGTCGCTCTTTTTATTTCGTCAAGAATCAGAAGAAGGGACTCAGTGACGGAAATGCTAAACTCATGTGGGCTCGATTCAGTTGAAAATCAAAGGCAAAAATCAAGACTAAAGCTTTTCTTTTAAATAATTGTGGGACACTTTAAGATAAAAACAGATAGATATGTTTAGTCCCCGGAAAGACGGAGCGCGAGAACAAACCACACTCGATCAATCAAGCCTTACGACTCAGGTGCTGATGTTTTTCGTTACTCTTTTTTTTTCCTGATGTGATCGAAATTTGGAATGCGTTGCCTGTTGAAGTTGTCGAGCAATCTGACGTGCACAAGTTCAAACGTTCAATTGATATTTTGTGCCGAGGGTGCCCAACTTGATGTTGTGAGATAGGAATTTTGTCTGTTGTACATTGCATTGTATGCCCTTCCTGTAACAGCCCTCAAGCGAGGGTCAACAGTATCAACAGTGTCAACAGTATACTCATATGTAAAAGTCTAGTTTTTCTTACGCCTTGGCTTTTCTGTTTCCTTCTTCAGACATCGACGAATGCATAGAGTCGGAGGAGCCCCTGTGTAAGGATCAGAAGAACACCTACTGTGTCAACAAGGAAGGTTCTTACGACTGCAGGAGTAAGTTTATGAGTGTGCGAGATTTTGTACATGTGAATAGGCAGGGTGCGAGGCCTGATGTTTCTACAACCGGTCTCTCCCCTTCGCTTGCTTTGCAGAGCTGTTCAGCATTAATGATTCTGCAAATCAGCGTGCACATGTTTCACTCTCTGCTCTGTAGGAATTTTTGCTCTGGTAGCCTTTCATCCCTTAACCTCAGTGCATATCCCACTGTATTGATCAAAGTCCCTAAGTGAGCGTTGAATTGTTAAGCACTGAAACTTTCGCTCAGTCGTTCATACCTTGCACCAGACTAGAGTAACCGCCTTCCCACAGAACTTGTAAATGTAGAAACCAACTTTTTCATGAAGCTTTAGCTAACGTTGTTAAAGGTGCACTGAAGAGGAATTTGAACTCGTCTTTTTGTTGCGTGAACTCAATCTACACGTTCCGAGCATTCTTAGAAACTTCGACTTATTGCCCTGTGTGGCCGATTTCCCTAATTAAATCGTATTAACGTCCGGCTCCCACCTTTATTTTTTGAATTCTTCCTGTACGGTAGGCGGAGTCGACCAACGTGTGGAATGCCTTTCAGCCAGTCCTGTGGAGGATTTGCTTTCGCTTTATTTTGTTTTTTAGGTTTCCGTGAATAAATAGTTTCATTCGCAGATAATACAGCCGCAAAATAAGCCCACAGAAATAAAAATATGCGTGGACATTTGCTTCTACAGATTTACTGCGTATTACTCTGCCGATGGCAGAACTGTAAGCTGCCACGGGACTGGGTGAAAGGCACTCCACGCGCTGGTTGACTCCGCCCACCGTACAGGGAGAATTAAAAAAAAAAAAAGGTGGGAGCGAGACGTTAATTCGATGTAATTAGGGAAATTGTCCACACAGGGCAATAACTCAAAGTTTCTAAGAATTCTCGGAACGTGTAGATCGAGTTACCGCGGCAAAAAGATGAGTTCAGATTCCTCTTCACTGCACCTTTAATTAAGATGCAGCTTAATGTCTGTGTAACGCTGTACATTGCATTTATCAATACTCAGATTGTCGCGTTATTTTATCTGCCCCTCTTTCTAATTCCTATGGCCCCTGAATGAAAATAAGTCTGCCGTGCTGCAGCATACTTGCGTTGAGTCATCTTGTGGAGGCTGGTTTTTGAGCGTGCATGCTTCTTTGGCGGCTTGCAGTGTGTGACTTTGCTTGTGACGGGTGCACCGGGGAGGGACCAGACAGGTGCGTCAAATGCTCCAAGAACTACCTCCTCAAGGACAAAACCTGTGTCGGTGAGTCTTGCTGCGTGGAGCCCAAGGCCCGCCATTTTTGTGCCCTCCTGAGGGCACCTGCCTGTGGCTGTGTCCACCCTTCTGAATTCTTTATGCATGTATCATTAAATTGTGCACATTTTATTGTTCTGTGCCCTGGAAAGGCTCTTTCCTTATTCTGTGGGTGCCTGGGGCTGCATGTCTTCACGGATTCATTCTAGGAAGATTTGAGGTAACAGTTATGAACCATTAGAATGATTGTAATATAGCTACTCCAGCAGGCTACTCCAGCTGAGGATGACAAATACGAAGCAAATGAAACACATGCACACAAAACTTTCCCGCTCACGCACATATGCACATTGACATTTATTAAGGGTGTGTACAAGACCAGTGTCCTTGAGAAAATGTAAAGAATGTTTTCGTTCTGCATTAATGTAAAAAGACTATCACACCAAGGGCGAACGGCATTCACCAGGGCTTCAAGGTACAGTCCCGAAATAGCTGTTATTCAGCTTTCAGTGTTCTACGTGATCGTTTAAAATGTCTGCAGCTCCAGATTACCGTAAGTGTTGGTCAGGGATTACTAGGCATACAATTTGTATAGGAAGTAGTTAGTGCTTGCTACATCAAGGCGAATGTTGTGGAAGCAAATGCAATCACGCCTATCCAGGTGAAGTGGCATGTGAAAGTCACTAGTGGAGTTTCCTTGAGCTGTGACATAGAAGGCCAGTGTACAGAATGACTGCACGTCACTTGGAAACTTGAAACGCTTCGAATGGTGATGGACGCATTTGTTGATTCTATGAACGAATGTGACTTGCGGCTTTGTCTAGTGGGCTTTGTACGTCACAGCTTGTACAAACAACCAAAAAAAACCAAAGCCGAAAATCTAGGGAAAGAAACAATGTTGCAATAAAGTATTTAGGGTATACTGGGGAATACCTTTCCTACTTCTATTGTTCTTAAGTCCCTGCACACCATTCTCAGCAAAGGGAACATCACATGAAATTTTGGTGTTCTGCTTCTTTTAAGTGATTTTATGGTAGGTAGCAGAGGAGTAGAAAAAGCAGTGGCCAAAGACTTACACACTACTGGACACAGACTTGATGCTATGCAGCCGCTATTGAAACTGCGTATTGCTTGCTGTTACCTCCAACCTTATTTTTTAAGTTTTTGTGTGCATGCTACCGCAAAAAAATCAATCCTTTCCTCTTGTATCTTTTTCGTACCCTGAGTGCTGCAAGTTTTGTTGCTTGTTTTTGTTCTGTTTACTCCTTTTTGTGATTTCTTGTTTTGTTTGGTCTTTTCTTCACCCACAGATGCAGCTGATGAAGGTACTGTGGACATTCTTTGCACAACCTTCTTTTTTTTTTGCATTGTTTGAATGCTGCATGAAAACGTTCCTATGTTTAGCCTGTCCCTGTGATGATGTGTGCTATGGTCAGATCTCAGACTAATGGTTTTGGAAGATGCATCAGTTGTTACGTGAAACGAAAGGACTTTTGGAATTGAGATGTTTTGAGGAAATTCGAGAAAAAGGCGAAGATACAGCTTGCATGTAATTGGTTGACAGTACAGTTGACATCCTGCTTCATGAGATAAAAAGAGCTAAGGAACATTCGAAACCAAAGCAATGACAGGTTCCTTAAATGCAACACATTTATAAAATCAGTTTCTTCGCAATTAAATCAGCTTTCGTTAGATTGAGATTTGACTGTAAGCACACAAGCTGTCATTGTGCACTTCGTGCTTGCTTTCCCACACCGTTTCTTTTTCCCCTTGCACTCACTGCATGTTGCTGCTGCTCTTTCCATCACCTTTAGACGACGAAGAGGGAGAGGGTAAGTGAAATCTCAGCCTCTTGAAATTTTCACTCTCCCAGAAGACGTCACTGTTCACTCAGCATATTCTTTTCCTTCTGCTGTGCATCGTCTGCAGAGGTCGTGGTTAATATACAATACTATCTGTGTATTTCCACAGTGAACGCTTTCGGATAATGAACACGCCTGCTATTTTCGTCATTAATGTACAAATTTCTGCTAATGTCTCTCTCACCCTGTGTTTCAGATGCGCCCTTCAAAATTTTCAGAAATATTGTGCAAAAAAAAGTGTGTTCGTTGTGCAAGTAGATACTGTGGGCGAAATCGGGCTTCTCATAAGCATCCTTTAAGCTGCCAGCTCCCCCACCCCTTCCCCCAATTCTACTGCCAAGCCGCCTGCACCGCGGGTATTGGTGTTATTTGAGCTGTGGAAAACCGTTGCCACTGTCCACTTACCAATGCGATCACGAGCATTTTGTAGTCCACATCGATGGGAAGAAAGAACGTATCATGACATCAGTGCCGGCAGTGAGGTGCACAAACTGCCAAGCGTAGCCAAACCAAATTTAAGGTGGCATCTTCCACAGTGGCAAATATAGTCGCCTTGTTGCAGCAGTGATGCTCACTTGTGTCTATCTTGCTAGCATCTATCATAGTCCGAAAAATGAAACCTCTGATCTCCATTGAGTTAAATATACTGGTCACAAATATGTACGCATTGCTATGAGGTGCATGATGGTTTCTCATTAAAGTCCGAAATATTATGCCGGTTCGAATTATTCAAGCTCAAAAGACTGCTCGGGTACAGTAATATGCAGGATGTTTTACTTCATTACAAATTTAATACAAAAATGCAATACTGTAAGCTAAAAAGCGCCACTGTATTTGCTGGATTCATACCTTCTTCAAGCCTGTTTGTGAATAATTACTAATATATATTGCCTAACATGCCCAAACTGACGTCATCAATATACTCTAACCTGCCTAAATGAGATGAAGCACCCTGTGTTTATGCACATACTACAGTGCTTATATTATACAAACATGCAGCTACAACCTACAGTTACTCTCTGAGAGTGGCCATCATTTCTCTTTCACCTGCCTGCCTAAAGAATGAGCATGTTGCACTTCACTTGTCTCTTGATTGTCGAATGTCAGCTGCGCAATGGGCATGATGAACTCTCTCTTCAGCGGACTCTTTTTTAATGCATGCCTCTGGTCCACTGTTTTCATTTGCACTGCTTTCCACGTGTGTTCATTCTGTTCTTTCCTTCTTTTCCCTGTGTTTCTTGCACTTAGAGTACCTCCCAGATGGTAAGTTTTGCAAACGTGTGTACTTCAATAGGTATTTTTAGCATAGCACATACCGATACTAGTACCACTTACCGCGAATCACAAGCCGCTGCTGCGCATGCATAGATCGCCCTGAAGATGCTAGATGGCGCCACTTCCCCATCAACACCATGCTAGCCTTCTGCATCGGAACCAATCAGCACATGCGCTCTGGCGGAGCGTGGTAGGCGGTAGCGGTATGCGCTATGCTAAAAGTGTCTCATACGTGCTGAGATGGAGACATGTATTTGGGCTGGGTATTTAATGAGCAGAATGAATGTCCACCAGTGCTTTATTTTAGTTGCGGAGTGGGTACAAAGCGAAGGGAACATACTAGTTAAGGGTGGGCCAAACACTTTTATCTAGAGAGATGTGGTCGGGAAATCGGCGAGGGTGGAATAGCCGTGGTAGTTGCTGAATTGAAGGCCACTGACAAAGATATGTTTGTCTTGCTGTAGACTTAACACGGTTGGCGATAACAATGACATAGTACTGACAAGATAGTTACAATATCTTGGTTGTCAAGTGCTGATAGGATGAGATGAAGTCATTTATATAGTAGCTGTTTGTTTTCAAAATGCATGTTCACCGTCTTGGTCAAGTTGTGAGGTCATGGTTAGGCACAGAGACATTTAGGCACATTGATATAAAAAAGTGCTAATTTATCGTTTGTCAGTAGCGCTGTTTAGGTACATTGCGGCCACTTTTTACTTAAACCGTTACTTACATTTTTGAGGGCTGTGTCATGTGGTGAGCTAATACAATGTCTGGTGGCAGTACTTGCCTGGTTTGTTGAAATACGGCTTCCATGAAAAGAAAGAAATACCGTATTTACTCGCATAATTTCGCACTTTTTTCTTTAAATTAGGGCTTCCAGAAGGGGATGCGCAAATTATGCAAACATTTTTTGAACAGATCCTAAACACCTGCAAAGGTCATAACGCCCCACATTAGGTAGTTCCTTGCAGGATGGCATGACGGCGCGTACGCAGCTCTAAAGAAACAAACGGTACCATCGCGAAAGCCAACAGTGGGAGGCAAAAGAGATAACAGGCGATAAAACGGAGCGCTAGCTTGCTGCCCGGCTGACTAGCGGCAAGCCGAACTGCAAACGGTTGGGTAGTTTCTGATTCGGGTGCGCGCATCTGTTTGTCCGGGAAAGCGAACGCCAGCGCGAGCGAGCCGAGTAAACTGCGCACAATGCGTGCCCTTACCGCTTGCACCTTTTGCAACCGTGCACGGTGACACGGCCGCGCTGATCTTCCCAAGCCTGCGTGCACCTGTGTACGTTGTTCACGGTCTTGCGCAACAGAGTGCAAAATATGCGAGTAAAGGTTGTTTTTTTTTTTTAAATCCGGGTAAAAAGTTTGGGGTCTGAAAATTATGCCCGAGCGCATATTACGCTGGTAAATACGGTACGTGTGAGAAGAGTGGGTTAGGAATACAGGCGCACATTTTTTCTGCTTGTGGTGGTAGGTGGTAGTCTGTTGTTTACTAAAGTACAAAATTTATAATATCCCTGGCATTATAAGCAGGCAAATATCGTTGCCAGGCATGGGCTTCCACCAAACAACCCACCATCTGAAATGTGAAAAGCTCCATCTGGAATGTGAGTCCAGAGAAACCAGTGGTTTGGCAGGAGACACACTCATGCCTGTCTCTCTTAGTGTACAACGCTTGGTACATGCCTTGCGAGGCGAACCAACCATGTGGTGCCTCCCCTCCCCCCTGTCCCAGACAATGGCGAGAGGTGGCGAGAGCTGCACATCTTGCTGGCACGCTACGCCACCTACTTCGGCCTCTGCGTAGCAACGCTGATCATATTCAAGAGGAGCGTGTCGGTCGCCAGCGCCATTGGCCTGTGCGTGGCGGTGTACATCGGCTTTTCCGAGTACACCCTGTCCAACTGGAAAGACCACACCCTCACGTCAACCATCAGAAATGTCATGTCGTGGTGACTGGCCACGGTTGTGGATCGACCCATGTGCTTTTTGACTGGCTGTTGTTTTTCTCACGTGCTTCTGTTTTTGTGTCAGCTGTTTCGAGTGCACTGCATCCTGCAATTTCCTGTCACTAAGCTGCAACTGTACACATCCCACAAGGGTGGCACTGTTAAGCTTGGTGGTTGGCAGGAGCAGTATGCAGTACACTGGAACGATGCTCTTGCATTACTCTGCAGGACTTCTGATGTTTAAAGTCACAAGCTGTCAGGGTCACATCATTGTTGAACAAAAAAAAGACAGGTTATGTGCAATCACTAAATGTTTCATGTGTGTTTTCATTCCGGTGTCCTTTTGTGTCCCTGTTAGTACCTCTTTGTTACTGGTCTCTTACGTGTCAAAGGATTTCTGTGAAAATTAATTTTCTTGTGGCAAAATTTTCTGAAGCAGCCTTCCATCTATAGCCACAGTGTCCGCAGAAGATATTCAGGGTGTATTTGTCTCATTTCACATGATCATCCTCGCTGTCTTTGCATCATATTGTGTTCATTTGTCTGTGATCGTGCGTCAAAGTGTCTGGCTGAGAAATATCTATGAAATGTGTACAAAGGACAAAGACTACGGGCATTGTTATCATTAAGTAAACAATACGGGATTAACATGCATTCCAGATGGGTCTCACGCTGCACAAAGTGATACTTGATTGTTTTGTTGCTAATTTCTGCAGAGCAGATAACTTTGCCACTTTCCGTTTTCACTTCTTGTTCTGATCACACATCGAAAGCGCAAATGACCTTGGGCTCTATAGCTCGCAGTCACCGTGCTCGCGATAACATTACCACCTACTGATGTTAGGAAAATTTTACTAGCTACATGTAGCCATTCAAAATGTATCGCACACAGACATTATCTTTAGGCTTCACTTTTTCTTTATTGACCTGGTGTTTTCCAACAACAAACATGATGAACGTCGGTGGTGATATATTTCGTGCTGAAGTTGATGCATTCACACTGTCAAAATGCCTCAGCACACTCAGATGCACAACTGCTTAAACACACCATGCGTAGAAACTTCACAACCAGCAGAGATTTGTCTACTGCGATAACAATATTCCGAGAACAGTGTGTCCACCAGATGTTTTGTTGCTGTAAGACTAGATGGAGCTGCTTTCGTGGTAACGTGATTGCTGGTCGCCACACTCTTTGCTGCTAAAATAGTAGGAACTTGTAACTCTTTTTCTAGTCATTACTTGAGAATGCATGTCTTAGATAATGCACACATTCTCGTCGGTGTCGCATCTCGAAAACTGCTGTCACGAGTGACTTTACTGCACTGTAGGCATTGTGTAGGGAACAGGCGTCTTAAAATAAACATGCGGATTGCATCAAGATGCACATTTTTGTTCTTGCGTTGTGCTTTGAACCTTGCACGAGCTGCAGCTCTTCACAGCAGGGAGTTTTTTACTGCAGACAACCACATTATAAATTTTTAGAGCTCGGTCTAAACATTTTATGCTGTGAAGGCCTGAGTTCTGTGCACAACACTGACCTATTTGATGTTGGTCACTCAAGAGTGCGAGTGGCTTAATTAAGCAACCTGCTTTTTATAATGGTTTGCGAACCAAATTAATGAGGATTCTTCAGCATTGCTGAGTTGTCTGTGGGTTGGTTGTACGCTTTCAAGCGTAACTTAATGGGCTCTTGATAAGTTACTAATTCCGAATGCCGTGTAAAAATCAGTACCTCTGGTCTATACAGAACTGGCACCAGTGATTTGACAGCAGCCAGCTTGTCTCGCAAGCGCAACTCGGCGCTTAGACATATTTACGCCTAAGAACAGACAGCTGGCTTTGGAAATGAAATTTCAGTCATTAGGCCTAGCTGGGCTTGAATAGGCCTAGTCAAGCGCTTTGACTGTTTCGTCTTAAGGCTGAAGGTGGTCGGGCATGAAGAGGCACAGTACAAACTTTAGGCTGCAGGGTGATGCACACAGATGCTAATTGGTCTCCACGTGGGAATGCGACAAGCACTGAAAACAAGATTTCCGTTGCTGGTTTCAGGGGCGGCGGTGTCGGAAGAGAGCGAAGAGCCAACAATCCCAGAGTTGGCGCACGGCGACGAGCTTTGAGGCCGATGGCAGCGCATCACAAACTATGTCCATTCGCACAAGAAACAGTCACTTTTTTTTTTCACCTCATATATATAAGTTATAAATACACCATATGTACAGTTTTCTACCCTGTTTCATCCCTTTTGACTTGGTTTTTCTATTGACTGCAGTATAAACAATGCTCAGTACATTTGCCTCGGCTTGCATGTATCACGGCTTTACTGTTATAATTCCCCAGTTTTACTTTTGATGATCTGGCCTTACTACCTTATTGATGCATTGACTCGGGATGTAGTTCATTGCCATATCAGGCCTTGCAAGCAAAACAACACTTTAGCCATTGAGTAGCACACGTTTACACACACACTTGGAACTGATGTGGTCCCAAAGAACATAACCTTGTTGTTTCAGTGCCATTCAACAGTGCATTACACGACATGTGTAGTGTGTTCTTGCATTCATGTTCGTACAACTGCCTTGAGCAGGCAAACGCCAACAGCTGGTTCCTGCAGTTGAAAGCCGCATTACCAATTTTGCACACATTAGGTGCCAGAACACCTCGAGTTCATTTAGCTGTGCTGTACTTACAGACCAAGGCATCAATTCAAGCTAGCTGCCCTGCACATGTAACTGAACAAAGTACCACGTTCCGCCACTTTCATAACGACCATTAATATATGGCATTGCAGAAAGACACTGGGAAAGGCACAGCTACACATATTTTATACTGTCTCTCAAATTGGCGGTAAAGTGGTAGCTAGGGCCTCTGAGGCTGCGGTTTCAAGACTTACATGGTTGGCTCACGAGCATGTGCGAAGAGCACACTTGCAGAAGCCGTCAGCTCACATTTATGGCTTCCACTTGAGTGCCAAGTTACGAGACACTGGGGTTGAAATGCAGTTACAAGCTCGAAACACGGGCGCATGTAATTCACAGCTGTCCAGCTGTTGCCGAGAGAACATGCCTTAGTGAACTAGCTCCGCACTATCAAAACTTGTGAAAATTTTGCGGGGCTATTCTCTGAGTTGACATTTACAGCAATTTCGGGAAAGACTAGATGGTTCGATCGGCCTTGCTCTTGGTACACCTCTGAACGTTATGAGCGAGGCATGCGATTTTTAACTCGCTATTCTTCGGAGCATCTACAGTAATCCTCTAAGATGTGAATTTATGGAGCAGGTTAGTGGGGCTTGATCCAAAATTAAGCCCTTCCAAACGTCTCCTGCCCCGCCTCCCCTGTACCCAGTGGTGCTTAGTCAAGATGTTTGTCAGCACATGCCTCTCAACTCTCACCGTTTCCTCAAGCTGAACAACTTCCCAAACATATGTGCCATCTACAGAACATAAGGACTAAATGACTCATGACACAGTTATATCATTGCTTGTGTCGTATGTCATTTTGTCCTTGTGTGTTTTCTAAGTAGCACATACATTTGAGAACATCAACAAAGTTGCCTCTGTGTTAACAGTGTAAGCTTAACAAACCCATTATCATTTCTTTAGAACCATGCATTTTTACTGTTATGCAAAAAGAAGCGGAGGCATTAAATGCGAGTGCCTGTACTGCAAGGAAACAAGGTATAGGTCAAGGCAATGTTTGCGTTTTCAGGTGTTATGAGCGATCGAGCATTCGTTTTCTTAGACTTAGTTCCTATAGGCCGTTCCTGCTATAATTCCTGTAGTAAAATTTCTCCCACAAGTCCATTTAACCTTTCGCATTTCAGCTGCTTAGGCAGTGTCCAAGTCACTAACATGCATGGCACTACTGACTTCCGTACACACACGCATGCTCTTCCAGTTGCCACATGCCCTACTGTCTTCATACCAGCCTCCACCTGCTTAGCTGTTCCAAGCCGCTGCTTCAAGAGCGGTTAATCTCCCTTGATCAGCGAATCGTGAGCTGCAAATAGCTGTACTTACTGACAAACGTAACTGAGCAACCCATTTCTACTTGTGTACAGAACATATCAAGTTTTGACCATTTCAGTCCGGAAAATGGTAAGCAATCGAAATCAGTGGCAAGAGGACTGTGTTAAACAAGTGCCATTTGAATTCAGGGCATTTACTCGAAGTATAGTGAGCGGTCTATTACATGCGCCGAGGTCGCGGAGACCTACACCTCGAAGGAAGCTTCGTAATCGCCCTTTCTTTGCACACACTGCGAGCCAGTGTGAACCGGCATTGCAAGCCTGTTTAAGCAGACGATATACGGCGGTCACGTACGCGGACACCATTAACGACACCCTTGCCTTCGCGCCATTTCTCATGTTTTGGAGCTAGACAGCGTCGGAGACTAACGAAATACCTGTAATCAACTTGTTTTGCTCTCGACAGCGTCGGAGACGGATGAAATACCTGTAATAGACTTGTTTTCCTATCCCTCTCACGCCACCACGCCGCACCTTGGAGACGCCCTCTATCCGAAGTCGTGCGCCGAAAGGTGAAGGCCCGGACGGGTCTTCCGGCATGAATCGCTGCTCTTTGTATTTTAATCGCTGCCTGTTACGAAACTACCACGCGCAGCATCTGTGACGGCTGCAGCATTCAGTGCCACACACGGGCCTGTCGTGCGCCTGTGGCTGTTGTAGCAAGCACACACGGGACGTCCCTATTTCAAGGCCAAGTGGCTCTAATTTTAGAAGCGTTGTTATTCGCCGCGGGAGTGGTCTGGCGTGCGTGGCTGCCATCCCGTGTTCTGAAGCAGACGGCTCGCAAACGGGGCACGCCTTTGCAAGCGCGCGTTCGGTTCTCATCTGCACGTGCCGGCGTGTTCACTTTTATGCTGTACGCGCCTGTACGCAACGTCTCCAGTTACAGCTTGGTTAAGTTCGAACCCGAAACGAAGCAGTTTTCACACAAAGGCCAAGTCTGTTTTTAGATTGCGCGTGCAGAGGGTAAACTGATTAGAAATAAAACTGATAACGGGGCTACGGCTTAGTTCAAGACATTTGGCAGAGCCGCTGTCATTGGTCGCAATTAGCATCTTCAGAAATTTTAAGTCGTCTTATTCGCAAATATATTTTTTTTTACAGCAAAAAAATTCGTTCACAGACTCATGTTTACTCGCTGCTCTGCCCAGGAAAGGGGTTATCGCGGGGGGGGGTGGGGGGGATGCGGCAGCCCGTATTTCCTTTGGAAAAGGAGAACGCCTGCCCACTCCAAAAATTCTGCGTCAGCAAGTAAAATTATAGAATTTTATTTCTTAAATATTTTCCAACTTAAATTTTGAATTCAATTCCAAAATAAGGATTTCAAAACCAAATTCATATTTATGAAATACGAATTCGGTCTGTAGAAGACGATGTGGTCACTACAGGAGTTCTAAGCAAACTGATTTATTAAAGCCGCTGCGCACGTCTTCGCAGACTTCACTGTGCTCAGCGCTGAGGCGCCATCACAAATCTAAATTTGCCTAAGCAAATAGCCAACGCGTCAACTGCTGTTACGGGTTCAGCTTCATCGATGGCTCGGGAATGTTCTTAATAACAGCTCTAGCTCGCCTTAAGAAAATGTTTACTTTTTTTGTGTGTGTGGAGGGGGGGGGGGGGGGGGGGGGGGTACCGGTGTCTGCATGCTTATAGTGTCCTCAAAGATTCCTGCACCTCGAGCAGTGGTGCCTACCGTAATTTAGGACTAAATTAGGAAAAATCATAGCCGCTTTCGAAAAGGCCTACTTGTGCACATACTCTTCTCGTTGCCGTTAAATGGCCACCAGGCCGTGTCATGTGTTAGGGCTGTTGCTTTAAACTGGATGCAACCCTTGTACGCATGTCCGCGGTCATCTCCAGCTTATTGTTTTCCGTCCCAGTGCTGCTAGAAACGATGAAACGATCTCCAGAGGGCATCATTGTCAACCCGCCGCGCTGGCTCAGTGGTGGCGCTCGGCTACTGATCTCCGCGGAGTTCCCTGTTTCGAACCCGGCCGCGTTTCGACGGAGGAGAAAAACAAGGCACCCGTGCGCTGTGCGATGTCAGTGCATATTAAAGACGCCCCCCCCCCCCCCCCCCCCCCCCCCCCTATCAGTTGGTCGAAATTATTCCGGAGCGTTCCACTACAGCACCTATTTCTTCCTTGCTTCTTTCACTCCCACCTTCCTCCCTTTCCTTACGGCGCGGTTCGGGTGTCCACCGAGATATGTGAGACAGTTACTGCGTCATTTCGTTTCCTCAAAAACTAACTTTCAATCATTAGCACCTAATTCACAAGTAGGTTCAAACTGACCGTTGTACACGCGTAGTTTCTTTGAACTTTAGTTCTCGTTGTGCCTAATCCTTCTCGCGAGGCGACGGCACCGGTTCAGACATCCGGTATAGAAAAAAGTCCGCAGAAGTCCTTCCAGGTGCTGCTTTCGGCTGATTAGAACGACGTAGCCGACAACACGTGGGTGTTGATTTTCAATGCGCACGCGTTCACTTACTCTAATTTTGCCTTTTCACTCCGCAGTAGGGCGCTAGCTTTCCTACCGGATGGAGTTCGCGCGATATTGTAAAGGGGCTGGAAGGGCGTACGCGGTATGCCACTGCGAGAAAGCCTGGAATGGTTTTTACGCCTTATGACGGCAGAATGACACCGGCTGCGCTTTCCAGAAGTTTATCGCACGCCTGTAGTTGCGCTTCTTTTCTCGGTGTTAACGAACCATATGGTGAGCTGGTATTTCGGCATTTCTTGCGCTTTAGATGACCAGCGTGAAACATAGGTGGACCACGAGGTGGAGGCGGAATCAGGTGAGGCGCCAGAGCACATGGCGCGCTCGTTTTAGCAAGAAGTTTGAACTGGTCTGTGGAGGTTGTGAAGCTAGGCTAGTCGCACTGAGGGAAAAACTGGGTGTGACTGTCACGCGGTGATTTCGAGGCTGTTACCAGAAAGAAATTACGTCGAACCTAATGCCGCACGTGACCGCATCATGAGGAATAGCGGACGGTCGATGGTATCCTTGACAGTTCTTAGCAGGGCCTGGAGTAGCATGCCAGGTTAACAACCAGGCAGACCTCTCCTCTATTCAATAAAATCTTTCTTAGCAGGGCGCTGAAATACGCAAGTTCGACTTTACTTCGCCAAAACAGCGCAGTACGCTGTGGTAACGTAGGCTACGAGGCCGTCTGAACGCCGTCTCTGTGAAGATAGTCTCGGACTCGCTACTGGTTGCTATGCAGTCGGAATCGGAATACGAACCAATAATATCCACGCATTGGCGAAGCATCAAGTATAACTGGGGTCCGTGTATACGACCAAAAATTTTGAGAAATGCTCGAGCCTCCAACCAATGCCTTCTCCATGCTGTTGGCCGACGGCCACATCTGCCGTAACTGTGCACTAAACTGTGAGTTTTAAAGATCTTCAAAAACCACTCCATGACGTGCTAGCCCCTATGTGAAATGTGATAACGACTGTGAGCTTACGTTAATCGCATCACCACAGATTATACATTATCCAGAGCGGCCATTACGGCTTACATGGCCCTCATGACCTACGGCCACCTGATATCACTCACTAGCTACCAGGTGAAACGCCCCTTATGATCTATGGCCACCTGGTATCACTCATTAGCAACCACGTAAAACGCTTAGTGTTTGGTTTGCACATGTCCAACTGCTATGCAGTTTTTCTCAGGGGGGAGTCCCATATAACCCATAATCGGGTACAACTGAAGAACGCAGTCGCAAAGGCCTCTCAAAGAAGGCACTCCAGCCAATATCTTCGATTCAGTTTCTTGATGTCGCGGCTAATCTGATTAATCCGGGGCTAATCACCTCGCACTCACCAGACCCCTGTGCTTCACTCTTACAGATGCAAGGCGATTAATGACGATGTCATGATATTCGGCCGACGATATTGGCTACAGCACCTTCTTTGAGGAAAATTCTTCCTCAGTTTTATATTCCAACATCTTTGTAAAGAAAACTAGGTAGCCTTTCATGGAAACAGTCGTATTATCGTAAGTGCTAGCTGTTTCCCAATTCGCAATGTCGATTTTTTTTTTTTTGGAAAGGAAGGGTCAAAAACACACAAACATGACAGTTCAAAGACCCTTGTGCAAAGATCGCGAGAGGGTCGAGAGATTTTATGACGAGATCCGCAAGTCTTTCGAGCTCTTTTCGAAACAACTCGCACATAAAACAGGGATTCAATAAAGCACAAACCAACCGGCATAAATATCTACGTGACAGCTGCCTGCGGTTCTCTCAGACATTACGGTCACTCACGCGTGCCTGGTGTGAGCACGAGATCTGAACTCTTTATAAACACAGCTGTGGCGAGTAAAAGATGACGTAACGCGACGAGCTTGATCGCATATATTAACCATATTGTATTTACACCAAAACAACTCAGGGAGGCTTTGATCGCCTTCTCGTAAAACCGCTGGTTAATTTTTTGACTGCAGCCATCTGTGCCAATGCGTTTCATGTAAGACTGCTCCAGACGTTGCTTTTTAGAACGTCTTGAAGCATCGTAAGCACATACGCCTCCTGTACTAGTCCCCACAAGAGGAAACCATAATCTTAAGCTGCGCTGATTATTACAGTTTGCCTTGCAGGATTTACCAATAATTGGTTCGGAGCTGGGACACGACTCGCCAGTCAACGTAGTATCGCAGATTGAGACCGATGTCTCACGCCACGCGTGCTGGTCTTAGTCGCGACAAGCGCAGATATACACTACTTAACGTCCATCACACCGCAATAGTCGATGGACGACCTTCACGCTCGGTTGATAATGCAGAAAAACTTTCACAACCTGGCTGTGTCTTAGTAGGTGACACGTCAAAGAAACCTGCTAAATGGCTTTGCACGAAACACACGTCAACTACTCTTCTGACCTTCGTTTTCGCCAAGAATTGTCGGCTACCCTGCTTAATGCATACACACAGAACACGGCAGGCACCATGTGTAACCTGTAGGCACGGTTCCGCCTTTGACCAGAACGGAAATGAGAGGCCAGCACTTGGCCGGTGGAATCGTCCACTGAGAGGTCTCTGTGTGACACGGCTTTCGTCGAACCTTCTAAGGACTTATAGCCCTCGCAACTGTTTCGACTCGGCTGCACGACACTGAAGACCCGTAAGAGATCACTCCGCGCAGGAGGCTTCCAAGGGCTGATCCTTTGGCTCACGCCGACACTGATGCACAGCACCGCAAACGACACAGGACTAGCTGGCAGAACATTGTGTTCTCGAAGGAACCTAGCGAGAAGTGGCCTTCGCGGCCGGTATCACGGAACACTACAGGGTCGCACACCCTAGCCTCCAGAACCTTCTGTCCTGGAGGTCACATTGTACATCTGCATCAAGTCGTCCCAAAGCCTGTACCGCTGCTCGACTATGCTGGGCGTTCCCAGATGGGTGAACATGATCTTGGGCTTGACGCTAGGCGCCGTCTCGTTCGGGTAGAGGTCGTAGTACTGGCGGAGCTGCACGTGACCCACGCCGGCCACCTTGGCCAGTATGCCGGTCGAGTAGACGTCGTCGATCCAGAGGAACGTGGCCTGACGCGAGGCGTTGAACAGCATGGGCAGCGTCCTGACCGGCAGGATGAAGGCCATGCCCCCGCAGTAGGTCGGGTACATGCGGGCTGGGTACTCCTGGCGGGTGACGAACCACTTGGACTTGCGGTTGCGCACCACCGGCGTTCGCTTCCAGGCGAGGCAGTGGATGCTCGCGTCGTCGGTGACGTTCTTGAGGTAGTCGGCGAGCAGGAACACGTTGACCAGGGCGTCGTCGTCGATCTTGACGACGAAGCGAACCGAGTCTCGGCAGTTGTCGGAGGCCCACTTGAGGCCGTAGACGAACTTGTAGGTCAAGTTGCGGTACGTGTCCATGAACGGGAACACGACCAAGTCCCCGACGCTGCGGGCCTCTTCGAGCACGGCCTGTCGCACGGTGCGGTTCTTGGACTGGCCCACGAAGAAGACGATGGCGGAGTTGAGCTGCTCGCTGACGAACGGGTCGCCCAGGGTGCTGCGCAGGAACTGGCGGTGCGACACGTGCTCCGAGGCGGTGTGCACGAAGAAGAGCACGTCCAGGGGTCCCTGGCAGAGCGCCTGCACCTTCCAGCCGTCCAGCGAGGGCGGCAGGTCGTAGTCGACGGTGACCCGCTGGTCGTGCATCGAGAGGCGCATGGTGACCAGGAAGACCATGCCCAGCAGGAAGGTGGCCGCGGCGAAGAAGAAGGTCTTGACGCACATCTTGCTGCGGCAGATGGCTTGCCAGGGCACGCCGGCGGGCGCCGCGAACAGGTCGGCCGAGTCTGCGGGAAGAAGAGCGGGCATTTGAGCCACATTGCAACGAAAAAATGCTGGCGCTGTTTTCTATTCCAGCATATACAAAGTGTTTCAGGGAAGGCTAAGAAATTCTCATAAATAGGTTTTTGAGGTAAAAATACGAATTTTTCAGCATAGTATTACCAGTGCCGACGGACAATGGAATGCCGGTGAATTGTCTTTAGCAAGCTGGTTAACTAATTTCTGATGAATAACTTTTTAACTATCACAGATAGGCAACTGGTTGCGATTAGATCTGTAGCCTGTCGTTAGTAATAGCCATGTCAGTTTTTATAATTTAGAAAACGCGCTTGTTTTTGGCCCTGTGGCTCGACAAAATTTGAATTTTTTGTCTAGTTTCGTGCACTGGAAAGGCTGCTTTGCCTGCATGCATTTCGAGAGCGCATATATTTTGGCACCATGCAGCCAAATTTTGTCGAGCCGTGGGTAATCGCGTTTTCGAAATTCTAAAAACTCATATGGCTATTACTAACAACCGGCTACAAACCTCTAATTGCTGTGATACTTAAAAAGGTAATTACAAGAAATAAGTTAACCAGGTTACTAAAGACAACCGACTTTCAGGCGTACGCCAGCACTGGCAATACTATGCCGCAAAAGCCATATTTTTACCCCAAAAAGCCTATTTTTGAGAATTACTTAGTCTTCCCTGAAATACCTGGTATATAGAGGAGAGAGGGAGCTGTAAGGAAAGGACAAACGAAATACAGACTTTTCGGCCGGTGGGCTACCGACCGAAACGTCAGTACAAGGCGGTTGCAACATACGTCGTGCTTCCCTGTTTTTTTTTTTTAATTTAGAACCTGTGCCCTTAGGGCCATCCCTTACAGAAATGGTCTATAAACAGCCTATAGACTTCTTATAACTCTATTGCCTTCCTATAGATATTTCTTTTTTTCTATTCATAGTCTATCGACAAAAGTCTACTGAAAGTGTACGGCCATAAATCTATAGACAATCTATAGACTGTCTATAGGATTTGTATTGCCTATAATAGACTGTTCTCTCGGATTTGTGTATAGAGAGTCTGTAAAGATTATAGACATAAGTCTATGGATAGTCTATAGACTATCTAAAGCAATTTTCGAGAGGGCAGCACGGCATGTACTCGCACGAACACTGACGCTCTTGACCGCTGAAGGCTCCAGACTCTGTGCTTCGAGGGGTTATGTATCTAAAACGATCATCAGCCTGACTGCGCCCACTGCAGGACAATGGCTTCTCCCATATGTCTCTCCAATTAACCCTGTCCTTCTAAAACAATAGTGGCAGCGAAAAGAAGCAGGTCATCACTGTTTCAGCACATTATTCAGTCATGTCAGCACATGACGCAGCCGCTACAATAGAATGTTGTTTGAACCCCAATTCTCGCTGTTAAAAGACATTCTTATGCCTGTGCACTACCTGCCGATAATTACGGACCGTTGACAAAGGTATCTGGCCCGGCTGATCTCCGAACAAGCCATATTTGTAGATCGATGACAGACGATGTGAATGGCAGATATTCTATCGACGGCGGCCATTGGCGTCAATAAAACCGCCGCACAGCCTATTGAAACAAACAAACAAAAAATCAAGGTTAGAGACTTACAGCTGACCTGTACCCCGTTCTCGTTACAATCTTCGGGAATTCTCAGTGTCCTTCACCTCCTTGGAAGATTTTTATTGGAAGCGTAGATCAAATAGTACTCATTATTTATTGGGACACGACGTGGAACATAGTTTGCCCTCAGTTGGCAGACGTTGACGGGATAGGTGCTTTTGACGACGCGAACCTCATCTGAAGCTTGTTGCTGGCGTTGAGTGTGTGTCTCACAAGACGAAGATACAGACGCTGTCATGTGCTCTGCCGACACAGCTAGGAAAGCGGTGGATATATCGCCGGCTTCATGGGGTAGTCTGCTGGGTTTTAGGTGAGAAAGGAGGATGCTCCCAGAGTTGTATCCAGCTACGAGCACTGCGCAAGCAGCTGTGCTTACAAAGTGCAGAGAAAGTGAAATGATCGATTTATCCTGTAGAGCATAAACTCGGGAAATTCTCGTCTTTCTCGAAGTTGCGAAACTCGATTTTGCGAACCCCTCGATTTTTTTTCAAACCTCGAAATTACAGCCACCACTAGAAGACGCAATCATCGTGCGCTGTCAGTTGAAGGAATTAACACCTCTTTTTGGGCTAGTTGGTGAATACTTGAATTAGAGAAAAACTAGCGCCACATCATGCACAAGAAAAGACCGAGGACGGGACACAAGCGCTTGTGTCCCGTGCTCGATCTTTTCTTGTGGTGTGCATGGTGTGGCGCTAGTTTTTCTCTAATTCAAGTACAAGGAAGCGTGGTGAGATGCCAATCCAGGCTCCACGAATTCCGTTCCCAGAGAGTGTTTTTTTTTCGTTTACTTCTTTTCGTAGCAGCACGGCTTGCTGTGTTACGCACGGTGAGCAACGTCGGATACGCTAAACACGAATTTGTCCATATGGGAGTAAAAAATAAGGGAGTAAGCTCTGGCGCACACCCTTCTATAAAAGGGGAGTGCGCGCTAGAGGACAGCTTTACTCCCTTTCTATACCTTTTTGTATAGAGTGAATAACAAGCCTGGTGACGCCTCTTGGAATGACTGATTCGAAATAGTCATTCTTTTTTTTAAATTTGCCCTTCTTGCATTGCTGTTCCTTGCAACTTCTGCAGTCGCCATGCGGTACGGGCGAGGCCAAGCAAGATGCCTCGCAGAGGCATTGACGTTAAACACAGAGAAAACAAACATCAGTGCTCGACAGTGGCAAACAGCCACGTAACATTATTAGAAAACGAACGCTGCCTGTTCTTAGGCTTTACTGCTCTGGCGGCGGGTTAAACTCGTTCACTCTGAGCCACTTGTGCTGTGCAAATTAGAAGAGGTTAAGCCTACGCTTCGGGTTTATCTGATGCACGATAGATTTCATTTCGTTGGTGCGATCAAAATGAGCCAAATTTAATAGTGAGAAGAACTATTTTGCAACCAGTTGAACACAAAGCACTTTCAAATCTGTAGAGCAAGAATGCAAAAGATGGAAATTACTCCAAATTCATGAGCGCAAATTTTCGTTAGGTTCGGAGTAGCACTTCTGCGCCGTCGATCCAAGAAACAGTACAACTTGGTGCACAGGGCTACAAATGAATGAACGAAATAATAAATATGCAAATAAGTAGCCCAGCGGGCGGATTTGTATATAGAGAAAGGCAGGTATAAACATCGACTCAGACAGAAATATACGCAGAGGCGCACACACGCGTGCACACACACGCGCACGCGCGCACACGCACGCACACGCACGATATAGTTGTACTGTACACCCTTCTAACCCCTACAAACTAACAGCGCCTACTCCAAGGTACACCTGGGCCATGTGACCCCGAAGGGAACACTTTAGGGAGCGCCTACTAGCGGCCCACCTGCAGAACGTTCCGATTCGTCAGCATGTAAATGGGGGTTCCCGGTTATGACGCATTACGACTGCAATTATACTCCATAGAAGGCGCCACTAGTCTCAGCAAACGCAATAAAAGGCTCGAAACAAGGCGAAAGAAAAAAGCTTTGAACGCTGGACAAGCGGACCACACATGTGCTGCTGCCTGCACGCACGCAGCATACCAGGCATAGTAGCGCTGACGCATTATCTGTGAAGAGAGTGTCGATAACCGGCTCGAGCAGTCGACGCCCGCGAGAGAGGTCATCGGCGTTCGCTGGGAGGACACGCCGAATGCACGGCTGTGCTCGATGCATGCAATTCGTGCAGGTGACAACTGCATCGGTGTCATTAATTCACAGTTATCTCGGACGTCGTTGGCCTAACAATATAGTGTGTGTGGTGTGCACCTTTGTAACAACTATTGCGTAACATTGCATAGCTTTATGAAACTTTTTACTTCGTTCTTGCATCTCCTCTACAAACTACACTCTCCATTAAACTTGTGGAGTTAATTTTTTCTTATCTGCATGCTGTAATCAGTATTGTTTACGTGACCCCCTTTAGCTACGTAAAGCCCGAGAGGGACCTCACGGTATATAAAGCATTTGACAAATAAAGAAAGGGCAGTCGGCTAACGACAGGCTCTTCAATATAAAGTGTGCACTACAGTTAACTAGACGTGTTGGGACCGGTAAATAGAGTAAATAAATAAGTAAATAAAGTTTTAGAACTACACTGCGCCTCATACATCTAGTACGATGCAGTGTGTACTCTTTCGTTCGCGAGAATATGTCGCGCAATTGGCAGCAGTTGGGCGTCGAAAAGTTTGTACTGTACTTGAAAGCCATAGCGTCATGCCCACTAATATTTGCAACGCAGCGAAAGCCCAATGCGTGTACGGAATCCTCATAGTTGTAACATCAGTTCGCATCGTTTTGGCTCAGCGTATCGTTCGCGTCAATGTTACTCAAGCGAGCGAAGTTTTTTAATGTGAGAAAAAAAAATGAGCAGAACGCTAGCCCCGGCAACGTTCCGGTTTTCTATGAGAACATGATCCACAAACATACGTGCTGCTGTATTTATATAAGGTCAACGTGTGACAACCTGAGGACCAAAATAGGTGGAATCTAAACTACTCTGAAATAATAAATGGTGATAAAGAATTGCTTCCAGAGTGTTTTTCCGCCTTACCTTATTACGAAGGATGCTTAGCGGTTGGATTTATAATATCATACGCGCAAAAAGAATATCAAACATATTTTTCTACACAGGCCTGTCGCAGTGGCTTATGGTACATTTCAGTCGGCGATCCGGAGCAGCTCTCCGAATCCGCGAAGGAGCAAGATGTCCTGGGAGCCGATCAGGATACGCCATTAGGCGTTCAGCCGCTGAACGCAGGATCGCCGGATTGAGTCCCCCCTTAAAATTTTTTTTAGACAGTCTATAGACTGACCTTAGACTTCTGTCTATAAAGTCTATATACTCTCTAGACAAATCCTAAAGAACAGTATATACGCAATACGAATGCTATGGACAGTCTTAAACAATCTATACATTTATGGCCATACATTTTTAGTAGACTTTTGTATATAAACTATGAATAGACAAAAATAAATATCTATAGGCAGGCAATAGAGTCTATAAGAAGTCTATAGACTGTCTAAGACCATTTTTTAAGGGCCGGCCGTGGCGTCCTGTGTCGATGGGAGCGAAATGCAGAATTGCTAGGGCGCTGTGCGACGTTAGTGCACGCTGAAGAATCCCAAGAGGTCGAAATTAACCAACCCGGATTCATCTGCAACTGCCTGACCTAACATAACATACCATAGCATAACAAACATAACATAACATACCATAGCATAACAAACATAACATAACAAACATAGCATAACAAACAACACAACATAACCTAACATAACATAGCCTAACCTAACCTATCATAACATAGCCTAGCCTAACCTAACCTATCATAACATAGCCTAGCCTAACATAGCCTAGCCTAACATAGCCTAACCTAGCCTAGCCTAGCCTAACCTAACCTAATCTAACATCCCACATGCGGTCGACACGTTGAGCCCCACATGTAGCCTACCATTTCGTTCAGAGACCGAGGTCGCGCAGTCAGCGCGGAATGCAGGTCCTGACGTTCACGGTTCCCGCAGCTTCTCGAAGCGATAATCGGAGCAGACGCCCGTATCACACCGGACATGCTTGCGCTATCATTTGAAGAGCGGCCGTGACCAGACGAGGAGCGATCGAAGGGAATGGGGCCGTCTGCGTTAGTTTGACTTTTCGAAACGAGCTCGATCGACGACCGTTTACTGATCCGTGAAATCATTACTGATAAGTTTCTCATTACCTGCGGAGCTGAGGAAGATAGTTCCGTAGCAGGTATCCCGCGAAAAACAGAGACATATTTGAAATCGGAATCACGTGGGCGAAAATCGCTCCGGCCCTCGGCATAAAGTACCGTTAAGCTCAACAGGTCCCTAGTTTTCCTATAACGAGGCAGTGCGTCAAAATATGAAGGTCGTCGCCTTAGTTTCACCACCGAACAAGTCCGATAATCATTTGCTAGTGCAATGATCTCATAACTAAAAAAAATAATGATGAAATTGTCGTCCTGTATAAGCTGCTTTAGAGCAGTTTAATTCGAACGGGTCAATCTTAAACCGATCTTTAGATGGTCAGACTGTACTGTAATAAAAATCGCCACGCTAAAACCAGCTAGTCTTCTTTTCCATCCACGTGCGACTATACCAAGTCTAATTTGACCTAGTCACCTCATGCATCTAGACACAGGAAATACCTGGATGCAATGTGTCGCAGTTCACTGCAATAAACCGGCATTTTACAGCTCGCTCAAAGCGTCGATAGCGTTATCGTAAAAGCATGCAGAACCAGTACATTCGCCGGAAACGAACTACACACCGAAGCGCGAATTCCTGGTCAGTCAGGCACGGAAGCGCGTTTGACACGTTTGTCTTAACGAGGCTTTTTTTTTTTTTTTCAAAGTGTTGGTTGAAATGTTTAGGGGAATCCCCCTGAGGTGGAGGTGGAGTAGATTGGTAATAAGGGAGTAATTACTCATTGGCATTCATCCAAGAGAAGGCATACGGCTACAACTACAAATGAAAGATTCCACAAACTTTCGTCCTGGTTCGGTGTTCGAACCCGGGACCATCTCTTCACCGCAGCACCGGAGTAGATCTACTCCACCTTAGGGGATTCCCGTAAGCTTCTGACCAACACTGTTCCCAATTCCGAGTTATTGATCGATTCGCTCTCGCCCTACCATAAGCTTGCCGTCCCGGTTAGCTCATTTGGTAGAGCGACTGCTCTGGTGAAGCGGTGGTCCCGGGTTCGAGCCCCAGACCAGGACGAATTTTTCTTTGACTACGAAGTTTCTGAGAAAGCTGTCTAGCTTTCCTTTGTAGCCGTATGGCTGCGCTTGGGTGGATAACAATGAGTAATTACTCCCTTATTGCGGAAGGTATAGTATGCCAGGTTTAAACGTCTCGAGGCTACGCGTGAGCTATGGAGGGCTTCTAATCAATTCTGACCACCAGGGGTTCTTTAAGCTACGCAGACATAGCACAACACCGTGGCGAGTGTTTTAGCATTTAGACTACATCGAAACGCGTCCGCTGCGGCAGGATCGGGGTTCGGTGCGACGACCTTGGGATCAGTAGCCTAACCTCATATCTGCTAAGCCACTGAAAATGCAACCAATTTTGTTCGTGACATGGTGAGCGACCTTGACATTCAATCCACAAATTTCCACTGAGTTCGCAATGCGTCAAAATTTACTCCGTTCGAAGGAATTAACGACTGAAGAAAGCTAGCAGAACCACGCATACGATATAGGCTACGTTACAATGAATGATCTTGAGGTTAGGTTGAAAACAGGAAACAAGCGTTCTGATTTCCCCACAATTGTGCTGTTTTCTCTGGCATGGAAATCAAACAAACCACACTAAGCAAGTTTTCACATGCCGCTCATATAAAATCAAACGGCTCAAACTAAAGACAGCACAACCGGCCGTGGCTGAGTAGCTTGCCGCTAAGCTGTTGATCTCAAGGTCGCGTACTCGATCCCGACCGCAGTGGCCGTATTTCGATGGAGGTGAAATACAAAAACATTCGTGTACTGCGTGGCGTCAGCGGACACTACAGAAACCAATAGCAAGTCTGAATTAAACCGAAGCACTCCACTACTTCTTTATACGGTAGTACACCGAGCTCTTCCGCTGCAATTATTTTCCTTTCCGCGTCTATCGCTGTTGAAAACTGCACACCACCAGTTGCTGGATCATAACACTCGTCCAGCTAGCGCAACGCTGCCGCCCCGATTACGGCGTAGCCCTAACACTAACGATCTGAGTGTCGGAGGAGGAAAAAAAAAATGCAGTACTCACCATGGCTGTATGCATAGCGACGATAGTGCATAGTCCTCGGATGAGAACACTTCGCGATGCTTTGTCGTCGACGGTTCCTCGATACCTCACCGCGCCGTTTCACCCATAGTCGCAACAGCAGCAGCAACGATGCGACGGCCGTGCTCAGGTCGGCCGCTTCTCATGCGTTCACACCGGCGGCCACCGCCAACACCTGCACAAAAGACGAACAAAGAGGATGAACAAAGACGTTTTCATTCTGATAACTACGGGGGCACAGTTTCTATGGCCACCTGCGATAAGGAAGGCAGCCAGGTCAGGACAGGAGCCCGCCACTATGAGCGCGCGGGCGCTCACGGTGGTTCCTCGCCTGCCGTTATCGGGCGCGGGCTGCGTTATCTACCGTCTCGTGTCGGCAGGAGCGGTGCTTCGGCGTACACGACCGTCCCGTCGAGAGAGCAGTGCTGGCGTCATTCAGCTGTTGCAGATACGTAATGCGTCATCTGGTCACGTGACTGCCGCGGATCGCAACGACCAGGAAGACGAGCTAGAAGCTGGCGCGCCTAACCGTTGCCGCTTGGTTGAGCAATCGCGATCGCGAGTTGTTAATCAGCGTAGCTGTCGGGCGTTTGTCGGTCGGTGTTGCGCCGTGCTGCCTACCTGCGTACTAAGTAGACTGCCTACATATACAACAGGTGATTGCAGCGCGACAGTTCGCACGTGGTTAGTTGGCGAGCTTCCTGCTTGTGTGAGACACGGTCGGTGACATACCGGTGTTTTTATATCCCACTTGGCAGCTGGCAAACTAAATAATGAAGGAATGGAAAAGCGAAACAAAAGAACAACAGGTCTTCGCTGCGCTGAAGCCTATACACTGATGCAGAAATGCAGTGTGGCGAAATTCTGCGCTGGATTGTGCAAGAACAAACATTCTCTTTTTTTTATATCTCGAACTTTCGCCTGTCCTCAGTCTCTTCGCAGTATGATTTTCTTTGGTTTTATGAGGTTTAATGTCCCTAAGCGACTCAGGCTATAGTGGAGGGCTCCGGGTAATTTCGACCACCTGGGGTTCTTTAACGTGCATTGACATCGCACAGTACACGGGCCTCTAGCATTTCGCCTCCATCGATATGAGACCCACACGGCCGGGATCGAACCCACCTCTTCCGGGTCAGCAGCCAACTACTATAACCACTGAGCCACCGCGTCGGCCCTTCGCGGTAAGGTACAGGCTTCTACGTAGTGTACAGAAGAGACTGGCTCAGGCGCAATTAGCACATAGTTAAACAGGATGCCAAATCGAAGGACGCCTCAAGGAACTGTGGACTCCCCACATCTGTCCGACACAGCCCTGGCTCCACTGACTAAGACACTGGGAAGTATACCTAACCTGAATCACGGGATTTACGCGGATGACATCACCACGTGGCTGGAAAGGGGCTCTATTGGAGCGGCACAGCACACTATGCAGGAGGCTTCAGATGTGGTGGACAGAATGGTAGGCGACATGGGCCTTGCACGCTTACCGCAGAAATCGGAGCTGTTAACCATGGAACCACGACCTGGAGACCTGACTATTAACATCACTGTCGGAGGTACAGCCATATCCTAGGTAATGAGCAGCCGTGGGCTCGGTCTGCAGATCCAAGCCAGTGCGGATGAATCACGCACCCTAAATACTCTGGATAAGCATATCGCACAATTGACGCATCTAATCGGAAGCGTTGCTGGACGCAACATGCATGGTCCCAGCGAAGCCGACGCCCTCTACATGATCTATGCGTTAACAGTCAGCCGCATCGCACACAATTTTCAATTTCACAACCGAACTCAGGGCTAATTAAGACGGGCCGACACCACTCTGAGGAAAGCAGTCGAGCAGTCGAGACGGCACCTAGAATCTCTCCATGACCCAGTACAACTAAAGTAATTACAGGGACACACCATAGTACAAGAGATAACTGAGGCCCAACACGCTAGTCAAATCAAGAAGCTTAGCCCGACTACAACGAGTGGTCACCTGCTGAACAGCCTTTTATTTGGCGTTAGACGTGAAGCACACAGCCAGATGATGGACGGACGATAACACGCGGACGAACAGAGGAATTGGACTTTTCTAAAACTGAAAAAAATTGTAGTGAAACTAACTCACACAGAAAAAACAGGACATTCGCACTCAGCTACCACTGAGCTACTCGAGCTACTCGCTCGTTCTTCACGGCTTGCCGAAAGGCAGGGCCCGCATAACAGCATGGAACACGATCTTCAACAACCAAATCCGAAACTTCTAGAAGCTGGCGGAGGCGCTGTGAGAAGGGTAGTATGCGCCGTAGCACTCGATAAGCTGCGTCTAGTTCCCCCCTCGCCGCAGGCAACAAGCGTTAAAAAAAAACAGAATACTCGAAAATTAACTGTAAAAACTGCTATGAGAACAAGTAGAAGACGTAGAGCGTGTAGGGCGAGTTGGTGTACGATCCATTATGAAAAACAGATCCAGGAAACAAGAGGACCAAAAGATTAGACGACTCTCTACGAGCATTGACTTTACCAAGTTTATTCGCCACAGCAAAGAATTCTTATAAGCATGAACGGAAAGGAAAAGTTTATAAACATGACAAACAGTCCGCAGTGCAATGAACTCGTGTCAAGGAATGCAACCTCATTATCTGTTAGAAGTATAGCTAGGTTCACTGACGGAACCACAGCAAGAGAGCTGTACAAACACTTGGATAAGACAGCGTGGGATGTGGTGAATCATTCGCATAATCGGAAGCAGGGACAAGTGTGTCAGTCAACTTAGCGTATAGTTCACATAGTTCTAACAGATAGTGAAGTTGCATCTCTCTGCACAAGTTGGCTTCACTGTTGACTATTTGCATATTTATCAATGTGAAAGCATTAAATGGGTCATTAACACTTCCGCGGTGTCAGTGACCCATGCATCAGATGGATCGCTCAAAAGGTGGCGGCTTTACGATACGTGCGATTGGTCGAAATGATGTGACGTGCTCAAATGCGGGAAAGCAAGAAATGTTAAGCAGTAATAGTCAGTGCTAGTACTTACAACTGCACCAACTATAAAGGAATAGAATAAGTATGTTAGGTTAGGTTATTGGGGTGTAACGTCCCAAAACGACTCAGGCTATGAGGGACGCCGTAGTGAAGGGCTCCGGAAATTTCGATCACTTGGTGTTCTTCAACGTGCACTGACATCGCACAGCACACGGGCTTCTAGCATTTCGCCTCCATCGAAATTCGACCGCCGCGGCCGGGATCGAACCCGTGTCTTTCGGGTGAGCAGCCGAGCGCCATGACCATTGAACCACCACAGCAGCAGGAATATAATTTAATTAGAATAGAATTGGAATGTAAACAATTAGCATATAATGGGGATATAAATAGAACACAAATGGAATAAAATTGAAAAATAACTGGAATAGAATAAGAACCCCAAGTGGTCGAAGTTTCCGGAGCCCTTCACTACGGCGTCCCCCATAGCCTGAGTTGCTTTGGGACGTTAAACCACAATAAGCCAATAAAACAAACAGTTGCAATGCTTTTGCATCTAGTTAAGTAAGTTACTGGCACTTAAGTACCCCCGCTAATTTTTCTTGTGTGCGTGTGTGCCATTGTATGCAATGGCGCATAAAGTTAGTTGAGAGTCAGCGCTCGTATTGTGTCTTTTTATTTTTTGGTCTTGGTGCTTTATCGCGCTAATTTTCATAATAGCGTACAAGATATCCATTATCAATCAATCAATCAATCAATCAATCAATCAATCAATCAATCAATCAATCAATCAATCAATCAATTTAGCATTTCTTTCAATACAGAAAAAAATGCAAGGATAAGAACAAAAAGCTGCTTCTCGAGCAGCTTGACAACGGTTCTTACCCCTTTTTTTTCTCTTGACAACGGATAACAGCAGAAATAAAACAAAGCTGCGATTAAAATTGCACGAAGATAAGAGCATGCATGAAGAGCATGAAGTGCAGGTGCAATGCGACGCCCTCAGCAATTTACGCAGCAGGTTGCATTTTCTCGAAGGCGCATTCTTGGGTAGAAAGAAACCTGGTCTAATGCGATATTTGAGAGATCCGCTCGGGGTACGTGATGATTCCGGTGAAAGTGAATTTTACCAGAAAACGAAGGAGCCTAAGACAGATGTTCGTTAATTACCTTCCGTCAATTCTTCTGTCATCGAGAATACATACTAAAAACTTATTCTGAAAAGGGAGGTTTTGGAATGAAGGTAATCTGCTTCCTCGGTCGACGAAAGGTCACCGATATCTGATCGCGTTATGGAGGTACGCGGTCGATTGGTGGCCTGCACGGAGTCTAAGAGGGCCCGTATTGCCTCGTTAGCGAGGACTGCTCATGCGGGAGAAATCCTCATTAACTCGGAATGTGTCGTTGCAAGCGCTGACATTTCCGAATGTTCCGCAGTCCCTTCCTCATCGTGCTTAAACGAGGAAATACAACCGTTTGTAATTTCAACCTTCCGCCACAATGTTAAAGTGACGTCAGCGTCTTCAAGGCATTTAAGATGGCCGTTACTTCCGCTCCATCTGCATTTACCTTTTTTTTTAGTATCGTTAGAAGATAGGACCCCATTGTGATGATTCCTGTGCTTGATCGGCGCGCACTCCACTTTTGGAGTATGTCGATGGAGTATTTGTCAGTGGTATGACAGAAATTATTCACTGTATCAACCCTTCCTCTCTTAGATCTTTATCTCCATTGTACTCGTCGCGACAATGAGTGTTTAAAATGGTTCCTCAGTCTTGTTCTTCATTACGTTTTTATTTCATTTCATTTAATTTATTTACCCTAAGGGCCTTTTCGGGCATTACATAGGTGGAAATGCAACTGTTCAATATTGGTTATATTTGCTCTGTCGTTCAAGTACCAGCAATTTTCTAAATTTATATATACAAGAAACTATAATTTTTTGAACGTGTCACCCATTCACGAGCACACAGACGTGTTCAAATTTAGTGTCTCCCCTCGTGTGACTGAACGCTTGATTAATTACTTGCTTGGTTAATTAATTAATCTCCCGTTAATTCTTCTCTTGTCTGGTGGTGTGCACTTCTATTCGAACATTTTTTTGAATAGTATCGAAAATATGTGATTATGCTGTTCACGGTTGATTATGCTATTTTTTGTCTTTCTTTCCCACTCCTGCAACAGCCGCAGTGGGGCTGCAGTATGTATGAAAACAAAATAAACTAAAGTAAAATAAAATAAAACCTGTTCTGAAGCCAAAAATTCACAGTTGAAATAAAAAATTTGCACTTTGGGACCGAGCAATACAACTAGCGACGTAAGGCGGGACAGCACGAAAACAACGTAATGACTGGGCCACACACAAGTGACGTCAGAACTGCGGCATTTTCTTCTCTTTGAAGCTTATTGTGTTTAGCGCTATGTTATTCATGCATAAAAGAAAAACTGCTTAAATTCAGGAGGGCTCCTGATACATCAAGCTTTGAGCATTATTTCTTATCTTTCACATCCCCATCATCATCATTATCAGGATATATGAGGAGAAGCGCTTCTAGTTCCTTTGGCTGCCGCCACATGGCGCATAACTCTGAAAATTCTAAAATAGTGCGCTGACGTCATCTGTGACGTATGAAAGAAAATGACGGGGTAGCTGCAGAACAGAACGTGATCGAGCGCGTCACTGGCTGCACTAGCTGTTTGCTGCCCCGAATTCCTGGCAATGTCCCAGCAACAATGAACATCGTCATCACTCGTGGCATTGAAGTGCATGTCGGAAGTTGTCACGCTTTGCCCACGCTTTACACCACTTTGTTTCCGTGAAAGTGCCTTGTTTTATTGAAGTCTGCAAACAATCCACATCCTTGAAATGCCATTTATCGATCTAAAGACTGTTTCGCTGCCGGGGCGCTAAAACCTGTTTCCAGCGGTCGCGGTGGCTCGAGCGGCCAGAGCGATGACGTTCGAACAAGTTGGAAATTATTCGTCGCGACACGCCGTTCAATCACTCAATTCGCTCTACCGCTTACATCTGAAACAGCCTTAAACAGACGGGTTTGAATTCTCTTCACCGTACGAGGTTCATTCTTCAGGAATTAGCCGGCTTCTTGAAGTCGCATTGCTCAACGGTTGCTGGGCATTTCCCGGCGTGTCTTTCCTTCTTCGTAATCTATGTTGACTTTGGCGGTAGCGCTGGAGGGCGCTGGAAGCGCGTCTCGAATTCCGTGTATTGTAGGGTTGCGAACACTCACGAGGTTCAATGTGTGCAACCCTGTAGCCGATGAGTCTTATTGCTCTGCCGTTGCTTAACTGCCCACGGCAACCTCGTCATTAAAACCACGGTTGCTGTTGCATTACAGATCACCCAATACGCGGTTGTGTGCGTGCGCCCACGGAAGTAATACGATGACTGTACACAAAAGAAGCACAGGGTAAACACATGAGCTGTATAATCTGACTCTGGGGCTGACTGTATGGATAGGTTGCATATGTATATATACGAATATACTATATATGGATATGAATAGCTATGAAGAGGTGACCAATAGGCTCTTTCATTGTAGGCAGCTAGAAAAAGGCCTGAAAATGAAACTCAGATAACGCCTCCATCGAATTTCGATGGAGACGAAATTCTAGAGGCACGTGTGCTGTGCGGTGTCAGTGCACGTTGAAGATCCCCAGGTGGTCGAAATTATTCCGGAGACCTTTACTACGGTCGAAATTATTCCGGAGACCTCCACTACGGCACACCTTTCTCTCTTTCTTCTTTCACTCCCACGTTTCTCTCTTTCTTCTTTCACTCCCACCTTTCTCCCTTTTCTTACGGCGCGGTTCGGGTATCTACTTAGATATATAAGACAATTAATACGCCATTTCCTTTCCTCAAAAAACAATTTTCAACGTGCACGATAAGTTTAAAAGAAGTAACATAAAGTACTACAATGTGAAAAGAATCAAGTTTTTAGCGCTTCTAGTCACCCGTGAAAGACAGATTGGGGCAAAACAAGTAAACTCCCCTCTCTATAGCGACTAATTCCGTGCGTGGCCGAGACTTTCAGGAGCCTTGTTTCGCGCAAATACACCCCGGTGACGTGTAGATCTACTGGAAATATGTAGGTACAAGCTGTTTATAGGATCACGCACATGAGTTTCACCGTGAGCAATCTAATACACGACAGCAGCGTCACAACAAAGCTTACGGGCGCGATACTCCACTCTAATCAGAACGGAGTAAAAAGGGAGTCAAGTTTTCCTTTTTACTACCTTTTTAACTCCCATATAAGTTGGTTTGGTTTATGGGGTGTAACGTCCCAAAGCGACTAAGGCTATGAGAGACGCCCTAGTGGAGGGCTCCGGAAATTTCGACCCCCTGGGGTTCTTTAACGTGCACTGACATCGCACAGTACACGGGCCTCTAGAATTTCTCCTCCAAAGAAATTCTAGCCGCCGCGGCCGGGATCGAACCCGCGTCTTTTGGGTCAGCAGCCGAGCACCATAGCCACTGAGCCACCGCGGCGGCTCTCATATAAGTGTATTTGTGTTTAGAGTGTAAACACGGTGGCTCAGCGGTTATGGTGCTCGGCTGCTGACCCAAAAGACGCGGGTTCGATCCCGGCCGCGGCGGCTAGAATTTCTTTGGAGGAGAAATTCTAGAGGCCCGTGTACTGTGCGATGTCAGTGCACGTTAATGAACCCCAGGTGGTCGAAATTTCCGGAGCCCTCCACTACGGCGTCTCTCATAGCCTTAGTCGCTTTGGGACGTTAAACCCCATAAACCAAACCAAAACCACAAGGGAGTGAGGTTAAGAAATTTGCGGGAATACGGTGGATGCAACTGGCGAAGGACAGGGTTAATGGGCGAGACATGGGAGAGGCCTTTGCCCTGCAGTGGGCGTAGTCAGGCTGATGATGATGATGATGGCTTCTAGCGGGAGTGCGTTAGAGGACAGCTTACCCCCCTTTCACTCCTATATTGGCGTATTCGTGTTTAGAGTGAGGGGGTAGTTCCAACGACAATGCTTTGACGCGCAACTCATAGTCGAAACAGACCCTACGTCAAAGTACCGGTCATATATTATCCTGGCCAAATGTTCCTCTACTGCCTCAATGCTGTTATTGTATAGCAGCCAAATAAGTTGTTCCTCGTATGAAAGCAAATTGCAGGAAGCAAATTCCGCGAATTTCCAGGGAGAGAACAAACCAGCCCTCCAAGCAGTTCTCAGCGTCTGCAGTGGCAAGCCTTTCCGCTCTGTCGTATAGTACGAGTACCACTGAATGACACGATAAGGCAGCGCCAACGAGACATGGAGGGACGGCGCAGAAGGCAAACAAGGTCGACGTGTTTGCTTCGCGCTATTCTTCTACGTCCTCGACGCATTGAGGAACCACATTGTGATCGAGCTGCGCAACAACGGGCTCGCCTAAGAGTGCTTCTTTCACGCTGCACACTTTTGCGTTAGAAATGCGCGCGCATATTACCAAGTTACGAGCTTAATACCGAGCGCAGTACCGTGAGCGTGATATGAGCGTTGTATCAAACTTTGGAGTTTTTTTGTTGCAAAGAAGCTGAGCCGCTTTGGGGCGTTAAACACAATAAAACCAAACAAAAAGCAATTTGATTTTATAATCAATCCAAAGATAAACACGAATCCCGTAAAGTGTTTTCTACGACAACGGTTCACCAGCGTCGCGAATACGATCCCTCCTGATTCAAGGGCATTTAAGTGGAGGAAGAACGCATGGTACCCGATGTATACTCAGGCTTTATACACGTTAAAGATCCCCATATGATCAAAAATCGTCGGAGACATCCACTATAGCA
Organism: Amblyomma mixtum; assembly: GCF_055824585.1. NCBI lineage: Eukaryota > Metazoa > Arthropoda > Arachnida > Ixodida > Ixodidae > Amblyomma > Amblyomma mixtum. The sequence goes on along the minus strand of NC_143018.1, from coordinate 34,464,698 downwards.
CGTCATAGACCATAGGACTGCCTTGGCACAGTATTTTAACCGATAACCACAAGCCTGCTGAAGCATTTAGTAACTGCTCTGAACCGGCGAAAAATGTTTCGTTGCGAAAGCAACACTACACGAGTCGCCGAGCCATTTCGCGGAGCTGACGAAAGGCCATACTGCCATGCGCGAGGAGCAGTGACGTCACACGGTGCACAGCTGGCGCGCCGCCGCCGTCGCTGCGCGGGTGACTCACGGGTGCCGCCGCCGCGCTCGCCAATTGCGCATGCGCAGTAGCGGCGTATAGCTAGCGCGCCGGGGCCGCCGCCGCCGCCACGCGCTCTCCATCGGCTCTCTCTCCTCGTTGCTTTCGCAATCCTCCAGATTTAACCAGAGCTAAACCACTGCCAATTTTTTTGAGAGACCTTGCAACCGCGGCCAAATTTTGCAAACGCCTTTGCAATTCGGAAATGTATCCCAAATGCCTATTTTTAAGCTTACTTTGCTAAGCTTTAAATGAGCCGACCTTGCTCTGTATGCAAGAAATGTCTTACGCATCAGAGCTTCGGTATGCGTACACATCCGCTTGCTACGGCAGCTACTTCTCTAAGCCTCGTTTGGCGTTGAAGCATGCTGCAATGCTTCCGGCGTATTTTGTGACGTTTATGCAGTGGAATATAAACTGCGTTGCACACGTACCCACGCAGAGAATAAACATTTCAATGCGCTCCTGTGCGGAACGCTAAAGCATTCCAGGAATAAAATGGCTCTAGCTTAATCATGGGTGTGGTGTAAAGAGGTCATTTAAGGAATGGAGCCGTCGTGGGCGAAGCCGTCACACAAATGATAGAAAAGAAGATGAGCAACGAGTCACTGGGGCTGGAGGCATGCTTCGAGGGTTCAGTAACGAATAAAACCGGCTCTTTCTCTAAGCGCCCCTGATGAACATTTCACGCCGTGATGATCGCGGCTTTCTTTTCGTCTCGTTGTCACCGTTATCGCTGACCCGAGAAATCGGGGTCGGCCGGCGCCTCAGGGCGCTTGCATAGCGACATCTCGGGCAGCGTGAGCAGTGATCAGAGTCCCCTTCCTCACTTCCTGCGCCTTCTCTCTCTCTCTCTCTCTCTACACGGCGCCGCCCTCGTTCCATGGCCCAGCGCGTACCGTTTTCTCTTTCCATTGTTCGTCTCGCGCAGAGAGCGTCAGTGCATTGCGGATCCATTATTATGTCGCGTGTGGCTTACTTGGCTTGCCTTGACTTACTTTACTCGCTTGTAGGCTCGCTCACTTGCGCTGCTCACTCACTCATACACTCGCCCACTTACCTATCACCGACTCACACACTTACACCTATCACTCACTCACTCACTCACTGACTCACTCACTCACTCACTCACTCACTCACTCACTCACTCACTCACTCACTCACTCACTCACTCACTGACTCACTCACTCACGCCCACCCACCAATCACTCACGCACTCACTCACTCACTCACACCCACTCACGCCCACTCACCAATCACCATATCCCACCTGTCACTCATCCACTCACACCCACTTTCGCCCACCCACCCACCCGTCACTCACTCACTCACTCACTCACTCACTCACTCACTCACTCACATCCACTCACATCCACTCACTCACTCACATCCACTCACATCCACTCACTCACTCACTCACTCACTCACTCACATCCACTCACTCACTCACTCACTCACATCCACTCACATCCACTCACTCACTCACTCACTCACATCCACTCACTCACTCACTCACATCCACTCACATCCACTCACTCACTCACTCACTCACTCACTCACTCACTCACTCACATCCACTCACATCCACCCACCCACCCGTCACTCACTCACTCACTCACTCACTCACATCCACTCACATCCACTCACTCACTCACATCCACTCACATCCACTCACTCACTCACTCACATCCACTCACATCCACTCACTCACTCACTCACTCACTCACTCACATCCACTCACATCCACTCACTCACTCACTCACTCACTCACTCACTCACTCACTCACTCACTCACTCACTCACTCACTCACTCACTCACTTCTACCTATCACTTACTCATCCATTCACTCACTCACGCCCACTCATTCACTCCCTCCCTCACTCCTATCACTTACTCATCCACTCACCAACTCACTTCCACCTAACACTTGCTCATCCACTCACTCACTCACGCCCACTCACTCACACCGACCTATCCCTCAGTTTCTTTTTATCCCCCCTCCTTGTGTTTTCAATGCGCAGAAGTCGCAATTATTCAGTTTTTGTGTTAGCGCTCAGTGTACTAAGCTAGGCGACACGCGTGAAAGCAGTGGGCGAAAGGTAACAGCTTGCGTAAAAGCTAGTTGGCCCAGCCATGGCGACGTAATGCATAACCTATTGGTCGATTGATTTCAGTCACCTTAACTGCACACGGGCTGACCCGATAACGTTTGGTCACAAAAATTAAGAAAAACAAAACGTGAAATGAATATAACTGTTGGTTCCTTAGCGGGGGAATATAAGACCCTTCACAGTCGTTTTTCGAGCCTTTATCGAATGAATATAAGGATGTTCCGAACAAACTGCTGCTAAAATATCCGAGCAAACCAAAAACTTCCCAGCGACGTCCCGATTGAGTCTAACCGTCTACATTCATAGCCATCATCTCTTAGATGCTCATTTTGCAGGGCTTCCTCGAGAAAAAAAATATTAACATACTCGTGACGCTGCATCTACATCCGTATTAAACATTACGCAGTGACATCGAAGGAAAGCCATGACCCCACAACTTCCCATTTTTCATCAATCACATTTTCAGGATACATGTGCTAATCCTGGGGAATGACTTTTAAACTAAACCAGTTCTGCCCTGCTAACCTACACCTACATTTTTTTTTCATGTGCTTGCTCAACGCTCCGAACAAAAACAGTTGTTGGGAATAGCAACTCAGACAATTTTTTTTTTAAATTCCAGTTGATTGCTGAACAAAGGCGAAATTTCTTCAGCTAGGCCGAGACTAGGTATATTTTGCACCACTATCTAGAGTTCGTCGCACGGAGGTATACATTGGAGGAAGACGTTTCAATGGGAGGGCTATGCACAGAAATTGACAGCTTATACACGAGTTTATTTTAGTGTTATTGCACTAACTGTGATTTTCAACTAACAGAGTACTGTAGATGAACTTACTCGAAGCTATAGCACACACACAGTGAATAAAAAGTCACAACATTCATTTAGATAACTTTGCTAAGCAACATATTACCACTAGCGGCACCCTTTCTAAGGGGGGGCGGGGGGGGGGGTATATAAGTGAAGGTGATTTGTTTCACTCAGGCGAGTGAAGAGACGTGTGAGGTGCTCGGATGTCCCTTTTTTGATCGAGGGTCCAATAAACTTCTCTTAAGTGTTACATTGCATTGCTCTTGAAAAATGGCATGATGGTGTGTTGTGTACGATTGTTTATTCGGACAGGAATTCAAGTTAACCAAAAATATAACCGAAATGTTCGTGCATGATAGCTTCTCTGCAGGTCGGTGAGCTTTCTGCACCCACAATGTCAGAAATACCCAACTCTATGGAACTGTGACTTCAGCTTTCGGTATCACGTAGGTTCAACCACATTTATTTCACATCGTAAGTGTCTAGTCCACGGAGTCTGACCTTGTATCTACTTGTGATGTAAAATTATGCACATCTCGCACACTTTTAACTGGAATGTCTACAGTGCGTACTGTATCTTGGAATGGGCGCTAATTTTGGTGTTGTAGCGACGTAGGTTCTTCTAAACCGAGATTAAAATAGATATCTGCTGGAGCTGTCAATATTCAGTGTAAATATCTCATGTATATTTTGCTGGGATAGATGTTCTGGGGCAAGAAGATACCTTGAAAGAGTGAAACTGTCCAACTAGAATGACCACAACCAATCCATAATAAATAAAAATGCTTATTTTCAGTCCGTTACTCGGCGACCAACCAGTTCATTAAATGCGTTTGAAGCCTCATTTTCTCCTAGAACAAGCCACACCTGAAACGACTTGCCTGAAAAATGCGGTTAGGTGTTCGACAGTGTCCTGTTTTTTTTTTGTTTTTTTTTTTCAGCACATTTCGTAATACGCCATGACACACAGCAAAGTGTTTCACATTGTCCTAATACAATGTTTATATTCCCTTTCGTACTGTACGTGTGGTCCATGTTATCCCTACCCCTTTGTTCTCTCGACTCGGTATACATTGTATTAGTGTAGAGCGTCTCACTATGTACCACCCACTCCTTCCCAAGGCCTGATGTCTGGGTTGGCAGCATGCGGTGTATAAATAAGTAGTGCGACTAACACGGAGTTCAAACAATGCTCGATTACAGGAGGGAAACAGCGTGCATATGTAAGGAGTTTTTGGCAGCCAAGACTCTGCTTAGTGAAGCTTGCCAAGATCGCAGCACTGGAAGAGTGCCACGAAAGAAAAAAATAAAAGGAGAAAAAGGAAGAAAACCGCGAGAGAGCAATCAGCGAGTAATAGACAATAAACCGAGAGAGCAATAGCACGCACGTGGTATTTGTTTTCCTCCGTAACTATATAACGCTTATGCACGCGAACGCGCTGCCGACGGGACAAGCGAAGATCCATTTCCGGTCGGCGCCTCTTCCGCCGATTGTGTCGTCCTTCCGACCGTGTTCCAGCGCATGGCGTCGAGCCCATTTCCGGTCTTGGTGCTTCGCGTGTCTTTCTAAATGTGGCACACGTGTAGCAGACGCACTCCGCTGCCAAGGTTGGTCGACAGATGGCGCAACCTCCGCGACGCCGACAAGCAGACTAGCTGCGGAACATTTGTGATGGTTTTCGTTAATTCGAACTCGATTAATTAGGGCTTCTTATCGATTCATATGACGTGCATGCCCGTTAGCGTTAAGTTCACGAAGAAAGTTTTTCATAATTATAATAATTCGGTCGAATTACTGTCCTTTTGGCGTTGGAACTGTCGAGAGTCGACAGCAATAAGTATCGTGATTTCCGAACTATAGTACGCTCCCTCAGGGACGAATTTTGCCTTGGAGAATATTTTTACTAAACACCTGGTATGTAGTTCGCAGGGCCTACGTGCAAAAATGTGGTAATTCCATTCCAATTCTGCCGCCGCGGTGGCTCAGCGGTTACGGTGCTCGGCTACTGACCCGAAAGACGCGGGTTCGATCCCGGCCGCGGCGGTCGAATTTCTATGGAGGCGAAATTCTAGAGGCCCGTGTACTGTGCGATGTCAGTGCACGTGAAAGAACTCAGGCGGTCAAAATTTCCGGAGCCCTTCACTACGGCGTCTCTCATAGCCTGAGTCGCTTTGGGACGTTAAAGCCCATAAATCGACTGCACTAAGTACCGTAATTTCCGAACTATAGTCCGCTCCCTTAGGGACGAATTTTGCCTTGGGGAATATTTTTACTAAACACCTGGCATGTAGTTCGCAGGGCCTACGTGCAAGAATGTGTTAATTCCATTCCAATTCTATTCCAATCCAATTCCAATTCTAAATCCTTTGTGGTTGGTGCAGGTTTTAAGCATTAGTACTAACTAAAACTAACACTGTTAACATTTCGCATTATCTTGATTTTGATGACGTCACATTGTTTAAACCAATCGCGAGTTATGTACACCTCCACGTTTTGGGCGACGACGGGTTTTCATGTCGATGAATGATTTAATGCTCACGCATTAATAATGTGGCTTTCGCTGCCGCAAAAACATCGAGGCAGCCAGAAAGTGATATGAAATCGATTTTAACTAATAAAAAAGTTTGATGGATTTGTGACAGTGTTCCTTCAAAGTGCACTGATCTGGCACGGCACGTGTTTGAGTCGGTGTGTTTGCACTCTGCCTGCACCGAAACGTGGCTGCCGTGGCCGGGATTCGACCCCGCGACCTCGTGATCGGAAGCCGAGCGATATATCCACTGAGGCACCCCGGCGGATCATTGCAATGGTGTTGTCAGTCAGCAATATTATGGCCGCATTACCCCTATTCTGTTGCTTCGCTCCAAAAGGTTCATCAGTGATCAACCGGAACAGAGTGTTACGGATAGATATGGCAAAACAAATTGGACGCGCTGTGCTCATAGGGCTGCAATGGGGTGGAAGTGTGCAGTAAACTACACACGAGCCAGCTACATGGTCATGTTCGTACACTGCCGTGTTTCCGACCGGTAATAAAATACTGATGTCGCCACAGCTGAGGCAATTATAGGGTACTTTGATGTCCAACCCCACAGACTTTGTTCAGGACCGGTGAGGACCACTGCGTCATTTTTGAGCCCGAACGTAGTTTTGCGCCTCTTTGATAGTACTGTACTAATGACTAATTTTGGGTCTGTGAGACAAGACACTGCACAGCACTGCTTCAAATCGCAGAGGTCTTATTTCAGGTAGGCATAAAGAAACTTCGCATTCACGGCTTCTACGTAGTGTATGTGACCCAAAATGGCTTCGATCCCTCTACGGAACAGTGCATGCCCTCTCTTCTAAACGGGAGAGCCTGCATCGAGGCCTGCCATGGCTGGATACAAATAAAGAAAGCAGCGGCGAATGCGCCTCAACGAAGGCCCACCAGCCAATGGCATCGACCGATTCTCATGACGTCAGGCTTGAGGACAATGATCCGTCTCCTTGCCTTCCGGCCTAGCCTCCGCTACAGTGCCGTAAAAAGTTGTTCGCGAGTATAACGTGAAATCGTAGGTGATTGACAGATGCCTCCACGAAATTGCATAAACCACGACGTCATGACAATCGGTCGACGCCATTGCCTGGACGGCCTCGTTTACATGGTATATGACGCTGCCTTCTTGACTTGCATGGTACTTTAGAAGCCTCCTTTTGAAGGAACGTTCTCATTGCTTCACTTTTTTTTTCTCGTTTCGGGTTTGTTTGCTAAACGAGCAGAATAAGTCGCTTTTAGAGGGAAAAGGGGAATACTTAGTCCAACAATAGTTGGACACACCTTGTATGCTGTAAAGCTCCGCCCACTTCCAGGAACACCCCTCAGAATTCCTCCGCGAGAAAAAATATCCCGTTGTAAAGGTTTGGTTTGGTTGGTTTATGGGGTTTAACGTCCCAAAGCAACTAAGGCTATGAGAGACGCCGTAGTGGAGGGCTCCGGAAATTTCGACCACCTGGGGTTCTTTAACGTGCACTGACATTGCACAGTACACGGGCCTCTAGAATTTCTCCTCCAAAGAAATTCTAGCCGCCGCGGTCGGGATCGAACCCGCGTCTTTTGGGTCAGCAGCCGAGCACCTTAACCGCTGAGCCACCGCGGCGGCCCGTTGTAAAAACCTTTCTCTTTAGCCAGAGAATGAGATAATCACAAGACGTAATTATAAGCTCAATAATCTTGATACCGCTGGCTTGCGGATGCGGTGGCTGCAGCTGGAAAACGATAGGGTTAACTGGAGAGACATGGGAGAGGCCTTTGCCCTGCAGAGGGCCCAGTCACGCTGATGATGATGATAATGACGATGGCTTGTTTGATACAGTTGAACATTAAAAAACTTAGAAGGGTTCAACATTGCTGAACCGAATGTCGAGCGAGAGCTCCGATGCAAGGCTATCCCTTTCACTTGCAGGACTATTTCGACGGGTAGGCACCGTCGAAAGAAGAAGCAAGTAGCGCGGAGGGTGCTAGCGCGGTAAAAGGTTGCGATGCCTCGTTACTTCGCATCGCGCCTATGCGTGAACTGGCTGCGCAAAGCAACATTGCACAAGCAACCCAAACGCAAGCTCTCCGAGGTCATTCGCGCTCTTTCGCAACTCCATCATATTATTTTAAGGCGAAAGCCTCGAATAGCTGATACTGTCATCCGTCCGTTAACAAAGCGCGTCACACGCGTTTAACTCGGGAACTAAAAAAGAAGAAAAATTACCGACGATTACGTTACTTCCTAATGCGAAATTTGAGCGCAGCAAATAAGCTGTTTCACCTTTTCGATAGATTGAGGCAAAGAAATCGAGCAACACATGTATGCGTTATCACAGAATTTTTTTTTATTTTTCACACGTATTCGCAATTTCGGCTCGGGCGGTGCACATATACAGATCCGCCGCCACCGATCTGGCTCTCTGATTGCCACCGCACAGGGGTTGCATTGGAGGAGGAGCGAAGAAAGGAATTAAGTTCGAGCCGGCGCTTTGACAACCGGAGACTCGCAGGAAGAGGGGGGAGGGGGGCGGCGTGTACACCCAGAGGCAAACGATGGGGGCAGAAGCGCGCGCAGCAAGCGGACAACACGATAAAGGGAGGAGGGAAGAGATAGCAGCGACTGACTGATGCCGCTGACGCCGATAGCGCTGGGGGGGTGAAAGGGGGGCGGAGCTGGTTACGAGGCCGACGCCGACGCGAAACCCAGGAACGGACGCCAAAGAGCTGCGCTCTAAAACCAATGGTTGCTTCAGATAGGAGAAAAAAATGAACCTAGAAGCCGCGTTTGATGACTGTAGAGTAATTAGGTAATTAATTACAGGCAAAAATGTCGAAATTGCGTCGAAATAGCGCAGACGTCGATATAGAGATATAGCGCAGACGTCGATACAGTGACGTCACATCCACCGGAAGTCGTCACGGCGTAGTGAAAATTGTCGCAGAATGGCCGGAAAAACGTCAGATTTGTGTCAAATTAGATGGAAAAATGTGTAATTAAGCGTAATTACCACTTCAGATCCCCCAAAAGATGTATAATGTGGGTATCGACATAGCCACGGGAACGGTGTGACGTCACATCCACCGGAAGTCGTCACGGCATAGTGTCCTCGGCTATCGCCTCTCAACATTTTAGTTGCCAAAGCCAAAGTGGCCTCGCAATTTTTTTTCTCGGTAAAAATTTATTTTCTAGCTTTTTATGGCTTTATTGACAACTACGACTGACTACCAAATGCGCATTTATGGCTGATAAAATTGAATTTAAAATTTTTCCCGCCATTCGTTTCAAAATCGTGACGCCTACAACGCCGAGAAGAATTGGAGGTCGTCGTTTCGAACTGAATGGCGGCGTAGCGTAGCCTCCGAGATCAAGGCACGCGATTAAAAAAAACTACTCAGAGCTTCGGAAATTTCAATAGCCTTTTTGCATAAATTTTTAATTCGGCATTCCAGTAATAGGTTTTGTGCTTTTTTCTGCGACCTGAGTGTAAGGCACTTCCAGTGAAGCCCTCTGAGGCTTTGGCAGGCCTGCTATCTCTATTTTGTTTTCGTTTTTACCCAATAAAGATTATGTTGCATTGAATTCCTTTTAGCGTCACTTTAAGCCTCAGAAGCAGGGACGCGAATGACGATGATAGAAAAACTACCATGGCTAATAGGAGCGGTTGGAAGGAAGAGAATGCGAAGAGGGCAGGGCGGGGGAGGGGGGGGGGAGTTACTAGATGACGCCGCGACAAACAATAACACAACGCTGAGTCGTTTCGTTTAGCATAGGAACGAGCATTGCCATCGAATTTCCACCCTCTTCCAGGCGGTTTCGTCTTTCGCAATTTCCAAGCGTGCGGCTCCAATTACCCACACGAGAAACAACTTATTCCGGCGAAGGAAGCTTCGCTAGAGTGGAAAATGGCGTCAGGTACGACAAAGAGCTGCGTCGGCTGCTGAGCTGCGGCGCGGGACAACCTGAATTCCGCAATGCGAGTAGCGACAGGCAGCCTGAAGCGTAAACATTCTATGTATACCACGTACTATGCATGCCACGCGGCGAAATTCGGGATTACGCACCCTGAATTTCGCAAAGCTGCTCCGAAAATTGCCTTAACAAATTTTTGATTGGTTTGGTTTATTGGGGTTTAACGTCCCAAAGCGACTCAGGCACTGAGGGACGCCGTAGTGAAGGGCTCCGGAAATTTCGACCACCCGGGGTTCTTTAACGCGCACTGACATCGCACAGCACACGGGCCTCTAGAATTTCTCCTCCAAAGAAATTCTAGCCGCCGCGGCCGGGATCGAACCCGCGTCTTTCGGGTCAGCAGCCGAGCGCCGTAACCACTGAGCCACCGTGGCGGGGTAACAAATTTTTCGCGTGTTCGTGTCTCTTTTTTTCTGGGTCCTTCGTTTTAATTGCGCTGTTTCGTTCCTTAAAAAAAAAAACAAATTTTTCTTCGGACAGTTTATAAATTGTTTCAAGAACTGGTGAAGAGGGAGACAAGGCATAGAGAGTCATCCGTAGAATTCCAGTAGGATGGAAGAACTGGTAAGCGGTGTAAGGTGTGCTTTGCGGCAAGAAAATCGCCGTTAAATCGAAGGTCCGTGCCTGAAGAACGGTAGCGAGGCCAGAAGTGATGTACGGCACTTAATCGATACCCCTGATGACTGCCGGCGTGCAAGCAATGAAAGTAGCGGAAATAAAAACGATTCACTCTAAAGCGAAAGGAGTAAAAAGGGTGTAAGCTCCCTTTTATAGAAGCGAGTGCACTAGAGGCATAGAGTTTCTTACTATTACCTAGAGGGAAAGCTGGCGACTCCTCTATGGGAGTTTGCGTGGCGACCCCTCGAGGCCACTTCAGACACCATGGGCGCCCAAAGCATCATGGGGCGGTGAGCTACTTGTTGCGGAACTGCAACTTTTGGCCAAAAAATAATAGAAAAATAAAGCTGTTTGATAACTACAAACGTCCTAACATTCAATATCTTGTCTAATGATTGCAACAAACGAGCAGAAAAGCATTTAAGTGCAAAGTTTGCCCAAAATAAGAGATGACTAGCTTTCCTATTGGCCAAGTGATGAACACAAAAAAAACTAATATTTCGTAATTAACGGGCGCACTTTTAAAAGTAAATATGTTTTCAAAAAAAAATGTTGTTGTTTAGATACTTTAAGAGGTTTTTTAATGGCATTTCGGAAGAGTAAAACCTTTTATTGGCGTCGTGTGTCGTCGCGTTTTCACTACTATGGTTTTTGCCCACTCCATTCGCGCGAAAGTCGTCTGCGCACACACAAACAGCGTTTTCGGAATGAAACGTCTTAGTAGTGTCACTATGTATTCCCGAAAAACTACGATTGTCCCGCAACAAGGAGCTCACCGCCCCATGATGCTTTGGGCGTCCATGGTGGCTGAAGTGCAGCGCCGCCAGCTTTCCCTCTAGGTAGTAGTAAGAAACTCTATGACTAGAGGAGAGCTTACCTCTTTTTACTCCCACACAGGCGTATTCGTGTTTAGAGTGGTAAGATGGCTGTGCAGAGTGACGCGAAGAGTGCGGAACTACTAAATGCGAAGGACCGCCAAAGTCACATATGTTGAAAATGGTTATGAGGAAATGAAAGGTGCACTAACTGTCACTTCTATGTGGACGCCACAGCCAGGCTGTTATGGAAAGGAGGAAAGCGGGAGTGAAAGAAGAAAGAAGGCCTCCAGTGGAAGGGTTAAGAACAATTTCGACCACCTGGGGATCTTTAACAGGCACTCACATCGCACAGCACTAGGGCGCATTATGCGTTTCGCCTCCATCGAAACGCGGCAGCCGGGGCCGGGTTCGAACCCGGGTACTCGGACTCGGTAGACGAGCGCCTTAACCACTGAGCCACCGCGGCGGGCACAGATGTTGAAAGAAAGTTAAAGAAGGAAAGTTGCGATGGTTTGGTCATATGCATTGAGGAAAGGTGGCGAATACATTGGAACGAAGGTGAAGATTGAAGAAGGTGTTTACAGGCCCATGGGACGACAGAGGAAGAATAGGCATGTTAACGTGGAGGATATTCTAAGATGCAAAGAAGCTCGAGAGAGAACGTCTTGGGGAAAAACACAGCGCACTCCTAAGACAAGGATGAAGAAAGACAAGACGATACAGCGCTGTATCGTCTTGTCTTTCTTCGTCCTTGTCTTAGGAGCGCGCTGTGTTTTTCCTCAAGAAGAATTACCAACTAGCCCGCTCTTCCACCCTTGCAAGTAATGATAACGTGAAGGGGAGGGGGCTCATCAAAAACAATAGCCCCATATAAGAACAGGACGAAGCTTTAAAGAAGAGGAAAAGAAGCCTGTGAACAGTTTATGGACTGTGTGGATAAATTTTTTCAAGGGGGCAGACAGCGTTAAAGATATTGCAAAGCCACCAACGAGATGACGCCGAACATACGTACGCCAAGACTACGACTACGTCAGGTCGGGTTTAATGGAAGGCCAGAGACGCAGCTATATAGATATGCACATATGCACGCATCTGTACTTCTCTCCTTCCATTGAACAGTTAAGAGTAGAGCTTATGTTCGTCTTCTTCCTTTATTTGTCCATTTTTCTCCCTCTATAATTATAACCGCACGTTCGTTACGTTAACTAGCTCCAAAGTTAGTTCTTGGGAACTACAAACTAGTTTGCTTCATTTATGCGCCGAGTCACTGATGACTGGCGTGGTTGATGAGGCATGCGCTAATCTTTAAGGCATATGTGCGACAAGCGTTTGTTTATGTGCTCGTTTGTTGTAGCGAGCTCACTGATGTGGCTGAGCGACGTACAGTCTTTGTCAAAAGTTTAGAGCCCAGGGGGTTCACTTCCAAGCTTCATATTGGGACTACAGGAGCATTCATGGAAGTCCTACCTATTGCAGGAGGCAGTACCGGAAATCTTCTCAGGTCCAGGAAACTTGGAGCGCTAGAGATCCATTAAGCACGACACAGTGTGGCTCAAAAGAAAACCCCCTGGGCTCCAAACTTTTGACAAAGGCTGTACATGGGCTAACTGCTGCTACTCCTGTCTTGTCCTGTTCGGGAATGAGCTGTGCTAGAACTGTTGGCTCTTCGCGGAAGAGACTCGCAGTATTGGATTGCGTAACGAGGAAAGCTAAAACACGCACTCCACACACCATGCGTGGTATGCATGCAGACAGGCCGGAATGAAACTCGAACAGCGCCTTTAATCACAACAAAATATCTTACTTGTGTACCTTCAGCTGCAGTGGTCATGTATAGCCTGATTTATGTTTAAGACTAAAACAACGTATACCGGCGTATATATTCATAAACCCGTTGTAGAGGGATATCGCGCTGCAAAGTGGAAAAGTACGGCACATGCGTGTTCTCCTTTAATTCATGCCTGACTGTAATGAACTTCTTTTTCTCTTTGTCTCTGTTTTTCCCGCCTTTTCACTCGTCATTTCTACGTTCAATTCACGGTTCGGATGCTTATTCAGAGTGAGGCAGTAACGGGGTCATAGTAACCTATAATCATAGTCATAGCAACCTTTGTCATAGTAACCTAATCCTTCTTAGCAAGACCTAGCCTCAACTCGCCCTAATCTAATCTAACCTAAACTAGCGTTTTCAGGTGCAGCCCAAACGTATAACCACTGCAAGCACCGCACCCTCTGAGTCGTAGCAGTGCCCACTGGACTGTTGTGCGTACGTGCGTAGAGCACGTAACCAGTGTTTCATCAACTGTCCATAGAGCAACTGTCTAAAGAACACTTGTTTTCGCCTCCACGAGCAAACAACGGAAGTGCGATAGCAGCGCTCATGCCTGTTCGTCTTCATGCACGACCGCCTATTCCTCTCTGCGTCCATGTGCGTACACCTGAGTTCATACCGAGCCCACGATGGGCACTTTATTTGTTATCTATTGCCATCCGCAGCGTAGCCGAAGATAAAGGAAGATGAAAACTTTGTTTGCTAACATTAGCGTTGTGTAGGACCCTATGTCCAAAATCTCTGCGTCGTTGTTTTTAGTCCCAGTGTAGCTGCGATGCCTGTTTGCGCGTTCTTGGCTATGCTATCATCTCAGGCTCTCGTCAGAGTGTTTCCACCGCTTTGTCAGCACAGGACACAAGGCCGCCGGCCTTGCTCGGCTATGCACCGCTTCCTCCCGTCCACTGCACTACTTCGGAAGTGTGTATAGGTAGTGCTGCATACACAAGCGCACGTAAAGGTGCCCCCGCATCGAAGGAGGCCTTCCCTCGTGTTGCACCCCCCCCCCCCCCCCCCCCCCCCACGGACTCCCATGAGCACGCGCTCGCGTGTTTGTCGCCTGCAAACAGACGCGCTGCAATGCAAACGGCGGTGTCCGAGCAGGATTTCTCGCCCCGCTGCACGCCCTAGCTTCCCGCCGAGGCCCAAGGAGTCCAAGCGATGGACGCAAAGAGAGAGAGAAGAAAAGAAAGATTGGGTTAAAGGAAGCGGAGGTAATGAATGAAAGATGGGGAGAAAATGAAGATGGCACGAAGGAGAGCAGGAGTGAAAGAAAGAGGAAAGATGGGAAGATCTGGGCGGACACAGCCAAAGGAAGAATGGAGGATAGGGAGAAAGGCTGGAAGAAGGAATGAGAGAAGGTTGGAGAGAAAGAGAGATAAGAAGGAGAGTGGGAATGGAGAAGACAAAGATAAGAGGAAAAAGAGATACGGATAGAAGAAATAAAATGGAGATAGTTTTTTAGTTATGCTCAGAGAGATAAAGACTTAATACCAGGAAGAGTGGTGAGGACGGTTGAAGCAACATGTCTCTGACCTGCTACACTACATAGGGCGAGTAGAAGCAGGGAATAGAGAGGGAGAGAAGAAAGATGGACGAAAGTTGTGACGTCATAATATAATGACCTACTTGAGGCCTCCAATCACGTAAAATGTCTTATCACGTGCCTTCCGGAACCCGTCGAAACCATAGTGCACATGAAAATGCACAAATGGGTTATATTGTGTCTTATGACTGATGAGAGGTTAAGGCTTTTGAAGCTTAATAATGTGAACTTGAAGCTTAGTAATGTGGTGATCAACGGAGCAAACAAGAGCGGTGCTGATTAGTGAGATACTAATCAGAGTAACATTATGTGCGAAAAGTGCAGTATGGAAGAGTTCAAAGACGAATGTGTCAACTGTGTGGTGATAATTGCAATAAATATGTAAATGCGAACAAGGAACAGTAACTGTGCCTGAAGAGAAACCGCTGAATGGAGCCATTATGCTGTCGGGTCATAATCTTAAGGGTGGAACTTCGGTGTCCATATGATTTTTCTCCCTCTTGATTTAATTTATATAGAACATGCTAACATCAATTAGCCACGCCGCTTGAAATGCCCAATGCGAAAAGCGACAAAAATACACAACGAATGTTTTAACCCGACTAGATATATCGCTGCCAATTGCCCCAGAGCAAAGAACGCAATAAAACTCTTGTCACAGACGTCTAAGTTTGAACTACTGCACTTTCTCAGCGCTGATAATCTATAAGAGTTATCACATAGACAAAACGATACATATTTATTATAAATATCGCAGGAGACGTATATTTAATTAGGCGGGGACGGAAACGAATTTATGTTCTTCAATAAAGACTGCTTGCAAATTGTGAGGGCGCCTTGGGACCAATGTCGTCCCGACACGACAATAGCTGCGGAAAAATAAATGTTGCGAAGTTTAGCTTTTACACCTTCCATTATCTCTAATTATGGACATCTCATTTTGCCCCTGAATCTGTGCCATCTAAAGTGAGAAGCAATTTTATAATCTGCTACTCTCGGAAATCGAATAATGCTGGAATTTGGTAGTGCCGGCAACCTGAAACAAGATGAGAGCTTCTTGTGCCTTTTATATGAAGCGAGTTCAGTGCCCCCCCCCCCCCCCCCCCTTCCTCTAACAACAAATTTGTAATGAAGCGGGCACTTCCGCTCGTTTAACCACTGTATAATTACTTGTACTAAGGAGTTTACGCTCGCCTCGGCGCCTTGTCGTGACGTTTTCCACTGCAGGAAAGAGATGGCGCCACTGTCGCCCTTCAGCAAAAAGAAAAAAAAAGAAAAAGAAACGGCGTTTGCGGCTTTTGGTTCACCGATCTCTACGCAGACGGTTACGTTTTTACCGTTGTAAAACTTGCTACGGTACAAAAGTTACCATTATACGCAAGCAGTGTGTGAAGTTTCAGCGCAAACGAGCTAGCGGTTGAGGCGGGAAAATTTTTGAAAATATTCACGACAAATACGCGCAATACTGTATTTGTATACGTGCAATGCCACTTGTTTGGACCCGCGACTAGGAGAAGCTCTACCGGACCACTTGATTTGGCCACTGGTACTGCGTAGTGTGGAGCAAATGAAATCAAAGTAAAACGTCCATCACTAGAAATCGAAAGGAGTAAAAAAAGGAGTAAGCTGTCATTGAGCGCACTTCCTTTTATGGGCTAGATGACAGTTTACTCTCTTTTCACTCCCATACAGGCGTACTCGTGTTTAGAAAGCTGCAGAACCGTGGAAGCCGCAGACAGAATCGGTTCATCGGCTTCCTGCTTATTGATTGGTATTACCGACTCCACATGATATCTCCGGTTCGTGAATGCCCTACGTCTGTCACATCGCGATAAGCAGCGATGAGATAAGGCGATGCGACAGTATATTCATAAGGGTCTTGGACAGTCGTTTGTGAATAGACCAGCGTGTCATGTGGCTTATTTCAACATTGGTAATCGCTAGGTGCCGTGGAACTCCTATTGGCCATTGAGGAGTTTTGAATCGGCTATAATATCGCCTCTATTGCTGAGTCGTTGGTAATCGCGATCTGCCTCGGTATTGGTGTCGGCCACCCGCAAAGTATGAATCATGATTCTTGTCGCCTCCCTTACCGCAGTCTGTTATCGAGATGTGCCGTTGCGTCGATGCTCGCCATTCACCAGCAAAATCGGTTCGCCCCTATACAAATGATCAATAGACAGTCCATAGACTTCTTATAGGCTCTATTGATTTCCTATAGACATTTCATTTTTTTTCTAATCATATTCTACAGACACAAGTCTACTAGTCTACAAGTCTACTTTTCCTAATTTTTATCAACGATTTACCAGATTCCATTTCTTCCCATATCAGACTTTTTGCTGATGATTGTGTAATTTATCGCAAAATTTATTCTAACACCGATTGCCAATCCCTTCAATCCGACCTGGATTCAGTAACAGCATGGTGCTCAACCTGGCTTATGCAACTTAATCATTCAAAAACTAAATTGATGTCGTTTACTAACCAAATGTCTCGAATTCAAACAGCATACTCCTTAAATAATAGCTCACTCGAGCTAGTCACCACGTATAAGTACTTAGGACTTCACCTTCATTCAGACTTAGCATGGAACCACCATATTAACCTTATGCTTGCATCTGCTAATCGGTCATTAGGTCTCTTAAAACATAACCTAAAGCATGCTCCTCCTCACCTCCGTGCTCATGCCTATACCACTCTAATTCGACCTAAAATTGAATATGCCTCGGCTATTTGGGACCCTTACCAATCTTACCTAATAAATAACACTGAATCATTGCAGAACCGTGCCGTTCGTTTTATTTACTCCGATTATTCACGTAACACCAGCGTCACAGCCTTAAAGAAACGCGCAGGTCTCCAGGATTTATGTCTCCGTCGTAAAATTGCACGACTATCACTTTTTCATGAACTTTATCATCATCCATCACTTCATAACGACTTTTTTTCTTTGCCTCCTTCGATTTTTGACCGCCGCGATCATCCCTTTAAAGTTAGACGTTTCACGTGCAGAACATTTATCTATGCGCATTCATTCTTACCACGCACAATATCTGACTGGAACACTCTGCCTTCACATATCGCAACCACCACTGATCCTGATAAATATTTTAAACTTATATCTTCAATAACTACTGCTTAAATCTTCGCATACATTGTTATTTTATTTGTTCATGGCTTCCTTTTTCGCAGGGTTTGTTACTAAAAAGATTCATTGTATTAGTGTTCTGTTTGTATAATTTTAATACTGCACTAATCTTCGTTCTTTGCCGCGCTGCCATTCTTTTGATTCTTTTGCTTACTTATATGTCATGCAAAGTGTCTTATTTGTGCTTTTGTTGTTTGTTTTATATTTGTGTTTTTTTGTTTTTTTATTCTGTTCAATTGCCTGTGCCCCCCCCCCCCTATGTAATACCCTCTCGAGGGCCTTTAGGGGTATTCTGTATAAATAAAAATAAATAAATAAATAAGTGTATGGCTATAGATTGTCTATAGACTGTCTAGCATTTGTATTGCTTATATAACTGTTCTCTAAAATTTGTATATAGAGAGTATATAGACATTATAGACAGAAGTCTATAGACAGTCTATAGACAAATTCTAGAGAACAGTCTATAAGCAAAACAAATGCTAGAGAGTCTATAGACAATCTATAGGTTCATTGCCATACACTTTTAGTAGACTCGTGTGTATAGAATATGATTAGAAAAAAAGAAATATCTATAGGAAGGCAATATATAGACTATAGACTGCCTAAAATTTTTTTTGCAATGGCGTGGTTGGCCGACTCCGGCTTCTACACAGGTGTGTGGCTTTACTCAGACTCAGTAGTGACGAAAACATCAGAGGATATCGAAACGAGCGAAGAAAATGTTTTGGTACGCGGCTTGAGCTGTCCCAACAAAGCCGGAGCGAGACCGGGTAGAGAAGTGAGAAATACGAAAGGAACTTCTAGTCCGTGAGTCAGCGCCATGTCCCGAGCCATGGTGCGTAAAGATCCATTGGAACCTAACAATGCCTTTTGCTGCTTTGCAAGTCTAAGTTCCGGCGGGCTCTCCGACAGCGGTGTCATTGTCATCGGGAACGCTTGGGCGAAGCTAGCAGTCAAGGGTGAGAGAGATACCGTGGGTGTTTTGAAAAAGAAATAAAGAATCCAGACGACGTCGCAGAAGAGACTTGTTTGTCTTCTTCTGCGGGAAGAGGACAAAATGTTCAGAAAGAAACAGTGAGCCAGATAAGGTTCTGAATGACAAAGACGAGGCAAGAAACCAAAGAGTGGCATTGATGGTAGCCACAGGGACCAAAATTTAAGCAAATGGGTACCTCATCTGTCAAGTACGTGCTATGCATTTTTGGAAAACCATTGGGGGTCAGTGAGGCGTTCAGTTATCTCCTTATTTTCCTTCTTTATGCCGAGAGGTATGCTGTCAAAATTGCCATTGTGTCTATAGGTAAGACGTAAGACATGATGTTGGGCTAGTCGGTTCATGGTTAGAGCGAAACAGAACTGCGCAAAGACGCTTTGTGTGTGTGTATTCGTGCCTTCTTTTGTCCCGTCGTCTTCGCGCAGTTCTGTTTCGGTCTATAGGTAACCTGCGATGAACTTTGGCATGCCGATCGCAGCGTCATAATACACAGTCTTGCTACGAGAAAAAAAGTTTAGGCCCACTCGCAGAGCTTTTCCCCGCCATATGACTCCGCTTACAGGCATGCGCTTCGGCGCTCTGTCGAAGCCACACGTGGTGTGCGTGACCTAACTGGGCTGCGTCAGAAGCACGTCGGCGAGGAATGTTATCAGCCGAGCGCACACCTTAAATCGTTCACAGTGTGGTCTCGCATTTATCGGGACCCAGGCGGCTGACGTCAACAGTTTATAGGTGCACTCCCTAATAAAACCGGCCTATAGACTGTCTATATACTTCTTATAGACTATATTGCCTTCTTATAGATATAACCTTTTGTCTACCCAGAGTCTATAGTCTATCTATAGAAAAAAGTCTACTAAAACAGTATGGCCATGAATCTATAGATTTTCTATAGACTGTCTATAGGATTTGTATTGCCTATAGACCAGTGTAGGATAGGTCTGTACAAAGTAGAAGTAAATGGACAGTCTATAGAATGTCTACAGAAATTTTTGTAAGGGTGCAGTGTAACAACTGCAGTGACGCCTGGGCACTGCATTTTGTCTATAGCGGCCACAAGCTGTTTGTTCCTTTTAATGGCAGTCATATTCCCCGGCGGTTGACTACCGCGTCTAACGGTGCTTTTGTTGGCGAGGCAACTTTGCACTAAACTGCATCTTAATGCGAAAGCATTGTATGGCACATCGGCAACGATGCCCAGCGGCGTAGACCAGCAGCGGTGGTCTGAAAAGGCTCCAGTGATGTCACCATCGTATCGCATGACGTCATGAGTGCGTCATAAGATAGTGACGTCTAAAAAAAATAAAAACATTTCTTCCAAAGTTGCGGGGAATCGAACCAAAGACTTCCAGATAGCAAGGCAAGCATACAATCCATTGTGAAAACCGCGTTTCTTCTTAGCGAACAAAGGTGAACCTAGCGTATGCGTTTCCTTACGACTGTATGCTAATGAGTAGGCGTGTAATTATAAAGAAAAATTGTGTAATGAATCTCTCAACAGAGCTCATGATGAGACAATATTTTTGCATTCAAAGCACGTAAGTAGCCTTGAGCGCACTCCGTAATTTTTCGGTTACAGGAAAGAAACTTTGAAATATTAGCTTCTCCTAATAAAAAGCTCACGCACAGAACGTTCCAGCGTCCGCATATTCCCGCAGATTTTACTCAACGCGCTTGAACAACGCATAAGTTCCCAGACATTCCGTACGCAGGGGGTGACCAGGTCAGAACACCAACCGAACTGCACCCCCCCCCCCCCCCCTCCAACCTTCCCCCGTTTAGACAGCGCGTTCGATTAAACATGCTTTCTAAATTCGCTTCCACCTTCCTTATGCTGTTGTACACGCGATAAACAGCTTTGACTGCCTCCTGGTATTGCAATTGGAGCCTGCGTGCAGACAACAACAAAAAGAGAAAAGCAGGACATCTTTCTCAGCAACGCGGGGACGTACTGGCACATTTTGTTTTTCATTTAACAGCTTTTGTTTGGAATCTTCTGTGGCTCATGCACGGCGATATATATATACGTGGGTGTCCCCTTGTTTCTCGTGCCTGTGACGGGGTTCCTGCCAGCGCGCGATCCAGTGCGGATGGCTTGTTTCCGTGCCGTACGACCGCCAGCCGTCGGCGGCGCGACCGACGTCCGCATTCGTATGCGGATTCGGATGAGCAGTGGCGCGTTGAAATGCAGCTACGATTGATTCGTATCGGGTTGCGGGCCCATGCCCACTTCGCACAGGCACACGCTCACGTATATATATATATATATATATATATATATATATATATATATATATATATATATATATATATATATATATATATATATACAAAAAAAAATCCCCTGTGCCCCTTGGTTTCTGTGGCTGTTGGCTTCTGTCACATATATATATATATATATATATATATATATATATATATATATATATATATATATATATATATATATATATGTGTGTGTGTGTATATCGCATTTTCATTCCATTCCATCCGCCACGTTGTAACGTCGGCTGTGACGTCCGGCTTCTGTTTCTTTGTCGGTTCAGTTTATTATTTTTTAGTTTTCCGCTAGTCGCGGCCGCATACACAGCGATATCATATTGCTGTGGCGTCCGGAGAGTTGCAATCTTTCTGATTCCCCTCCCCCCACACACAAAAATAAAAAGGAAAGCATGAGAGAAATGAATGGAAAGGAAAAAGACATGATCCCGAGGGCCTGATGTCGTTTTGCGAGCCGTTATGTCGATGTTTGTAGTTTTATTCGTGAAACTAAAGCGACCTCTAGGCGCCCGCGGTACTGATGCTTGTAGAGCAATGCGAGATCTGAACGAAATGATGTCATTTTGCGAGCCGTTATGTCGATGTTTGTAGTTTTATTCGTGAAACTAAAGCGACCTCTAGGCGCCCGCGGTACTGATGCTTGTAGAGCAATGCGAGCGCTGAACGAAATGTGCGGTAGTATTGGATGTGCATTTGGCGACAATATGAGAAGAGGATTTGAACGGGGCCTGGAACACGTCGGGGAATAGCGGGTAGTTTCATTTCGAATCAAATGTCTATTCCGCCGTGGACACGCTCCTTTTTGTGTTCGCTTAATGTGGGGGTAAAGAGACACCGATAACGTTTCAAATAAGCTCTCTTTCTTTTTCAAGTGAGCAATGCAATGCTGCCGAGGCCGTGCGCTCGTGTGTTGCATAACTCTGGCAAACAGGTTGGATTTGTCGCTGTCGGAAAAACAACAACAACAGAAGGGTGTCAAAAATGCGACAAAATGTTTTGTACTTCTGTCGCAACGACAGATTTTTCGTTTGTTTCGTAGTATTTTTTTGTAGTACTGTAGCTGTAGTACTTTTCTGTAGTTACTACAAAAATTTATGTTGTAACGACCAGTTTTTTTCTCAGAAACATTACAGAAAATCTGTTTTGACGAGTGGAACTTCTCTGTTGTATTTTTCGATTGGGCACTGCCAAAAAGATGGGACAAAACGCATTATTACACACAACGCTTTTACGTAATAGATGTATATATACTGCAATAAGCAATCGGCGTTTTTATTTGTACAAGAACAATTGCCCTGGTTGTGTCACCACGAATCCGACCGAAGAAATTGGTCTTATAAATCCTGGCCCCTCAGCATTTGACACTGTCCTTATTACACGCTGTGTATCGAGAATGCACTCACGTATATACGGATGGCTCGGACTGATCATCTACTAGATCAGCTTACTCCTGCTAGACAGGCTAGCATTAGCCAAACAATTTCGATAGGACAACCTCTACCGGGACAGAAATGGCTGCTATTCGTGAGGCTGTACAATAGATCGGTCAATAAACACCCCTTAAATGGGCTGTGTTCTTCAATTATAAAGCTGCCCTACAATGTCTCAAATCGGTTTTACGTCATGGCGACCACGAGCAATTAGCAGAGCAATTAGTAATAGAGCAGTCATCTACCAGTGGCTACCAGGACAGAATGGAATTGTCGGAAACGACTTAGAAAGAGGAGGACGGAGAGCCAAGAAAAGACACACACACAGCGCAGGCGCTCGACGAAATGACGTCACAACTCCCTCGTAGCCTGGTCTCCCCGTAAACCTCGCACCTTCACCTTCACCGGTGAATCGTCATTTTGGTATACCATAAGTATTGGCCACAGAATACTTGGAGTTCCTCTGGAGAACGCCGCCTCAAGCATCGACTGTCTTACGCAAGCGATAGCAGCAGCAAAATACGAAAAAGGGAGCGGAAGAAACCGAAAAATAGAGCAAAAGCGCTGCAACATATCGCATAGTACTGCACAAGTAAAGCGACCACGAGGCGTTGCAGAGGGTTAGGCAGTGTCCAGTAAATTTAACGCATTCTCCAGCTTCGTTGCATTTGCTTCCATCATGGTTCTTACCACATGAGTATCGCAGAGTATCCGCTGAGTGTCGCCACAGTTTCCAAGTCACGCTGCGCGACGTGACGAGGTGTACAAGGTTCGTGCAAACATATGTTAGGTAATCCACGCTCGCATCATTATTTTTACAGCGAACACTGTGAGGCGCTACCTCTGCTGTAGCTGTGATGCAATTCACATAATAGCGTAAGTGCTACATCGGTAATTTTCCTCCACGAATTCTTCTATCGGAGAGTACACGCGATGTAGTGGCTTCCAAAACCGCATAAAGACGCAAGCATAAACAACTTATAATGCTTTCTGGCGTTCGGTAAGGCGAAGCCTGTATTGGGGTTCGCCTGGCTCGAGGCATTTGTGAAGAACTCAAACCTGGTTCTGTCATTCCGTGACGTCAGACAAATGAAAGCAGAAAAACAGCGGGACTAGGGCACCGTTGGATAGGATGTAGGTAAAAGGGGAAACGATGCAAGCTTTCAATAAAGTTAGGGAGAGGACTTTCCTACCGGTCAAAAACGGCTAAGAGAAAAAGTCAAAAGCGTGCAACGATGGCACGATGCCGAGAAGACATGTTTCTCAAAGCGAGGCGAGAGCTACTGAGTGTGTTAGGCCATGACTCTGCCGCCTCCTACGCATCAGGAGACCGGGTGTGCTGGCCGAATCACGAAATGTTGGCCACCGCAGAGCGTCATCACCGCGCAGCCTCCCGACCTCCGTCGATGGTTGGGCACTGTTCCGCCTGGCTCGGCGGTCTCATTACCCGCTCTGACTGCAGTTGGAATCGGATTACGACTGAGTGAGGAGGCCGGCCGACTCATCCCGCGGCCTTATATTGCCCCGCGTTCGTTGTTCGTTTATCGCCCCAAAGCTGCGTAGCGCTTGTATTTCCTTGCCCGTCGACGAAAGTGATAGCGACGGGTCGAAGGGAGGGGGGTTCGTTCGATTACTGGCGGGAAGCGTTGTTGATTGGTCGGCGGGCCAAGGCTTCGCTTGTTTGTTTGTTCCGGCGGCGGAAAACGACCGTGTCTTCTCGCTGGATTGACGGTGATCGCCGCTGCGGCCTGACCGCGGCGTCTTTGAAGCATAGCTTGGTTACCATCGTCATCATCATCATCACAGTCGCCATTACGTCATCGCAGCCATCGGCGTCATGAACACTGCCAGCCCTTTTGATATTCCGTCCACAGATTACCACAGCGCTACGGAACACGGGCACAAGAAGAAGACACGCAAGACAGGACATGCGCAGTCCTGTCTTGCGTGTCTTCTTCTTGTGAGCGTGTTTTATAGGGCTGTGGTAATGTGTCGACGAAAAATAATGAACCAACTAGCCCAGACCAAAATCCTCATTGATCAGCCCTTTTGAGTACACTCAGAACTCGTGTTTCTTGAACTCGCAATAAAATCGTGGTTCTTAAAGGGACTAAAAACTATGAGCTCCGAAGCATTTCATTAGTATCCTGACCACCGCATCAGCCATGCTCTGCTTACTGCAAGGGCGAAGGAATTTAC
This sequence comes from Amblyomma mixtum, assembly GCF_055824585.1. NCBI lineage: Eukaryota > Metazoa > Arthropoda > Arachnida > Ixodida > Ixodidae > Amblyomma > Amblyomma mixtum. The sequence goes on along the minus strand of NC_143018.1, from coordinate 34,440,172 downwards.
CACTGTTCTTCAATTCACCCTGTCCTGCGACAGCTTAGGCTCGCCTATCCCCTCAAACTTCCTAACCTCATCTCTCCACCTGACTCTTTGTCACGCACTGCACATTTACCTTCATGTTAGAACAAGAGCTCGTTACCATGGTGAAGTATTTGACCACAAAACCCATCATCAACATCATCGTCATGAAGGCGTCGAAAACGATTATGAGCTTATCTAGAAGTTTCAGTCCTTAAGTTCAGTTGAATAATCGGATTCCTTGATATTACAATAACTCTTACTCGCCGCGAAAACCAGCATTTTTGCTCTTTAGGAGAGACAGATGCAGTTGAAAGAAATTTGTATTTCCAGCCAGTGAGATCGAACTTAGCGTCAAAAGTCGTTTTTTTTTAATGCGAGATCATTACTTTGTCTCATTAGCGCAAAAACCCAAACACAAACACGCGCGCACACAGACAGACACACACAGACACACGCAAGCACACACACTTACATACGCTCACAGATAGACACACACGCGCACGCACGGATGCACACACACGCACGGACACGCAAACACAACCACACATACATTCACGCCGGAATGAAACGCGAACAGAGCGTCTGAACAAAACCAAATATTTTCCCCGGGAACTTTCCGCTGCAGTGTAGAACTAGCGTGGTTCATGTTTATGGATAAAGGGTCTACCGAAGTACATATTCATACACATGCTTTAAAACATTATCTCGCTGCAAAATAGAAAAGTACGGCATATACGCGTTCGCGTTTCATTCCTGCATGACTGTACACGAGCAAACACAACCAACCTCACACACGCGCGCATAAACACAAGTGCACACGCAAATAGAGGCACATGAACGTAAACACACGTGCACACACTCACACAAACGCGCACTCGCACGAGAGCACAAGCACGGGCCCACATAAACACGCGCGCGCCCAGTCGTCAACGAAGACCCTAATATGCACCCGCACGACATTACCATACAAGTATTCGGAGTGATTTAGTAGCAGCGTAACTGCTTTATGCAAGTCTACTTAGCGTAGCCTAGAGTTTGGTTTTTTAACCTTCGTTGTATTGTGTTCCTCTTGTGTGGTATCTGTCAACTTTCCGTATTCACGTTTCGGACTGTTCCATAAATTATTCAGGAACTCCAACACTGGCTCTAGCAGCAGCGTGGTTAAAAGTCTCAAACCGTGCCCCGTACACCCAGGACCACAGGAATCTCGGGTAATGAAACCCTCAACGTCGTGCCTCGCGCAGTGCGCACGCGCGGCAGCTCGCGCAAGAATACGGCAGAACGCCAGCGCCCTCACTTCCTCCGCCTGTGTTCAGGGCCACCGCGGTGCGCGCGCGCTATTTTGACAAGGACACGTCACATGTTTCGTCGGTCGTCCCTCCCGTGACAACGCGGTCGCGTCACGGGGACACGAGGGGCAAGCTTGGACGTTGTCGATGACGCCTCGCGGTCTCCGCTGACGTGAGAGGGCCGACGCTTCGGCGGCAGGAAAGGGAAGAGAGAGAGAGAGGCAGAAAGAAAAAGAAGAAAGAAGGACGGAAGGTTCTTTTGTTTTCGCCGCTGTCACTGCCATGCTGGAAGATCGAGTGACAGCTTGTGGAGGTTGCCTGCCATACGTTGGTCGCTCTGCTGTACACACAGTTAAGCCTCGCCGCTTGCGTGCTCGGTAGAGCGACGACGAGAAAAGTGCCGGGCCACTGCTTAGGCGCAGGGGCCGTACGGTGCGGCGTTTAGTTACCCTAATAGCACTGCGGCGCCCGGTAAACACGGGAGAGTAGCCATCACTTTTTGCTCCCACGCGAACGGTGGCGAAGAAGGATGGGAGGAAGAAGGAAGGCCTGAGTAGACGGGCAAGTTAGGTGACGTTGTGTGCGTTCCAGTCACGCTCTTGGATATACTTATAAACGTGGTTAGCCTTCCTCTCCTTCCTGTGTCCCGTGTTTCTTCCGGCAGTTATGAATAATAAGCGAATGTTTAAGTGCGAAAGGCGAAAATATGCCTGTCGGAGTATCCAGCAGAAGTGATCGACACTTAGGCCCCCGCACTTGTAATTGCAGCCTCTCGATAGCTGAAGATATGCGTTTGAAGCATCGTTTGAAGCTTGCAGTATACGATGCAGTAATCAGGTTAAAGACTGCACCTAAAGTATAGTTATGAAAACATTTGCGTCGTGCAAGCTATCACAGTCTTTTCAGGCAACAGAGTGTCTATCTAGGAGAAAAAAAGATAACTGGAGGCGGCAGGTTCTCAGTTGGGAAGATGAGATTAGGAGTTTAGTGGAGATAGCGCAACCGCGGTAGGCGAAGTAAAGATATTTGTGGGGCCCTGCCCTGTAGATGACTTGGCTTGGGTGAGGGAACTGACGAGGAGGTCGACGATGCAGATTTGGTTGATGCCGAATGAGCGGCTGCATTTAGACATAATCCACTCTCCTACCTCTTCCATTCATACTGCGAATGCTATGCCGATGTAGACTACAGTGGGGCGTGCAGTTTTCCCCATTTTCAGTTTATGCGTATTTTACATCCGCCGGCGGACCTCCCAAGAAATCGGTTATGTGCAATTTTCGATATATTGCCGACGACTCTGCTCCACTTCAGTAAATGGCCCGCGAAAATTCGCCGCTTGGTTCGTCATTAGCCACAAATCTGGCCGGGGATAACGACTGACAAAGTCGTTACCCTCGTCGTAAACCCAACTTCTTGAGTAGAGCGCCGATCAATGATGGTGCTAGCAAGTGCAATGACCCGGCGCATCGTCAACGCCGCGTCTACGCTGTGGTCTGTTCTCATCACGAGCAAAGCGCCCGTCTTTTTCTGTTATTTTTTTACTTTTCCTGAACCCGCTATCACTGGGTGCAAATCACCATTGGCCTACTATAGAAACTGACGGTGCTTCGATCACACGGGCAGGGAGTGTGGTATTCGTTTTGCAAGCGGCGCAGTTCATTTGCATAAACATACGAAGAAGTCGATGATCGTGCTCATGCCGGACTGTCTGCTAACTGTGTTGCGTCCAGAAAGCAAGAAGGAAAGAAGTACATCCAATTTAAGCAGTCATTCGAAGTCCTTACCCATAAAGACAGCTTTGTGTCCCAGCTTGAACCGCTAAAATGGGAAGATTTCATGCTAACGCTTGAGGGAGTCGGTAATATTCCAATGGGGAAAGTGTCGGTAATATTTCAGTGCAGAAAGTGTCGGTGCTATTACAATGGCGAAAGTGCAGGGCGCATGAAAAAGTCTTGTGTTGTCTCTATTGCGTGCCACGCTTCCTTTAATGGACAAAGCAAAAAGAATCCATTACTGAAATCATGTAGGTCATTGTTTTCAAAGGGCGAACTTTCAGCCATGCCTTTAATTTTAGGCGGAGATTTTATAAGGCATCGCCTTCGTTACTCCAACAAATGCAATGCCTTGGCATTGAAAACGTTGCGTAGAAGCCACGAACTTCCCGAATTTCATCACTAATAATCCGACAATGGAAAATATTGAAAATATTGAGGGATTAATCAAGCAAAATAAATTATTAGAGTGTACTTGAATTCAGCCAATTTTGATGATTTCGGGACGAGGATTTCGGGTGCTAAAACTGCAGGAAGTACAGAGGCACATATAGAAAACCAAGACCAAAGTACAAAACTACTCCATTACGCCAATGCAGCACTACAACCTTGGAAGTTGCAGGTTGCTTGTCCTTTAGTTTTAGCATTTAGCGATGCCGTATAAAGCACGACAAAGCAATAAACAGTACGCTACCACAAAAACAGACTCCGTACGCGAATTTTTATTATTAGGGCACCTAAAGCCTGGGGAAAGTAACCCAGAAAATACGCTTATTACTATGGTTAGCTGACGCCACCTTACACAACGCCGCTCACTTATAGGTTGGCCGCCAATGGAAAACGGGGGGGGGGGGGGGGGGGGGGGGGTCGTGCTGACTCGTCATCGCGTGCGAACCTGCGATGGACGCAGGGGTCCAAGAAGGAGAAGGAGGGCAGCTGGGTGAAGCACGAAGCCACCATCTGTGGCACGCCACAGCGAACATGAACGGCAAGGGTCGACAGAGTGAGCGAGCTTTGGAACTCTACCGTAGAGGAACGATTGCACAACATGCGAGCAGGCTGTGCGATGTGACCTGCAGCTGTAGATACCAACCCTTCTCCCCCATCAATCTATATTATAGAGACCTTTAGACGGAGCCCCATACAAGCATTGTACTATGGTGACTTGCGCAAGGTGGAAGAACAGTAATCAGGACGACGTCCAAACGCACGGAAAAAAAGCCCTGTGTGGGACGTCAATCGCCGGCGCCTTTATAGTTCACTACTGTTCGGTAGAGGAGCTTGACTTGGGCCGTGTGGGTAGATGAGGTACAGGAATTTTTCTGTCTTTCCACTCCCCAATGGTTAAGGCAAGAAGAGTAAGCGAGGAAGAAAGCCTGATTGCTTTCAGAGTGGTTTCTTTATTTTCTCTCTCTTCTGTGTCTCTTTTTCCGCCTTGCAGAGAAATTGACGTCCGAGCGGGACATGCGCTCAGGAGACGGGGTCGGTACGTAATCTTGTCGATGCGGGAGTTAAGAAGTTCATCACCTCCTTTCTTATGCGTCGGACGAAAAAGCTAAAAGCATACCTGCAAAAAAATTGGACGTGAATACATGTGCACTTCGCAGTGACGCCCAGCGCATACTTTATCGCTTTGTCTGTTACGCGTATGACCAGAGCGTTGGCATATTCTGAGCTACACCTGGCATCTCATATTTCATGTGCATATTTTTTCACCCTTGGGAAATTTACCTGAAGGGCATAGATGAACACTTTTTAGAAAGAGGGCAAGTGTACTATTTAGTATCTTGAAGAGAAAGCAGAGAGCAAACGAAGTGCATAGCAATTATTATCAGAAGGGCTAAGGTAAGGTTCATACAAACTCCCTTGTGTTACGAGCAATACGCCGTTGCACTTTTCGAGGACTCCAGTCGTCAAACATGCTTAAGGCGGGTTTAGGATATTCGTGCTTGTATGTTATTTTTGGTGCCTTTGTAGTTGTTGCTGTGAGGATGTGTATACGATACTTGTTAGGCGGAAAATTGAAGGAATTCTCGAGCCTAGGATGCTACGATGCCAGCGCCTCCAGAAGTTCATCGAATGCATTTATTTACGCAAGAGATGGCTTGCTATCGAGGCTTTCACCGACGTTATAGTGACCACCATGCTGGAGAGTCAAGAGCACGGCAAACGAAATCGGCGTATTTGTCTAGTCCGCTTACGCTACCTGCTCCGACGTGAGCGGTGGAAGTTATTGATTGTGCAATATTATGGACCTTATAGGTCGTCTTTGTCGTAGCCATCACCAGTATAATAATCGCCGCAGTCACCGCCACAACACCAGCGATGATTATGATCATTGTGATCATCGCCACCATTGTAGATTTAGGGGCGGCTATGCCGCTGCTGCTGAGAGTGGTCACGATCGTCGCTGATGATACTCGCCACCATCACAAACACATACATCGCCATCATCATCATTCCAGCCGTGAAGAGTGCACGGCAGGTCAAAAGCACTTTCTCTGACGGCGTGGTTCGTTTATGCGTCTGTACGTTCCTCAGATCCGTTTTTTTTTTCAGTGATCGACAATAGTCCTCGCTTTGCAACAGGAGCGGCTAGCGCTTCAGCAAGTTTCTTAAAGGTGCACTGAAGAGGATTCTGAAGATGTCTTTTTGCCGCGGGAACTTGATGTACACGTTCCCAGCATTCTTAGGAGCTGCGACTTATTGCCCTGTGTGGCCGATTTCCTCAATTAAATCTAATTAACGTCCGGCTCCCGCCTTTTTTTTTTCAATTCTGCCTCACACGATGGGCGGAGTCTACCAACGCGTCGAGTGCCTTTCAGTCAGCTCTGTGGAGGCTTTGCTTTGGCTTTATTTTGTTTTTTAAGTTTCCGTGAATAAGTAGTTGCATTCGTAGATAATATAGCCGCAAAATAAGCCAACAGAAATAAAATTACGTGCGGACTATTTGCTTTCGCCAATGACTTGACTGAAGTGAAATGAAAACCGCGAAAATAATCGAACTAATTTCTATTACTCTTTCTGGACACGCAGGATACAATAATTTGATAAATCCGGGACATAGTTGTGGTTCATAGAGCGTATCACTAAAAAAAAAACAAGCCCGAAGCAGTCGGACTATGTTTTCTCCTCGTCTGCTGCCATAGGAGTGATGCGCCCTACCGCGGTGGCTTCGGCCTGCTCCGAGGAAGCGCTCGCCTCGCTTCTTTTACTTGTCGGTTGTTGGTGCACGCGGTTCTTATTCCCAGAAGGTCCTGTGTGCCCCACTTCCTACTTTTGCTATCCTGCGACATCCCTGGATCTACACTTTTTCGTGTGATCTGTGGGACGCCATCGCGTTTTGTTGCGAGTGTTGTTCGGTTCGCGAGTGATATTTTCGCGATGCCGGACGTTTGTGCGGTGAGGTTGTGCCCTCATCGGACTAAGAAAAATTGGCACAAGGGCCTACGTTTGTTCGCCTTGCCGAAGGACGAACCGCGACGTAGTGCATGGCTACGTTGCGCGGGGCTCGATAACACCGAGACGCTACCAAAGTTTGTCCGCTTCTGCTCTGAACACTTCGAGATAAGCGCTTTCCATCGGCCCGACGTGAGTCACTCTCGCCTGCGTTGGAACGCTATGCCCACGCTTCGACTTCCCGTCGTCGATGGAACCGAGCAACAAGCCCCGAAGCGCCAAAGAGTCCTGGTAAGTATTTCTATGAATTAATTTTCTTAGCATGGCTCGACAGTGTCGTTCTGTAGGATCGCTGACTCGAACATGCGTCAGGCTGAAGATATAGTTTGTTCTAAAAGTTACGTGGCTGTATCATGACGCGAATGGTCATCATTTGCAGAAGCGAAAGAAGTAACAGTGTTCCGTGCTTCGCGTTCGTAAGTGTGGGGTCGGCTAGATAAGCTTAGAAACTTTGATATACAGCTTGTTCGGCAATTTTCCGCGCGCCGTACAATGCTTCCGCCGGCTAAAACGGTGCATTGTTCGCGCTCAAATTTCGCGCAGACATGGCATTTGGTTGTAAATGCTGTTTGTTTGGGGTGCTTGTCAGAATCGATCGCACGGTGAGAGGTATTCGCATCGTGTTCCGTGACGGCTAAGCAAAGCAGGCCGCTCTCCCAGCGATGGCGCCATTCCATTTAGTCTGTAAGAACTCTGCCGTGGAGATGGGGTTTTTTTGTTTCTAGCCAAATAATAAGGGAAGGAGAAGTTGTTGCTAGCCGCGACTTATGCCATCTAAACCTGAGCTGCGGCTAGTAGGAACAAAAGGAAAGGCAGAGGGTTCTGGTAAATCTCCTAGCGTTTGCTTCTCTTTCTCATTGCGATGTTTTCGTCGCTGAGGCAGAAGCCCATCCCCTTAGAGCGAAGTGCTCGCGTGAACCGTTGTCAGCGTGGAACAAGAATGGGGCGTAATTGTAGTAGGCGCTCGCAGCGACAGCGCTGGGCATGCGGGGGAAACCAGAACCGGACACCGTATGCGAGATTCTTTGAATAAAGCCTACTGACTGACTGACTGTCTGCGAGGGCACGCTGCTTACTCACGATATAGTGCCTAGAATATACTGGCTAGTGTGCTGAGCGCGGGCGGCGCGGTGGCACCCGAGGTGATGCCTGCCGCGGCGGCCGCATAGCGGCGCTGTGGTGCGAGAGGGTGTCACAAAATACTATATGAAGAACGCCTGAGGAAATTGGACGATAACAGATGGGCAGCTAAGGTATTTAAATATTTATACAGAAAGAACGTTGACTCACAGGGGCGGAAAAGAACTAGAAAACTAACCAGTAAGTATGCCGGTCATGAGGACGGAGAAAGAAAGAGCATTAAACGACAGGTTAAAAACGCGGAAGTTAAAAATTGGACGAATTCAATGGAAAAGAAACATAGTGTAGAACTATATCGATTCTGGAAAAGGCAGATCAGGAAAGAATTTTTCTATGATAACTCAAGAGGCAGTGCCCTACTTTTTGAAGCTAGATCAGGGTGTCTTAGAACGCGCAGCTACAAAAAGAAATTTAACGAAGAAGATGACACATGTGCAGTGTGTGGTAGATCTGTGGAAACAATTGAACACCTCATAATCAAATGTGATGGTATCCATCCGGATGTCGATGCAGGCACAGTCACTCTTTCTGAGGCCCTAGGGTTTAAAGATAACAATGGTCATGTAAATAAATCTGCAGTGGAAGTCAGCAAAAAGCGATTGGAGGATTGGTGGCTGAAAAGCAGAGATGTGGCATAAGGTTAGAATAGTAGGAAACCGTAGGCAAAGTTGATGGAGAATCTTAATGAGAATTGCCAACACAGTAAACAAAAAAAATAATAAATAAAGAAAAGCTGAGCATGGTGGCAATTGCCACCACCCCGTTTCAAAGGGGGCGCTCCTATCCATCCATCCATCCATCCATCCGTGTCGGGTGAGCGCGCGCGTCGGGGCGAGCCGGTTTCTCGCACGCGTCGCGCCGCTGAGGGTTGGAAAGGGCTAACCAAACCAAACGCTGACCAAAAGTAAGCACACGCGAGCGGTTGATGGAATTCAAACTAAAAAAAAAAAAACACGTTTCACAAAACACACAATTCGGTTTAATAGAATGGATGCAGCGTGTTTATTCAAAGGGGTAGTGCGAGTTGGGGTAATGCTTTTTGGCCAACAGAAAGTACGAAAAAGCGCGTATTCAATTGCAGTGGCAACAGACAGACACTGTCGCAGATTGCCAGCAACAGACAGACACTGTGTAGGCTTCACCTGCACAAATTAACTTTGAGTGTGATAGAGTAGCACAATTTATATTTGCCACAGCGGCAGGCTATCAAACTTACAGCTTTTGACTGTATTAGTACGGAAACAGATAAAACACAACGCTATTATGAATACATTGCAGCCTATAATTTATATAAATTTTGAAAGTTCAAGTAAAGAGAACTTGTTACAATTACGGCTGAACGTGTCCATGCTTTTGGTCTTTTCGCTTAGTCTCAAAAACCTTCGTGTTCAGACCAAAGCCACCCATAAATCATTGCAGATATTTTTGCAAGCATTTTCGCCCAGGCAAAATCATAATGTTCTGCTTCCGAGGGTGCTCGTAGAGCTTTGGGCTCCGCATCCTCATTAGCAAACATTCCACAATCCAGGCATCATCATAGGGCATGCCTCTCAGAGACTTTCGTCTTGCGCCCAGGAAACAAGCTCTCACAGCTAACTGCTGCTTCTTTGGGGGTGACTGCATTTTTGCCTCGAGTGCTTCTTCGCTCAGTGCTTTGTTTTGTTCCTTCATTTGCGCCACATGACGCTGAGCATTGGCCAGGCTTTTCTTTGTCTTTCTCAAAGCACGAGAAAAAATCTAGAATTTTTTTTTGTCACTGCAAGGATCTTTCGTCTTTTATATTCTGCGCATGTTGTTCTGCGAGAGCTTCCGTAAATATTTGTAGTGCAAGCATGATCTCCTTTACCATCGGTGGTCAGCAAGCATTTCTCTGCAAAGTACACACTTCTGTATGAAGTGTGCTTGCCTGCAACAGGAATCATGCCACATCCATTACAGAGGCCACGCAGAGCCATTTCTTTGATTAATGTCTCTGCCTTATGGCGGGCTGTAAGCACGCGCTTTTCCTTTTCTCTTCCTCGGAAGTAAATTGTGGCAATTACAGAACTGTGCTCACGCAAAGGTTTTCCAAAAGTCACCATTCTTTCGATGAATAGTTTCGAAAAGTCACCAGCTTCGGTTTCGCAACAGGCATAAGTTAAAGCGCATTAGGCGCAGCAGGCAACTTCATCCATGTCACCGGAATCAGAATTCCATCGAACGGGTGCCGAACATTACTTGGGCACGGACACTGCAGTATCGCTTCTCTATCACACATCGGTCCTGTAGCAATGTCTGTCTGCTCGGAATCGGAACGGTTCTGGAGTTCATCTGATGCGCCTCCATGAGCGACGCAATGAGAGTCAACCCGCGTATCATCACAGTCGACTGCAGAACACAACTCGGGATCCACCAGCTCGACATTTCGCTTCCGTTTAGGTGCCGGTCCTTGGTCGCAAATGTTTCGCACCTTCCTTTTCATCGTCTTTTTCGGCACAAGAGGAGGTGGATAATTTTCGAATACTGTAGGAACAGCATCGGGCTTCAGGCGTGGCTTCACTCGGGCGAGTTCGTTCACGACGCCGTTCACCGTAATCTTAACAGATCTTTCGATGCATTCGTTCTGGAAATGTTTTTCGCATACGATAGCCTTCGGTGTCAGCCTTCTGTCTGCCCTCTTGATCTTATTTTCCCATTCAGCAAGCCGTGCTGGCTCCGCCGGTGCAGTGAACAAAGACACCTTTTCTTCGTTAGACCGATAACCGCTTCGACACAACGGAACAATACACGTCCTCTCTTTGCATTACCGCTTAGCCTTCAACATTTCAGGACGTTCTTGCTCACGTTTAGCGTCTTACAGCTTCACAATCCAAGAGATGATGCTTGTCAAACATTGGGCGCATTTGTTTTTCAGTCCCGGACTGTCCGGGACTACTTGCGGACTCGAGTCCGGTATTTGTTTTTCTCGGGCAGCCCGAAAGCTCCGCCCACCTGCTTGCATCGACATAGCAACGCGTTCGTTTTTAGCCTATGGCAGTCCGCGGGCTGCTTGGGGCTGCTGAGAAGGCAGCAGACGATAGCTGCGCGCCGCGCTGGCAGCCATATTAAGTTAGACTCCGTGTGCATTTTGAGTGCTTTTCGTGTCCCCGGAGGTCGATATCATGCGTTAAACCTTCACATGAGCTCCGTAGCTCCTCTCTGAGCCATCGCAAGACTTTTCGTTCTTGCATCTTCGTTTATTTTCTTGAAATCCACCGCACACGGACGCGCGTTCGGAGCTGCGAGCGCGTATTGTTTGCTCGTGTCGTCAAGAGGTTCTTGGTCGCTTGTTTTGCCACATGCTGTCTGTACGCTTACCTGAAAGCATCGCAGGTGAACCACTCGTATACTGGAGCAGCTATAGAGCTTGTTGTCAACATTTTTGCGGAGGCTTTCGTCTATCCGCCTTTCCGCAACGAGTTGGGCTACTTTGTGCGAACTTCGCCGCAAGCAGTAGCGGCGAGCATACCTCCGAAGCTGAGTTCTGTAATGCACCTACGCTGAGCTGACAGTACAGTCTTTAAATCGACTCAGTATCATGATCGAGCGCACGGCGTTGCAGTGGCCGTGGCTTGCATCGTCTGCTAGCAGATGACAGCGTCCTTGTACGGTAACCGAGGGGGAGCCCGACTCTGGCGCCGTGTTCGAAAGCAGCCTATGGCAAGTAGGTCATGTGACCATGACGCTTTTCCTGTCCGAGCGGAAGCCGAGACCTGCCAGCAAGTAGTCCGGGACTGGAAAAACAAATGCGCCCATTGATTTCACGAGAGCAATCGCGCGAGGCTGCGGTATCGGCGCGACAGCAGACGACAGGAGTTCGGCGGCTTTCGCGCACCCTCCCGACCGGCAGCGCCCCTTGCGGCCTCTCCGCGCAGGCATCGCGGCGGGGGCCTCGCCCTCCCATACGAAACGCGCGCGCTGCGCACACTAGCCAGTATATTCTAGGCACTATACTCACGAGACGCGAGGACGGATTGAAACGCGAAACATTGCATGCGGACTCGGCACAACTTGGAATGCGAGCTTTTCAGCGAGCAACCTTCGTCGGCACGTCGTGGCTTCGGCGCGGATGTGGTTTCTAAGGATGTTTGTCGGAAATTAGAGCTCCACATAGCTGGACTATTGAGTTTAAACAAAGGATACTGCTAAGCTAGGTGAGGGGATGCGCTTCTGCAAAATGCGGGAGCTGGCGCTAACACCAAGAAAACAAACAAAAAAAACTAAAGAAGGAAAGGGTGCTGAGAGCATACAGAAGCTGGGCTATGCCGATAGTGTACAGCGTTCTAATCACAAAGTTACCACTCTCACTTAAAACGGAGCTGTTATAAGCAAGAAAAAAACAAAACGAAAAAGAAATACAGGTGGCGCCATCATCGGTAGATTTCGAAACTAAAATGCATGCGTCGGCAGCGATTTTCTGTACCGGATCCCAGAGGCTACGATACACAGCCATTACGTTCAACAGCGTGGCAACCCGTCCTCCTCGGTAGGGATGTCACGAGTTTGAATCGACTGGCGGAAAGATGTGCCAACCTAATTTTCAGCTTATAAATGCATTTCACATTACCGGACTAACTGGAACATAACAAGAAAGAGCCAGAAAATCAATTTGTACCAAGAATAATAATTGTATGAAGTATTCCCCAGTGTCCCTTTAAGCGTTGTGGTTTTTGTATCACTCCTTCAACAAATAAGGTCAAGCAACCCTAGAGCTTTCATACCTCTACCATTAAAACGCACACTTGCGATTTCCCACCCAGACTGTTATCCTTGCGCGTACACAAATTACATATATTTTTTTAATTCAACCCTACTAAGGTACATACATTCATTTCACTACATTTCATTTCGTTTATTTGGGCCCATTTAGAAGCAAATAGAAGGACCCCTAAAGTTGCCGCTACTGGCAGCTTGAGCGGTCCCCGGCACCCTTTTCATATTGGTGTAAAAATGGAATAGAACAGATTGGGAAGGAACATAACACAGCACTGTTACAACATACCAGGGCTGTTTAAACAATATTTTTCAGAAGAGAGATGAGCTCCGATTGCATTGCGGTTTGGGTGTCAATGCCAGCTTCCGTGTACGAAGTTAACATGCCTGGAAATATTTTGGCGATCATTTTATCGCTATAATTTGTTCTTGAAAGAGGGGTATATGTACCTTCTTCATTAGTTTGCTATATTTGTTATTAAGCTGTTGGTATTCGTTTGAGAGAACCAGTGGGTACGCAGAAATGTTCGTTTGTAAAGATTATGACTTTCAGATATATGTTATACTTGGTGAAAAGTCTTTAGGCGTAAGAGTTGGATAATACGACATATTGGCATTTCCGAGCCCCTATATTGTGTAACTGATTTACAAAATATCCAATGCTTAAAAACAGCGCACCTGTGCTGAGAATGTTGACGGTACTTCACTATGATACAGAGAAAAAGAAAATTTTAACGTATGCTAGCAAAGGAATGGTCGCTTTGCGGAACTTGCGCCTTTACTGCCAAACTGATTTTTTTATTTAACGGTTATTCTTGACACTTGTTTGTTTCGGAAAAAGTTTAGACGATAAGATCAAGTTCTTCTGAAGTGCGTACACATTCCCATCAAAAAATACACACAAAAAATAACGACGAAAGCAGGATGAGTGCTGGCAACAATCTAGCGCGGCAGAGTTGCAACCGTCTACTTTGGGCTCGCGTCCTCATATTTCCAGTGCAGGATAAACAAAAATACACAAACACCTCCCGCAGAAAAACAAATATCGGTTCAGGTTTCTCCGTTTTAATGACCGGAAAGAGAAAGAGGGGGCCGCGTACCGAAATCCAAAGGCAGCAGGAAGCTACAAAGTCACGCCCGCAAGAAATGTTTATCGACTTCCTTCCTACTGAGTTTGGAGGTTTGTTTCTCTTTGATTTTTTTCTTTTTTCTTGTTTGAGGGGAGCCAGCCAGGAACGACGACCGTCAACAACGAGTCAGAAAGAGGACGGGTATAATCCAGAAAAGGAAAAGATATCTAGAAAAAATGAACGTGGAGAAAGGAAACCAAAGAGAAAATGAACGATGGACTCAATTCCTTCCCAGCTGACGGACTTCGATGAACCTTGGGCACGCCACCGAGGGCAGTGAGATGTACGAACTTTATGTATGTGCCCTGTAGGGGGAGGGGGGGGGGAGGGTACGACATGAAGCCATCAAAGCCTCGCCTTTCGTGCGGACGGCGCCTCGACCCCTTTCGTGCTGCGCCCTCGTCGACTCCCTCGGCTTACTTTCTTTTGGGATCATTCGCTGCGTCTGGTCAGTTTCGGTTTTGCGATGTTTGCCGAAGCGCAAGCTGGATGAAACCGGAAGTGGCTTCGTCGAAGAGGCCCGCTTGGAGTTGTGGCAGAACTCTCGTCCCAAATGACAGCGCTAAAGTTTGTATGAGGGGGTTAGATTCGACGCCGAATTTGTCACGCGCGAGACAGTTTCGGGCGCGCGCCGTTTAACCAGCCAGGCTTGCAGTGGTTCAGCTTGCGGTGGTTTAGTCCGCTATACTTTTTTTTTCTACTCTTATTTGAAGCATAATATTTCGGTTTCCAACAGAAAATGTTTTACTGCTTTTTTTTTTCTTGGGAGTATACGTTTTCCGTGTTCGCATGAGAACTACTACTACTGCTACTGCTACTAGTACTACTACTGCTATTACCACCACTACTACTGCTACTACTACTACTACTGTTGCTACTACTACTACTACTACTACTACTACTACTACTACTACTACTACTACTACTACTACTACTACTGCTACTACTACAACTACTACTTCTACTACTACGACTACTACTACTACTACTACTACTACTACTACTACTACGACTACTGCTACTATTACTACTAGTGCTACTACTGCTACTATTACTACTACTGCTACTACTACTACTACTGCTACTACTACTACTACTACTACTACTACTACTACTACTACTACTACTACTACTACCACCACTACCACTACCAGTATTACTACTACTACTACTGCTACTACGACTACTACTACTACTACTACTACTACTACTACTACTACTACTGCTACTGCTACTGCTGCTACTGCTACTGCTGCTACTACTACTACTACTACTACTACTACTACTACTACTACTACTACTACTACTACTACTACTACTACTACTGATACTACTATTACTACTACCACTACTACTGCTGCTACAGCTACCAATATTAATGATAATAATGGCGATATTGATCAGATCTTGATATCAATATAAGGCTGAAATGACAGCTCCACCTCCTGCCTGACAGCTGTGGGCGCCAGGCATGTAACACTGAAGACATGTCCAACATTCTTGTACAAAAATTTTGAATATTAGAAAACTGCAAGGCACTGCTGTAGAAATATTGAAGGTGATGGTCTACTTTTCCAATGTGCAGCATAATCTTTTTTTTAAAACTTTTTCCATCGCTCGAATGGAGCAATTAAGGCTGCCGTAGAAAACCAATGGGGAATGCCTTTGACGATAGCAGAAATGTTAATAGCAAAAAAGAAATGCAAGCCTGTCGAAGGGAGATCTGCGGATGTATTGACTGTTATAGAGGAATTGTAAAATATATGAAAACATTGCATTCATAAACTTTTCTCCATTCAAAAACGGTTTTGTCCAGAATTGTTGGGTATGTACGGGAACTGGCCTAAGGTACGTATGATTTCATGAATCTGTTTGCAAATTGCATTTACGTGCATGAACGGCGCAATGAACGATTTACACTGAAGCTTTAGAACAGTTTAACGAACAAACACCTTTGTTAAAAAAATGAAAACATTGACATATTAATTGTGCTTTTCACTCTTAATGCTAATTTCGACCTAACGCGATTCCTCGATCAAGGACATCGATGGATCTTCTTTTTACTGGCAATTGGCTATGAGCTCAGATGAACTTGCTTCCCATTTTCCTGGGTGCACGTTTGATATGATTTTGATTTCCTTTTTATTTTCTTGTTTCGTTACATATAAAGAATATATGAGTTAATTATTATAGCAGGAGGTCCAAAGGTATCAGCAGTGGGGGGGACCTCCGTTAGTAAGTGCATCATTAACGTAAATAAAAATGAGGCAGCGAATAAAGAGTACTGCAGCGAAAGATCTTGATCATAAAATAAAAAAAGATACAAGGAGGCTATGAAGTAAAACACAGGAAAAATAAAACCGCTCTTCAGCGTGCGAATTCCTGACAGGAGAAGCTTAGGAGTGAAACAGAGCAGCCTTTGGACCTGATCTGTGAGGGTGGTAGTCTTTTTGATTTTTTTTTAACAAAGAAGCTAATCAGCGGCGGAGATAACCGCAACGGCAGACGCGGACCATATGAGATTCCGTCTGGCGCATTTCCATCGACGCCCTCGACCAATCTGCCGTCCCTGTCGAGACAGCGGCGCCAGCCAATAGGAAGACGCGACTCACAGCAGCGTGAGAGGATAAACACCTCCCACCGCTAGTCAATATGCAGTTCCAGAGCGCGGCCTAGGTTATTTTCCAGGGCAGAATTGACCGGCCCACTCCCTCCCTTCCTTGCCTTTCCTCTATTCCCAAATTCCACCGCGTGCTCGGGCAGCTGAATTCCAACTTTTTTTGTTTGTGTTTTTTTTTCTGCCGACGACCTCGCAAGAAAGCGCAGCACAGCCAAGCAGGGGCCCTGTGCTCGCGATCTGGCATCCCCGGGAGACCATTCCTGCCTTCCAGCCCAGAAATGCAAACAAACCTAATTCT
Source organism: Amblyomma mixtum (assembly GCF_055824585.1). Lineage (NCBI taxonomy): Eukaryota > Metazoa > Arthropoda > Arachnida > Ixodida > Ixodidae > Amblyomma > Amblyomma mixtum. The sequence continues at coordinate 34,423,715 of NC_143018.1, read as the reverse complement.
ACGGCCGGGACCTCCGTATTCTCGGCCGGCCGCTCTTTTTTTATGTATATTTTCTTCTTCCTCCCCCGGTGAGCGCGCCTGCGAGTGAGTCAGCAACGCATGTTAGTCTTTGTGTGTGAGCGTTCGCGTATGTTCCTTCCTGAAGAGATCTCGATCATACCGCTTTCCGCTTTGTTTATTCTGTCCGTGGCCGCAGGCAGATCTTCCTTGGCAGAGAACTTGACGAGGCAAGCTAGAACAAGGGAAGGTGAAAAAGAAAAGATGGAAAGAAAGAGAATGAAAAACAGCTCTGGCCGGAAGAAGAGGTGTATGTATAGGTTAGGAGGAGTCTGGAGGTTGGGTCCTGCGTGCGCTGAGTAAAGTCACGGCCTGAGGAAACATTACGTGCATGGCTGTGCTAGCAGCCACGGTACAGGAACAATGTAGTCTACGTTTGAGCGAGCCTCGGAGCCCTCTCTAAGTCTCTCGGTGTCACCTCGGTCTTGGCTCTCCCACTCCCTTTGATTCCTGTTTGCCTCCCCACTTTCTCGCTTTTCTTATTGTAGGTCTCGCCACACACACAAATCTCGTGGTCGCTATCTTCATTCATTCATTCATTCATTCATTCATTCATTCATTCATTCATTCATTCATTCATTCATTCATTCATTCATTCATTCATTCATTCGGTGCAGTGTCTCGGGTTACTGATATCCTAGTTGAAATCAAGCGGAAGAAGTGGGCTTGGGCAGGGCATGTAATGCGAAGGCTAGACAACCACTGGTCCTTAAGGGTAACGGAGTGGATTCCAAGAGAAGGCAAGTGTAGCAGGGGGAGGCAGAAAGTTAGGTGGGGGGATGAGATTAAGAAATTTGCGGGAATACGGTGGCCGCAACTGGCGAATGACAGGGTTAATTGGAGAGACATGAAGAAGCCTTTGGCCTGCAGTGGGCGTAGTCAGGCTGATGATGATGATAATGATGACGATGTCCTCAGAGTCACCTTGTAACAACAGAAAGAGCAAGAATTCCTAGCTGGAGACAGCCGACGAGACCTTTCTTGTTCAGTATTTTACGCATACGGAGGTATAGCATAATGAACACGCCAGAAATAAACCAAGACAGGCGTCGTTTAACTCTGCAAATTGAAAATAGCGGCATGATACTTTTTCTACTACGAGCGTCAGAAAGATTGCTAGCAGCGCTTAATTTCCTTCGCTGCGGCCGTTCAGCCCAAGTGTCCCTAATTCCCTTTTTTCTTCCCTACTCTGCGACATAGTGTGGCCTGCAGTGCCTTGCGCGTTCAGAAACTGCGCTGAAACCTAGTAAACATGAACTTACCAACTTGCCTCACTTGAATTTCTATATTTGGGGATGCGTCTCGACACTCTGGTGTCCTATAGCCGGCCATATTTGCCGTACTCATTCCTCGACCTCATCCCTTCACCTCAGTGCCCCTATTTCCCCCTTCTTTCCCGACTTTGTGGCGACACTCTGCCCGCTGCTGCTCCTCCCCGGAGGCAGCCGAATTTCCCTACGGGCGAGGAAGTCGCACGTGTTCGGTCGACGCGTAGGCGTAACGACCTCTGCGCGCAGTCCCCATCCCTAGCGTGCGCTTCCCCCGTCGTTGGCTCTCTTCGCACGCAGCCACAACTTCCTGCGGGATTGCTCGCCGCCGACGTCGTCATTACGAGACGCCCTCCCCACTTGCCCCCCATCCGTCGCTCTATCCCCTTTTCCCTAAAACCATGCAGCACTGGGGAGGGTATTGCAACCCGCGTAATAGTGGGCTCGCAATGCTGCGAAGGTTTCAGCAGGGCGCCTGCGTCGCTCTTGACAGTCCGTCACTAGTTAGTCCATTGTATTATGGGAATCTCCCTAAACGCACAGTGTATGCGAATAAGGGATGAACACTCTTTAGTGCCTCCCTTATTTCATATATAAAGGATGAATGCCAGTTACTAATTACTCGATTTACTTCGCCACGTGCTCAAAGCGAAGACCCATTCTCTTAAAGGGCGCAGCAAAAGTGTTCCTCAAATGAAAGGTACAGAACTGCCGCCGCGGTCGCTCAGCGGTTATGGTGCTCGGCTGCTGATCCGAAAGACGCCGGTTCGATCCCGGCCGCGGCGGTTGAATTTCTTTGGAGGAGAAATTCTAGAGGCCCGTGTACTGTGCGATGCCAGTGCACGTTAAAGAACCCCAGGTGGTCGAAATTTCCGGAGCCCTCCACTACGGCGTCCCTCATAGCCTTAGTCGCTTTAGGACGTTAAACCCCATAAACCAAACCAAACCAAACCAAACCGAAAGGTACAGAACTGCGTCCTGCCGGTACTCCTTCATGTGGTCGGTAGTTGGAGGCTAACGAAAAAGCTAGAAATTAGATTAGGGACAGTGCAGTGACCTATGGAAAGAAAATGCATAGGGGTAGCGTCCAGAAGCAAAAAACAACAAAAAAAAACAAAAACAAATACGAGCGGGATTGATTGGAGAGCAAACTCAACCTAATGAGCTTCGAGGTAAAATCAAGAGGAGAGAGACTGCGCGAACAATGTAAAGAGGAGGAAAGATAACAGCTGATTATTTATTGTACGACAGAGGCTTAGAAAGAAAGAGGAACGTGGCCGGGAGTTGTGGAGAGTCAGTTAAGGAGATCAGATAAGGAAATCTGCTGGGATATGTGGAATGCCGCTGGCGCAGGGCAGAGATGATTGGGGATCAATGGGGAAGGTATCTTTCTTTAAATGGATGTTCCTTGGCTAATGATGATGATGGCGGCTATTATGATGAAGATGACGACGATAGCGGGGCCGCATAGTGTAACACTGCCCCACGAGTGAACGTCCTGGCAAGTCCCGAAAACGACGTCGAAATGCGACAAGAAAAGAGGTGCGACGCATGGTTATGCTGCAAAAGAAATACGTCTGAAATCTACTTAACACCTACACCGAAAAGTAAGTACGGTAAATTCACAGCTAATTTCCTGATGATTTCTCTGCGGAATTTATTACCAGGAAATGTCAAGGTACAGAGTAATATTTCAACAAGTTTATTAACCTGCGCGGTGTTTATTTTTGTGCGCTGTAAATTTAGTAAGCTTACAAGAATAACTGCACGCATCGCATGCTCATTTTATTTACTACAAAGAAGAGGTCCCTTTCTCAGTTGCTAACCTTAGTCTTCCTTCTGCATGGGTTATCACTATTTCTTGTACCTTTTTTTTATGGGCCGTGAATAAAATTGATTTCAATTGAATTCAGTGCGAAATGCTGAAATAAAATGAACATAAACTCAAAAGTCGTAACCTTGACGATGCAAGCATTAGCTATTGCGAGAATGTCTGAATGAAAAAAAAAAGTATTCTATACTTCCTTTTGCAGCTAGTCTCGGGTTTCATTATATCCTCCAAGTGAAGCTTAGCAGGTACGAACGGTTGGCGATGGGTTGACACTATAACTTTTTAACATCGCTACTTTTAATTGCCACAGCGATGAGCACATGTATAAGGCTAATTTACCGCGGGAACTGGAACCAGCTAAGCATATGCAACGGTCTTCTTGTGCCATGAAGACTAAAACAATGAAGGGAAGCGCGATAAAACTTTTACTTAAAATGGGAAAGACCCGCCGCGGTGGCTCAGTGGCGTTTAACGTCCCAAAGCGACTCAGGCTATGAGAGACGCCGTAGAGAAGGGCTCCGGAAATTTCGACCACCTGGGGTTCTTTATCGTCTTTAAAGCCTTTGTGAGCCAGAAAAGGTAAAAAAATGAGGCATATGTACCGCCAACGCTCGTCATTGCCGCTAGCAAATTGAGCTGACGTCAAGAAAAGCTTCAAGGCGTGTATTTCGGAGGCTAGGGTCGCACCGCTAAGCACTTCAAAACTGCGATCACGGAGTCCTTTTCAGTCTTGACGCCACAGATTAGAACCTATTTTTAAATAAAGATTTCTCGGCAAAACGTGCCTGTTTAGCTTTCTCCAAAGAAAAAGTGTTAGGTGGCAGTGCCCTTTATGTTCACAGAAAAAGTGTCCCTGTTAGACGAGGCTTAGCTTCCGCAGCGCTGCACGAGTCCAGAGATAGAGTGACGGACAAGTTTGGTTTGAACGGAGCAAAGATGGGAAGTTCGTGAGGGAAAGGGGGGTCGCATATCGACCGCCGCGCGTCGAGTGGCCCACGGCACTGCCTAGCGGCGGTGGTGCAGTATGACGGGTGCGTGACGGGGCGGCCGTTTGCGTGGAGTTGTTGAGAGTGCTCTCGAGCAACTGCGCTGGCCGCGCAGTGTAGTGGCCGAGGATGGAGAGGCAGCTAAAAGCGAGAAAGAAAGCACGCCGAATGCGCGAACTCCTAATCCACTGGGATGCATGCATTACTGTTCTCTCTGTGTGTGTGTGTGTGTGTGTGTGTGTGTGTGTGTATATATATATCAACAGTTTCGAACGGAGGACCGTCCTTCCTCAGGGTATACACACACCCTGAGGAAGGACGGTCCTCCGGTCGAAGCTGTTGGTATCAAATGAAGATAATTGCAAAGTTCTGACCCCTTCTTCTATATATATATATATATATATATATATATATATATATATATATATATATGCGAAATTAAGAAACGCTTCTTTTAAGTGAACATTTATCGAGAGTCGACGTTTCGGACAGAGCCTGTCCGTTTGAAAAAGGACAGGCTCTGTCCGAAACGTCGACTCCCAATAAATAGTTACTTAAAAGAAGCGTTTCGTAATTTCGCATCTTATTTCTAGCAACCAAGTACGTTTATCTTATTGTGCTATATATATATATCGAAGTATACGCTTCGTTAAAGGAAACATATTTATTTATTCGACTAAAATATGTTGAGTAGAATAAATATGTTTCCTTTAACGAAGCGTATACTTCGCTATATACTCTTGTAAGCAGTCAAGTACTTTATGATTTCGCAACCTATATATATATATATATATATATATATATATATATATATATATATATATATATATATATATATATATATATGTGTTTAGGTACAGTATTACGACAAACGCGACTGTTCTTTTAACGTTTATTTTTCGAATAGTTTCGGGAATGGTATTCCCGAAACTGTTGGCAAAATAAACGTTAAAAGAACAGTCGTGTTTGTTGTAATACTGTACCTAAACTAGTAAACTGGGCCATTGGAACCCCTACTAAATACAATATATATGGTTGGTTTGGTTTATGGGGTTTAACGTCCCAAAGCGACTAAGGCTATGAGAGACGCAAATACAATATATATATATATATATATATATATATATATATATATATATATATATATATATGAAGGAGGGAGTGAGAGAAGGAAGAAATAAGGAAGTGACTCCACTTATGTTAGAACGGGCCCGCTTTTATCTATTGTTTCAGCCAGCGTCTTCGCTTCGGCGGATGCGGTTGTTGCGACGCGCGTCTCTTTTTTGACTATTTCCTCTGATCTTTTGACTCTCCTCTATCTGCACGTGGCAGCGGTGGTGGCTCGGCTCGAGCCAGTTGGCAGGCCCGTGCAATTTCATTTTCACCCTTCTTTCAGTCGCAACGACAACAACAACAGTGGATTCTACAGGAGATGGGGGGATCTTGGGGTATCTGTTGTTTCAGCCAGCGTCTTCGCTTCGGTGGACGCGGTTGTTGCGACGCGCGTCTCCTCTTTCACTCTTACCTCTGATCTTTGAACTCTCCTCTATCTGCACGTGGCAGCGGTGGTGGCTCGGCTCGAGCCAGTTGGCAGGCCCGTGCAATTTCATTTTCACCCTTCTTTCAGTCGCAACGACAACAACAACAGTGGATTCTACAGGAGATGGGGGGATCTTGGGGTATCTGTTGTTTCAGCCAGCGTCTTCGCTTCGGTGGACGCGGTTGTTGCGACGCGCGTCTCCTCTTTCACTCTTACCTCTGATCTTTGAACTCTCCTCTATCTGCACGTGGCAGCGGTGGTGGCTCGGCTCGAGCCAGTTGGCAGGCCCGTGCAATTTCATTTTCACCCTTCTTTCAGTCGCAACGACAACAACAACAGTGGATTCTACAGGAGATGGGGGGATCTTGGGGTATCTGTTGTTTCAGCCAGCGTCTTCGCTTCGGTGGACGCGGTTGTTGCGACGCGCGTCTCCTCTTTCACTCTTACCTCTGATCTTTGAACTCTCCTCTATCTGCACGTGGCAGCGGTGGTGGCTCGGCTCGAGCCAGTTGGCAGGCCCGTGCACTTTCCTTTTCATCCCTCTCTCAGTCGCAACGACATGCCACTGTGGGCCGGCTACACGCATGCGGCTGCTGCTCTAATTCGAGGTGGGTTGGCGCGTACCATGTTTTGTAAAGTGGGATTCTCTAGTTTGAAGGAAAGCACAGCGGTTGCCTCACATAATTATGCCGATTGTGCACTGGCGAAAGGCGCTAGTTTGGCGATCCAGAATTCAAAGAACGTAAATCGTGACTTTATTATTACGGGAGCGCCGGCGTCTATCAGCATAGAAGAAGAAGGAGGAGAAAATAATAGTCTGTTGGCTTTATTGGTGGAAGTTCTGCTTGGCCAAAGAGCGCAATGACTAATGCGTTTCTTTCCTACGCTAGGCAAGGTCCAAAGACGAATTTTTTTCAAGCACTTCTGCACAAGGTAGCAGAGCACCAGGACAAAGAAAAACTTGCACCTATTACAAGGGCAGAAGTTACTCTACAGTCCTGAGCAATTCCATCCATATTTAGTGAACTAAATGAATTGAATTGAATATGAGAGGGGACAAGGTTTGAGCATTCAATGTTTGATGACTTCCTAACTATATGTGACAAGCCCACTTATTTATGTTCTCTAACTATAGTTTTCTTCTTGGTGTTTGATGTCCAAAAGTCATTCTCAAATTTGGTGAAGAAAAAACGAGAAAATGCGCAATTTTGTGCAAAACGTTTTTCCTCTCTTATACTGTTCAAGACTGTACTTTGCCATCAGTGAACCTTCAGGTCGGCGGTTAGAAGCGCTTGAATTCTCAGCCAGCCCTTTTTCGAAAGGTGCGGGATCACGAAAGTTCCATCCAGAAATTTCGGGTACATATTTTACTCCAAGATCTATTTCAGTTTCAGTTTCAGTTTCAGTTCCAGTTTCAGTTTCAGTTTATTTCCCACAACAAGTACAGGGCATGTACGAGGTGTGGCGGGGGTGACGGGTAAAAGCTGTATCAAGGGCAGCTTGACTGGCCCCGTCTCCCCAAACAACATGGCAGCAAGCACGACAGTTCAGAAGGACATAAAATATATATGATGGGGAGAATAACAAGGAACAAATGGAAAAAAATATACGAACAAGATAAGTGCAAAAACAGTGAATGAGTGCATTAGTTAAAAAATACAATCAAATCTTACAGTATAGATTAGTTAATAATGTCGAATAATTTTTTCTTGGTTAGAACCCGCAGCTGCTCTTCCGTTAGCTTATATTTGTTAAGTGTACTAGGCAGCCTGTTTCGAAGCATCTGGAGACCGTAGTTAGTACGTGATCGCGGAACGTGCCAGTGTTCATGGTGGCGGGTGGAGCGAGATGATATG